>NC_065523.1:36338210-36414205 GCF_006386435.1 Epinephelus moara | reverse complement strand
TGAATTTTTTACAGTGGTTTCAAATCTGTCTTTCCATGCACGGATGGCTGCTTTCCTACACAACAGTGAATGGCTTACTCAGTTTGTGAAGCCACTGTTAAGTTGCTACTTGCCAATTACCTCAGAGCGGTAGATGACCGTCTTAGGTTCCAGAGGTTGCTCAGAATTGCCTAAAAATGCCCGGACCCGACCCAACACTGCACAGCAGCTATAATATTACATTGAAAGCTCCTGCCTGTTCTGCCCTCATGAAGGATGTGAGGCACCACCTGCATTTGGAAAAGATTAAATTCTTCTCAAGAGGGTGTGAGAACAAATTCTACCAGATCTGGCAACCCTTTATAGACCACTTAAGAAAGATGCACTAAGTTTTCTACCGCTAACTATTTCAGGTTAAATGACACAAAACATGGTCAGTGTGACATCTTTCTAAATCCTTTTTCTTTTTTTAAATTATAATTTATCTATTTATCTTTTTGTTGTTTTCTGTTTTTATTGTTTTCAAACCCCCAATAAACAGAGTTGAAACAAACAAACAAACAAAAAACACAGAGGAGAAACAGGAGTCGCCTCTTTCATGTTCGGGTTGGTCCCCGGTGACGTCACTTACCGTAAGACACGGGGAAGCGTCGTCAGAGCCGGAGCACGGCCAGTTTCTGTCTCGTACATATCCGTCCGCGAACATGTGTTGAAGTCACACAATGTTCGAACGGGAAACGCCGCAAACCCAATCAACTGTGAGAGAAAATACACAACATTTACACACATCGTCCATGTGACGTGAAGCTAACGTTGAGCCCGATGAGCTTTAATGTTGTCTCGATGAGCTCTGACGTCACAGAGACAATGTTTATGCGTGATTATTAAAAAACCTTGGTTATGTTTTCCTGCCTGCTCTAAATCAACTTATAAAATATGTTTAGTGGTGTATTATAGGATCCATGTGTTATATTTACAATTTGAAGTGTATTAAAATGACAGCACCGTTTTACCGGTGTGTAATGGATCTATGTTGTCAGTCGGCAGAAGCTGAAGTTAAAAAGCCCTACAGCGGATGAATACATCGGAAGAGGCACTTCCTCCTGCCATATATACCGGGCCTCATTTTCACATTACCGGCATTTCAGCACCACTGCCGGCCGGTCGGGTTTTTAAGTCAGTGGTCAAACCACAAGTGAAGGGTTATTTATCTTGTTTTATTTATACAACTTGTTTACAAAATGCCTGGATATACCGACAGAGACCGCGGCAGAGATAGAGACAGAGACAGAGGGTGAGTACAAATGCTTTTACAACGTTTTTAGGTTGTTCCTCGTGTGAGTCGTCGAAATGGCTGACGAGACATTTTAACGCAGAAAAAATGAACTGAATCGTGTAATATTGTTTGGGGAACATGATGGGATATAGCTCAGATTTACTCCTAATTTTTAACGTAGACGCTACACGTTTTAAAGGTGGCTGGATGTGTTTATTCACGGCAGGCCCGGGCGGGGGAACCAGGCCCGGGCGGGGGAACCAGGCCCGTTGTCTTTGGCTCAAGGCCTAGTTTGGCCTCGTGCCCCGGCTCAGCGGCTTTTCGTTAGCTTCAGGGTAGCTCCGCGGAAGCTAACCCGACGTTACACGTAATCGCCACAGGAAACCTTTAATTGAAACACAAATTGCGGATACAGCTAGTTGTTAAATACGCTGTCCTTTTCATAAAGTTTATCTCGTGATACTCTGGATGTAACATCGTTGACTCGAGCTGCTAACACAGCTGGCTAGTCGGCTTTTCGCCATGTGGCATGAATGCGGATACAAAATGCCGGCTGATTTTCCATTGTTCCTCTGCTGGCTGGAAAGTATATGACAGCTATATATATTTTCTCAAGAATGACGCAGTGGAAATGGATCTCTTTTCGTTTTTAACCCGCCGCCATCGCCGCCTGAAATGATTTCACTTTGTAAACTTAACTGTTAATTTGATTACAGCTATGGCGGCGGTCCTCCTCGCTTTGGTGGCAACCGTGGTGGAGGAGGTGGAGGAAAGTTCGGCAACCCCGGTGAACGGCTGAGGAAGAAGCAGTGGAACCTCGACGAGCTCCCCAAGTTTGAGAAAAACTTCTACCAGCAGCATCCCGACGTTGCCAGGAGGTCGCCGGTATGTAGTCAGCATGGTTCTTGTAATGTTACGTAACACTGATGTGCATGTGCTCCCTGCTGCACGTGTTGCTGTTATGTAAGCCTACATGGCCACTGAACCTAACATGTTCCTCTCACTCTTATCTTGCAGCAAGAAGTTGAACAATACAGAAGGGCCAAAACAATTACATTTAAGGGCAGAGACTGCCCAAATCCTATTATCAATTTCCACGAGGCCAGCTTTCCATGTAAGTTTAAAATAAGATGCAAAATAAATCTCAAAGGAAGTTTAGTGCATCACAATTGACCGATATCCTCCTTTTTCCAGCTTATGTGATGGATGTGATCAACAAACAGAACTGGACTGACCCAACACCCATCCAGGCTCAAGGCTGGCCCCTGGCTCTCAGTGGTAAAGACATGGTCGGAATTGCTCAGACAGGCTCTGGCAAGACGCTTTCGGTAAGTTGCTCACTCTCCCATACCAGATCAACTAGGACAGTGGTTCCCAACTAGTGCAACCGGATTTTCCCTTAGTCATCAGTTTGAGGTCCATACAGTGTAATATATTCAGCGTCATACTTTTGGCCATGTTGTCTTACTAGTTTCTCTTCAAGAAGCTGTCCATTAGCCACTCACTCTGTGCTAGAAGTTCACTGTACTTCAAAATAAAGCATGGTTTTCTCAAACTATACTCGTTAGTGAGTCACGTGGTCCATTTAGAAATGCCTTGTGACTCACTACGACCCACCAGTTGGGAACCACCGAGCTAGGATATGGTTGTCATCAAGATGACTTGTCTGGCTCGTGGAAGTAACTGTTACATGTGTTTGCTTCACAGTATTTGTTGCCTGCAATTGTGCACATCTGCCACCAGCCTTTCCTGGAGCGTGGAGATGGTCCCATTGTAAGTATTCACAACTTCATCACATCTGTAGTACATATTGATGACGTAAAATATGGCCAGAATTTGGATATTTTATTCTAACACCTGGATTTGAAAATGTTTGTTACCTGATGTGTACTTAAAAAGTCCATGTCTCCCTGACAGTGCTTGGTGTTAGCCCCCACCCGTGAGCTCGCGCAGCAGGTGCAACAGGTGGCAGCAGAATATGGCAGAGCTTCTCGCCTTAAGTCCACCTGCATCTACGGTGGAGCACCCAAGGGACCCCAGATCCGTGACCTGGAAAGAGGTATTGTAGTTTTGTTTTTTTTGTCCCAAACTTCAGATATTAATGTTCCCTGAGTTCAGTTCTCACAAAGGCTCTTTTCGTTAAAGGTGTTGAGATCTGCATCGCCACTCCAGGAAGGCTCATCGACTTCCTCGAGGCAGGAAAGACAAACCTGCGCCGGTGTACTTACCTTGTGCTGGACGAGGCCGACAGAATGCTGGACATGGGCTTCGAGCCACAGATTCGAAAAATTGTGGACCAAATCAGAGTGAGTTTTTCATTAACTTGCTGGACTATGAACACTTTGGTTGTGAATTTCTTTAATGGAATTTGTTACTAACTTTTTTTTTTTTTAACAGCCTGACCGTCAGACTCTGATGTGGAGTGCCACTTGGCCCAAAGAGGTTCGCCAGCTGGCAGAGGACTTCCTGAAGGACTATGTTCAGATCAATATTGGGGCGCTGCAGCTCAGTGCCAACCACAACATCCTGCAAATTGTGGACGTCTGCAATGATGGAGAGAAGGAGAACAAGTGAGTAATGCGTCTGAGACAGTAATGGCGGGTGTTTTTACAGCCAATCGTAATAGCTTAAGTGACTTTCTTAACAGAATTTATAGTTTTAGTGACGGAGTATCTGTCTTCTTTTCTAGACTCATCCGACTGCTGGAGGAAATCATGAGTGAAAAGGAGAACAAGACCATCATCTTTGTAGAGACAAAGAGGCGCTGTGATGACCTCACCAGGAGGATGAGAAGGGATGGGTAAGTGTTGATTTGAAAATACTTATTTAAAGCACGACTGCGTCTGTAGCACTGACCTTACAGTTCTGAAGTACTTGTATGGACTAACATAAAAACCTTTTAATGCTGCCAGGTGGCCAGCTATGGGAATCCATGGAGATAAAAGCCAACAGGAAAGAGACTGGGTTCTCAATGGTAAGTTTGCATCACCAGTAAATCACTATCAGAGTTGTGCAACCTGCAGGAAATGTCTCCATGTCTGATCTTTTTTCTTTTGATATTTCTTCAGAGTTCAAATACGGAAAGGCTCCGATTCTCATTGCTACAGATGTTGCCTCTAGGGGTCTAGGTCAGTATCCTCCCTGAACACTTTTGTACTCTTAATGTATTTCAAAAAGAAAGTGTATTTGCTTTCTTTAACTCTTCTGCTTCTTTCTGAGTTTCTCCCCTGACCTGAAGGAGCAGTCTGTGTGGCAGGGCCTTGGCATGACAAGCCCAGGTCTCCAGAGGGGGAAGGAGGATTCTTGGAGGTGTCCTGACTGGCGAGGCACGGGTCTCCCAGTCGTGCAGATATACAGAGGTGACCAGGCTCAAGTGCAGCATAACGCGCTGGCCTGCCTAAAAAGGGGGATCGAGTTGAGGGCTGGCCACAGTTCCTCCCCCATATGCTCGTCTGTTCTCTGGCAATGGTTTGGACTGCTTCACACACCCAGGCTCTGTAACTGTCCCAGCTCAAAGCCCAGCTACACTGTCTCCTATTGTCTTGCATGTATGTTTTGGGCACTGCATTGCAAGCCATTTGAGTCATTTGGAAGGTGCTTTCTGTTGCGCAGACTTGTTGTAAAGCATGGGTGGCGTTAACGTTGCAGTTTCTAAACTTCTGTCGGAAGAGCAGTCTGTCAGATCGATCATACCTTCACCTCTGTAGTGACATGGCTACTGGCGCTTTTGGTGACAGTGGGACATGCTAGTTGGACACCCTTGGACAAAATCCAAGCTCACATTCCTCCCTCGCCTGCGTTTCAAAGTCATGTCGAGACCTGCCAACGAGAGACATTATGATCAAGTGAACACTGGGTCTGGAAGTTCTTGCCATGCAGAGAGTGGGGATGCACTGTTTGTAGGCATCCTTCAAATTGGTTCAGATCTACAGTTTTTTCTTTTTTTTTTTTTGGCAAGAGACTCTGCAGTGTGAGCTTTATAGCAAGCATCCTGAGTGCGTGACAAAGGGACCTTGGTTAAGTGCTAGTTCAACAACACTAGGAGGCAGTAGTGTGCATAGCAGCCCTACTGTACAGAGACACCTGTGGGTGTCTTGAAAATATGTGGGGCGTGTGCTGCAATGGGAATGGACTAGTGAATGCATACTCCAGAAAATGGTAAGACTTCTGATCCATTCTTTCTGAGGGTGGCTATACAGTGACTCAAGAGGGGTGGGTTTTTATTTCATCCCACTGGATTGGAAGCCAATGGAGTGTGCATTGTTTCTCTTTTCCCACCGTAGTGTCCCCGAGGGGTTAATGTTTGTCTGTAGTTTGACTAATGCTAGTCTTTTCCAGCTTAGTGGATATTTCCAGCCATTCCTACCGCATGACCACACTAACTTGGCCTTTTTGTTTTTGATCTGGTTGTTGTGGTGGCGCTGGCGCACATCTTTCGTGTGCTGTCCTCCTTTTCCTTTATGCCACACCGCAACACAATCTTACAGATGTTGAAGATGTGAAATTTGTCATCAACTTTGACTACCCCAACAACTCTGAGGACTATATCCACCGCATTGGCCGCACAGCTCGTAGCCAAAAGACAGGCACGGCTTACACCTTCTTCACTCCGAACAACATGAGGCAGGCCAGTGACCTCATCTCTGTGCTCCGCGAGGCCAACCAGGCGATCAACCCCAAGCTCCTCCAAATGGCGGAAGACAGAGGAGGTAAATCTAATTGGTGAGATACAGAAACTGTGCTGTGAAGTGCAGCCACTTTTACTTCTCTGCTGCTCTCCTTTTTATTATGAGAGGTGGATTGGTTTATCTTTCTGAACTTCTGTATCTCAGATCTATTTTTGGTTAAAAGGACAGTTCACCTCAAATTCAAAATGCAGACTTTCTCTCTTACCTGTAGTGTCATTCTGTCCAGTGTGTGTTGGAGATAGCGGCTGTAGACTTGTCTGCCTTCTCTCCAATATTGAACCTAGATGGAACTCAGCTTGTGGAGCTGAAAAGAGTACACTTGAAAAACTCAACAGCAATGTCTCTTTCCTGAAATCATGATCTGGTTACTCAAGATAACCCACACGTTATTGTGAGCAGTTTTATGTAGGAACTATTTTCTCTCTACCAAACTACACCCACACACTGTATCACCATACAGAAGAAAGCATCCGTCTACTCATGGACAAGAGAGTCCTGGCGGACAAAGACATAGATGCTAATGGCGTCCTTGGCTGAGCTGTAACAGTAGCTTAGTGGAGCTTAGGAAAGAAAATAGTTCCTAAATGAAACTGCTCACAACAAGATGTACAGATTATCTTGAGTAAGCGGGTCATGAGAAAATCTCATCAAACGGAGAGAAGGCAGACATCTCTACGGCTGCTCTCTCCAACGCTTGGCAACTCCCATCAAAATAATACAGATTGATGAATAGCACTACAGGTGAAAGGAAACTTGTGTATTTTTGATGTTTGGGTGAACTGTCCCTTTACACCTGTTTTTTATATTTTTTTTCTGAAGAACAGCATGTGTATGGCGGAGCCTCTCTAAAGTTTGTTTTCCTTTCCAGGTCGTTCAAGGGGAGGCAGAGGTGGCGACTATAGAGATGACCGTCGGGATAGGTATTCTGGAAGGCGTGATTTTGGCGGTTTTAGGGACCGTGATAACGGTAGAGGGTTTGACAACGGACCAAACAAAGCTTTTGGCACAAACACACAGAACGGGGGCTATGGGGGCAGCAACAATGGCGGCGGCGGCAGCAGCAACGGCTTCAGCGGAAGCGGCTACAACGGTAACGGACAGTCCAACTTTAACAACAACCAGGCGGGAGCCTTCGGAGGCCAGAACTTCCAGGCTCAACAGTTTGCTCTCGGTAAGGGTGGCGCACAGGCTGCCGCCGCACACCCCCAGTTCCCCTTCCCCCAGGCACAGGCTCCGCAGCAGCATCCCCCGCCGCTGGTGCCGTACCCCATGCCTCCTCAGTTCTCTCAGTAAACACACCACATACTTGAAAGAAGTAATTTATTGCTTTTTTGTCTCTTTTTAAGTTCAACACTTGATCCAGAATTTTTTGTATTCACAACAGGGTTACAAACAACGTCAACCTCCTATTAAGCCTTTTAAGATCTGCAGTGCAGCAGTAGTGGTGTTGCGCACTTGTTTTTTCCTATTATTTAATTTGTTACATTCCTCGGTAATGTTTAGTTAATGTTTTGTACTAGGTAATTACAAATGTATAAGTTTTTCATGTGTATCATTGAAAGTGATGTTAAGCTCCGGACTTGGAAGTGCACTGCATGATCTTTCAAATAAAACATAAAAAGAGACGCTGCTGTTTGATGTTTTTTCTGAACTTTGAAACACTGCTAGTCACTGGGTACGTATACATGCACACGAATATTAATTTGAAAGGGACAATACTTTGAATTTGATAAACGGCATACTCCCTTTTTATATTCTGAACTAGGCTGTATCCTGAATGAGGCATATTCCTGTTAAACTGTGCCGATATTTCAGAATATGTCTCTCAATATGGATTTTTGCCATCGTTAGCAACACATGCCTTATGCTCAAACCAACTAGGTAAGAGTTTACAAGGCTGTAGAAGAGATGCAAAAGGAAAACCCACATGTCTGGTCCCAAGGTGAAGCACACCTACTTTTAAACTTCACAAAAGACTTGAATATCAACTGGTTTGAGCACGCATTGGACAGAAAATGCTTCTCACTTGAGGTTTTGACCACAGATTGCAACACACGGCATCTTTGCTGTTTATGCTCAGCTCTTGCCAACAGTTAATAAGGCTTGGCCAGAGATACACGCCCCAAAAAAAAAAGCCCACATTTCTGCTTGAAAGGAGAAACCCCTACTTTTAACACAAAGACAGACTTGGAGATCAACTGTTTCTTAGATATGCAAAAATACTGCAACAGAAACCTTTCAAGATGACTCGGGCACTCAAGAGGAGCAAGTGGGTCAAAAATCTGCATTAAAAGCGACAGTCTTCCCAGCTTTTCATATTTTAACATATTAAACAACATGTTGGGGTTTGTCATTTTGAATTTGCGCCTGCATGTGAGCAGAAAATTAAGTACAATTAATTTTCTATTAGCCACGTAAACAACTCAGGAATATTCCAGAATAAGGGCAAAAAAACTGAATGTTTGAACATGTAAATGTAGTCAGGGGAAAAAAAAATCAAACACCCTGCTGATACCTTTTCTGTCCAGCAGGTGTCACGATTCACAAACACACCAGTTTGTAAGGATTAGTCTTCAGTGTGCAGCATAGTAACCTCACCAACAGCTGCCTCAGGTGTACAGTATCTCATATTACAGTGCTGATATCTGCAGTGACCCTCTGCTGCTTTTAGTGTCTTGATGTTGTGAAAACATATGTAACAAGAATAGAAATCAATCTCTGTATGTGTACATCACCTCCTTCCTCCCTCACACATTTCTTCTGTGTCACAGCAGCGGAAAAGGGATCGGTAACTAGTTTGCCCTGTCGGTCTCGTGCCCATCACATGCTGGCACAGATGACTCGTAGGGTGGTATCTCACACATTAATGACCTTTTCATGGCAGTTTTCAAACATGTTTTGGTAGCTATAATTAAAATCATCTTATTCATAGTTTCCACATGCCTGATAATGTCTGAAATTGTGTCATTAGGGGTCATTGAATAGTCTTACATTTAATTTGTGAGGTCTTAACATTTGATCAAGCTTCATTCATCCAGCTTTGAATTTCTTATTGTCAAAATGACTCAGGCTCTGCTGCTGTAAAGTCCACATTTCTGATGTTACAGATCTTAAACACCACCACTGAACCTCATACTGTTTTTTTGCTCTATACTTTAAATGTCAATAAAATGTAGATTAACATACCTAACTCGATTAACCATATTTCTATATACCTCTGCACAGGACCACATTTATATCTTCATGGTTACCTTCCATGATCGAGTAAAAAAACATGTCCAGGATTCACTCTTAGATTTGGTTAAAATGAGCTTTAAAAAGTCTTAAAAACCATTAAATTCAAGTGCCTGACACCCGTGGACACCCTGTTACTCCAATTATATCAATCAGCTATGGCTCAAAAGCTCTGTGCTGTAAGGACACAGTTTGGGAAATTGAAGTTGATGAGTTCCTGCGAACAGAGATGTAAAAGTCACATGCGTGCTCTTTTTCAGTGACATTTTGCAGGTCAACCAGGGGCGTAAATATGGACAGTGCAGGCAGGGTGGTTGCACAGGGACCCATGGGGTGAGGGGGCCTGTAGAGAGTGGACCCTCCAACTATATGCTGGACAGAAAACAGGCCCTTGTGAGTAATTCAGATTGCTACCTGAGAAATATGTCTGTGTTCAAAGAAAACTGAGTTTCTTTTGCTTTTTTGTTTTTGTCTCTTTGTGTTTTTTGTCTGTATTTATAATGCAGCCAGTCTTGATCAGACCAGGTCTCCCTTAAAAAAGAGATTCTCAACTTCAACGGGACTCTCCTGATTAAACACAGGTATTTATTCAGTACACTGGAGTTCATGCTGTAGATGAAGATGGGCTGTCTATACCTGTGGTTCTGTGGTAATTTTGTTTGGTTGATAGTTAGTGCTCACAGGGTGTGAGAATTTTTAAACTTTCAAAGAGAAGAACAAAGGCCTAAACTGTCTCAACATTTTTGTGTTGCAGTAACCCTTCTAGCCTTGTTTTCCCCCCTATCCTGTTAGTCATCTTTTTACCACCCTGAAGGCCATCCTGACACCCAGGTTGGATACAAAGTATGGGACACACAATAAACAGCATCACATCAGACAGTCAAATATTTGTATTGCGTTGGCACGGTGATGCAGTAGTTAGCATTGTCGCCTCACAGTAAGAGGCCTACAGATTCCTGTCCTAAGCCCCTCCTACCAGACCACCATAGCCATATGCACGCACTTCATAAATGCAGGCAGCACATTTACTCACAGTTCGTCAGCCCACAAGTGAGACAAAAATTAGCTGCTAGCCACCCCACGGTCCCTTCACCTCACTCCTCACCGCTGTGGGCTGCTTCCTGGGAGGACAGCGGACAGCAGCTTGGAAGATGGACCTTCAGCAGCTCAAATTCCGCCAGCGAAACCTCTCAGCACTGGTGTGGCCCGCTGTGTGGTGTCACAGCAGGCTGGTGGTCAGGAGCAGTGTTGGGTCTAACCTGTGTAACAGCAGCAACAGAAAGTTGTTTGTAGCGAAAGAGGACACATTGTGTTTCGAGGCGCTAGCTAACGTTAGCTACATAAACGTGAACTTGAAGTGGCAGCTCTGAGCCTTTAGCTTCAGTTAGCAGAAGGCTAAACTATTAACATTTTCTCTCCATCATTGAAACACTGACGTGATTTATTTAATTTGTCATCAGACTCTCTTCGATAAGTCTGTCCTCTATTTCTGGGTTGCTTTGCAGGGTAGGCAGTTGCTGCCAATGCTGGAATAGCAACTTTCTCCGCAGGATTCTCCGCCATTGAATCAGGCTTTAATGAAAGGGAGTACGCACATCTGCATTTGCAGACCATCCAATAGAAATGTTGTCTTTCTAAAATGACCTGTGATAGCCTAAGGGTCCGTCCCAATACTCACACTTCCCCTCAAAATTTGCCTTAGCCCTTGTTTTTGCGCATTCCTGCGAAGGGCTCGGGTGTCCCAAACTTTAGGGAAGTGCTTTTCAGCCTTTAAAATCCCCACTTAATTTGAAGGACCGTGCGATGCACACTTACGAACCCATCTCAACTGAGGGAGATAGAATTTCCCAGGATGCATTGAGAAACCAGCCAGGCAAGTTTTCCAGGAAGATGGCAGCCTCCATGAGAAAGCCATCGCACAATTGTAAGTACTATAAGCATGCAAAAATTCCAAAATATGTCGGAATGTGTTATGTTTCTGCATATGCATTGTTATCTGTAAGCGTTGAGTTAGAACATGAATACTTAAAAATCGCTAATTCACGATGTAGCCGCCATGAATATCTACAGAGTTCGTCATGAAGCCGTTAATGCTGCACACATTTAGGTAGTTTTATCGATATGCATGATGAGCTGTTAAACAAAGAAGGATGAAGACAGCCTACGAAATAGGCAATACAACCACTGGAGCCGGCATTTTGGAAAAGAGTGCAAGAAGCCTACGTCAACGCCTGACGTAGGTGAACATGTCTGTTACGCTAATTTGCATGAAGTGGCGCCCCAATTCGTAGGTAAGATTCCCTACCCCTCAACACTACCCATTCGTCGTTGAGGGGAATCTATCTGGTGAGTGCACTTGAAACCAAGGGGTAAGGCTAAGGGAAGAGAATTGAGATTGGCCCCAAGTCTTCCATCATGGCTGATTTTCTAAAGCCTAAAAACAGAGTTAAGAGGAGGTGCAGAAATCTAGTTTTCTCTCAGTCTACTTGACTTGCAATATGCTCAAAGATTATTATGGGATTTCTGCCCAGTGATGCTAAAATTAACTGACTATCCAAGCTTTAAATAGAAGCTCTGTTCAGAGGCGCCTTGACCCCCTGGGCGTAAGTATGTTTGCTGATTTCAATCTTTTCATTATCATGTAGAGAAGCTTGAGAGGATCTGAGCTCGTGTGTCACAATAGAACTGCGGCGCCGCCTCAAACATGTAGTAAATCATCATCAGACTGAAAAGCTGGTCACAGGTCAGCACCTGGTGATTACAGATTAGATCTCTCGGTGAACAGTACCTGCTGCTCAGGAGTGCTGAGGGTGCGGCTGATTTAAATTGCTCTCTACATATTTACAGAACCGTGGCCTGGAAGTATGTGTGGAACGCACGCTGTGTAAATACTAGAGAGCGTTCTGTGTTTCATAAGTCAATTGTTTCTTTTTTTTGTTCGTCATCCAGATATGTGACAGCCACACCCTGCTGTTGACAGCACCATTTGCATAAAAAACATGTTGAGCTTGTATAAACTTTTTCTGTTTTCAGGGTAAAACGACCCTTAAGGAACCGAAGCTACAAGGGTTATTTATGATTCACTCTGTGTACATGACTCTATGTACATACATCACAGGTGGGCGGATCATGTTTATCTCAGATGGATTGTGCAATGTGGAATTTAAACCGGTGGGTTGTGTGTGATTGTAGTACAGGGGTGGACACATTGATATGAACATCTGTACCATATGATGAAAACCTTTCAAATAACACTGTGTTTGTGAAGCTTATAAAGTATCAGAGAAGTGTTGAATCATCTTTAGTCATGTTTGTTTTATTTGTTAGTTAGAATACATTACACAGGCCAGGGGTCGGCAACCTTTACTATCAAAAGATATTTTTAGTCCAAAAAGAAAAACATATTTGAACCTTTTAATAAAGGTTTCACAGCCTATTAAGTCTAAAGTAGCATATCAACATTACTATTCAGTCCAAATGAGCATTCAATTAAATATATAATTAAGTTTACTTGAAATAGAACCTTTCACAGAAATAAAATTCACAAAGTGCTTCACAAAGTACAACGAAACAATCAAACAATAAAACACGCAATCAATAAAAACAAAGGCAATATAACAATTAAAACAAAGCAACAAAATGAAAGTAAAACATAGAGCATGTGCAGGCTACTGTAGACTCAAACAGAAACACACCAGGGAACACGCCCTAGACAAATTAGGGTGCTCGTGCATCAAACCCCCAGAACAGTGGCGGTCTTTGAAGCCAAATTTACGTAAGGGCCAAACAGGAATTTACAACTTCTGGGTCCATCATGTGATGCTATGAGGCCCCAAAGATTTTGCCTCATCTACCTAAGGCTCAGACTCACCAAACCGACTTCAAAGAGCTAGCAGTGATGAAGGCAGATTATTGTGTCGCCTTAGTCGCCTGTGTCTCGTCCAAAAGGTTGACTGTGACTGCAAAGACTAGATCTGATGGCCAACCAATACGTACATTCTCTGCCTGCATGAGATGAAACAATTCTCAACACCAGCAAAAGGGAAACTGGAAGGCCGTCATGATGCTAGTTAGCTAGTTAGCATATCAACAACATAATACAGTGTTAAAGAACAGACTGTGCACCAGTGAACAATAACACACTCAGTGGCTAAACAATCTGACCTTATATGACAAGTTGACTTTAGCTGTTTGTTTACTTTCCTCACTTCTGTTTCTCGTCCTGTGCGCTGAACTGAACAGCCAATCAGAGTGATTTAAATCACAGACAGGCTCCAACATCTCCAACACTGTTTCAATGTGCTGAATCAGCTGCAAAAAAGCCGACAAGGGCTGAAGAAGGTCAACAGTGTGAGACACACCGCAAAGACTAAGGCAACATATGCTCACCGATGGCCCAGCAATGAGCAACAGCTGACTGTTAGCTTGATGTGTCAGGGCCTTTTTATCATGAAGGGGATGTCTGTAAATCAGTGGATACAATTTTTTAGCATCAAAATCCCGCTAATTGATTTGTCCTTTGAGCTATCAGAATTTGATCCATTCAGTCTGTTTACATTTCCAAAGTCTAGAGGAGTCACACGATGAAGTCATCTTATCCCCATCAAGTTAACTGAGTGCTAAACCAGAGGTTAGCTGCTCGGCTGCTGTAAGTCTTTAGTGTGCTTGCTCTATGGGCTGGGTAATTTCACACCACGTAAATAGAGAGTACATTCTTTGGGTTTATGCCCCAACTTTCATAGGAATGAATGGGGCCCATCTCCAACGCTGAATCCAGGTCTCTTTATACATCTACATCATGCACAGGACGGGGGAAAGGCCATGGATGTATAAAGAGAAAGGCAGTGGGAGCAAGAGAGACGGTGAATCTGTGGAGAAAACCACACTGATCATAGTCACATCTTTTAGTCTTGTCTGATTTTAAATACTTACTGAAAATATATTTGTATAGAATTTAAAAATGTTTTAAAAATTGTCCTTAAAATTAGTCAACAGTTCATTCTGTTAGAAAAAATGCCAAAGGGGACGGTTGGATTTGAAGATAAATACCTTATTAGAATATTGTGAATGACTGCTCTTAAACTCTTAACAAAAAACTGGCTCCACAAACTAAGGCAGAGTGTAGAGAAGTGGATGGGCCTATTGGAATAAGTAAAAGAGCGGGGGTATACATGGATTGAATTGTACAGACTTGGGGGTGCATGGGGTTTGGATAATATATAAATGTTTGTATTTGGTCACCTTTTAATATTTCTGATATAATATTTGCTACCTTGTTGAGGGTTTATGTATGTAGTTTTTGATTTGTTTTCCTGCGTCCTTTATTCATTTTGCTAAGTGCGTCGTAGTTATTTACTTCGGTTACATGTTACAATTAGTTTCATTGTTAAAAAATTAAAAAAAAAAATCTGGCACATGCCAACGTGATGAACTCCACAGTGAATATCAAGTCTTTCTGCTGAATCACTGACTCCACCTTTAAGCAACTTTGGCCACGTTTACACGAAAACGATCCGCTGAAAACAGAATCGTTTCTCATTTTCATTTTGCAAAAAGTTCCGCGTTCAGACGACAACATTTTGATAACAATCGCCATGCACACAGATCCACAAAAATTACCAAAAACGCTGCAGTATACATGCCAGGCCAGTAGTTGGCAGTGTGACTTTGTAATGCTTCCTTCTACAGAGCGGTGATGTATAAACAAACAAAATGGCAACTGCATGAACGTTTGTCTGGACGGATGACGAGGTGGAGTTGCTACAGTAAATCTACACTTTGCTGGAGAAGCGTTGATAAATTCAACAGGCTGAGCAGCACAAACAGAGCTCAGGAGTCCGCCATTGTTGTTGTGATGGTCGACTTTATCGCCCATGCCTAGTGACTGGAAGCGTAATGCACATGTGCGAAAAGCATCCGTTTTCAGAGGAACTGCATATTGCAAGATTACATGACAACGGAGACGGGACTGTTTCTGCGTTTTCAGGCACCCAAAACGTCGCTGTCGTGTAAACGATCGGCCAAAGCGCGACTAAAGTTCACAATTTTCGTTTGAACTCGTCATATAACCAGGACCTAAATGCTGCACAATACTAAACAAGCTAGTTGCTCTCTGTCTGTTAGCTGTGTGCAGCAGATCGTGTACAGCAGGATTTTAGTGCTTTTCTCTTGAAAAAAAAAAAACCCTATGAGAGCCAAGAGAGTGAACCAAAACAGTCATGACCAAAACAATGAGCTGACAGTTGGGCTTTAGATTCAGGTGATTTTTCTCTGTAGGTTCATCACTACAGATTCACATTGTTCTCACATCGTCATATGATACATGTTATTGTTAAAAAAGAAAGATCATAGCCTCTTGAAGTTCTGCGAGGTACAAAGGTCAAAGCTAAACGAGACTGCCTTTGTGTTGCCTCCTCAATCATCACCACTTTCTTGTCTTGTCACTCACTCCCCTCGGTGTGATCACCTACCTGTCTTAATCTCTCCCTCTCTCCCTGCAGGTATGTGGGTGTTGCTTTGAGTAGTAACTGCTCTGGGTGTGTGTCAGACACACCCACTGCAAGCATGAGACGGAGCAGCATGCTGAACCATTTTCTTCCCACTCAAGCGGAAAGCAGTCACAGTGTTGGGCTCGACCTGCAGAGGTGCCTCCAGCTCCCACGACCACATTACTGTGCATGTCACCATGCACGTAACAATAACACACACACACACAAAATACTTTACATGCTCTGTAGTTTTGCATAAATCTTTGTTGTCAGCTTCTTTTCGGCAGCTGGTGAAGTTTGCATTCCTCACACTAGACCATGACTTGAATACCACAGAGGGTGTGTGTGCAGTAACCACTTTTCCATAGAAATGAACGCACTCTGTCACACCCGGCAGGTGCACCAGTCCTGGAGGGCTCCACAGCATTTGCCAAAACTCTAATGTGAAATTATATTCTTTAAACTATTAAACCATGAAAGGCCTCGTTGAGATTAAAAATTGTCTTTACAAGCGTGTCCAAGATAGGCAGCAGCACATCAAACAGAATGTCACAGTTACAATGAAGAAATGAGGTCGACTCATCCTGGCTCACACAGAGACAGACATTTAGTCAAAGAATTTACAACCTGATATACCTGCCTCCAAGAAAAACATGTCAAACCTCTGTGCTGTTTGCGTGCTGGTTTAATTCCCCTGTTGAAAACTGAATAGCGGATGAAAATGAGTGGATGTTTAAGATGCCATTATTTTGCAATCCATATTAACAAGGTAAATTTCTTATTACCAGTGTCCTGGATGGGAAACAAATGAATGCAAAGAAATTTACTTCCTTGACTTTAGATTTAAATTGAAAGCTTTCTTTCAAATCAGTGCTGCTCTGTTACAGCAGTGTGGTCTTGGTCAAACCATTAAAGCAAAGGAGCGCAATGTCCAGTCAGTGTCAGTAAGGTGTGCAGTCACTCCAAGATGATTTTGATTCCTCGCTGATGTCCAGTGATCTCCGATAACTGCGACAGCAATTGCACTTCTCAGGAGTTCATTTCAGTTGGTTCTCAAGTTCATACAGGTCCTGTTTGTGTGAAGCTGTTCTTCCTTGCAATGGTAAGGCTTGTGGTTACAACATGCCAACCTGAGGACATCCCTTAGAGTCTTCCACAGTGTGAACTGGTCTGCAGTAAGTTGCCACCCATTTCGCTAGCACTGCAGTTAAGTTTGATCCACAGGTCTGTGGCGATTCGTACATTTGGTGATGTGGTTGCCCACTGACATCAGTTTGATTAGCAGCACCTGTGTGCTCAACTCGTAGGTGGGAGCTTAAACTCAAAGTACGTTGTTGATACTTTAATTCCATGTGACACAAGATGCATACTAGATTTGACTTATCAACTAGAAGTTGATAAGTCGTTGAGTCGAAAAATGACTTGGCCTAGCATCGGCCCAAACTCGGTATGCCGGATGAAATTAGCCGGGCATCTTCTGGTTGCCCAACTCAGCTGGGTATCGGCATGAATGACACCCCGAAATTGGGCCAAATCAGCTGGCCCGATTCCGGCTGCCAACACTGCCATAACTGGGCCGTTATTGAAAGTAACCTGGCCCAGAATCGTCCCAAACTCGACATGCCGGATGAAATTAGCCGGACTGCATCTGGTCACCCAACTCGGCTGGGTATCAGCATGAATGACGCCCCAGAATTGGGCCACATCAGCTGGCCTGATTCCAGCTGCCACCACTGGGGCCATTCAAGAGCACAGTAGTGTCATTAGCAGGAAGCCACTGCGGCAGCTTACCTACAAGTAAGGGTGCATCAAAGGGACAAAATAGCGGCACACGATAACACGATTTTTTTTTTAAAAAAAGTGGTATTTTCAAACTTGAATCACATCATGATTAACGCGTTAACGCTGACAGCCCTACTGTATAATCACCTGAAAATAAGAATTGTTGTGTTTGTGCGTTAGCTTGGAATGAGCCATTTATATTTACATACGGAGTGGGTCCACCATGTTGTTCTACAGTAGCCCAGAACAGACAAACCAAACACCGGCTCTAGATAGGGCAATTCACATTTGCGCGTCAGCCAACATAGTTCTCCTACATGTTTGGCACATAACCTCACCACTAGATGCCACTAAAGCCTGAACACTGGACCTTTAAACTGTCTTAAATTTGAAGTTGTGAAGTCTTAATAGGCACAAATATTTTTTTATCTAATTTCATTTAACTGTCTTTTTTGTCAAAACTAGTCAAGCTCTTCTGGGTTTCAGTCCACATTTCTGATGTTGCAAATCTTTCAACCCACCACTGAAGCGGCAGTAGCTCAGTCCATAGGGACTTGGGTTGGGAACCGGAGGGTCGCCTGTTCAAGTTCTGGACCAAAATATGGAATGTGGACTGGTAGCTGGAGAGGTGCCAGTTCGCCTCCTGGGCACTGCCGAGGTGCCCCTGAGCAAGGCACCGAACCCCCCAACCGCTCGGAGCGCCTGTCATGGGCAGCCCACTCTGACATCTCTCCACTTAGTGCATGTATAGGTCCAGTTCGTGCATGTGTGTGTTCAGACCTGTGTGTAATTGACAAACAGAGTGAAAAATTGAATTTCCCCTCGGGGATTAATAAAGTATGTAAAAAAAAAAACAAACCTAAAACTGTCCTTTTACTTTATACTTACACTGATCTGTTGGCAAAATGTAGGTTAACAGTCTAAAAAACATATTCCTACATACGTTTGCACGGGACGACATTTTGTACTACTTACCTTTATACTTACCCGCATGCTTGAATAACAAAAAGTTAAATTGTCTTAAATTTGGTTAAAAATGATCTTGAAAAGGTCTTTAAAAGCATTAAGTTGGTGACATATATTTCATTATTTGTGTAACTGCACCGATCCAGGCATCATACAGATGTCTTTTTAAGTAAGCAACACGTGCGACCCCTGAACTTGAACAATGTTTTTAAAGATGGCATGTTTTAAATCATTTTATATTAAAGTTACATTTCTAACTATGTATTTCTGACATTCTTAATCAGTTTTTAATGACAATGAATTTAAAAATTAATGAAATTATAACAAAATATAAAAACTATTTCAATTGAATTTCAGTTCAAAATGTCTCTCAGACTGTTACATGCTTTATTTGTTTCGTATTGTTTGATGGAGCTATGTTCTTTGTATTTTATGGTTAATATTTGTCAGACGTGACTCTGATGGCCCCCCTCTGCATTTAACAAGTGTCAAAGCCGCTACAATCGTTAGCACTGCTTAAGTTTGTCATCTTTAGTGTTACAACCTAAACAACTACTGCACCTTCTGATGCTGTGCAAATATTATCATAACCCACCCATTCTCTACTCTCCCTTTAACCTCACTGAAACACCTTTGTCACCACGTAGCTTATACTAACTAATAGAAAATTAGACATTCCCTTGTCATGTCTAATTGAACAAAGGGAGCGAGCGCTACTAATGATCCTGATCTGCAGCCATGGAGTTACTAGTTCTCCTGCATTCCTACACAACCATACATGTGGAAACAGTGAGTGCTTTATAATGCCCTGCCTCGTCCTGTGCTGCATGGAGCTGATAACAGAGCAGCAGCTGTTTCACGTCCAGAGACTGTTTCTGCAAGGGAAATAAAACACTCAGAAACTGCAGATAAACTCTTTGAAGAATTTTTTAAAGTGTGATATCAAGAAAATAAAGAGCCTCTTTCAGGGTTCATCAGTTGTTTCCTGATCGTGCATTTAAAATTTGAACACAAAAGTGTTCGACTGAACACACTGAAGGAAAAGCTCCAGGAGCATTAAGTCAGACTGTGAAGCCACAGGAGCGTGGAACAGGTCCGCCCGGTCTGCTCCTCTGCTGCTTTTACTGACGACACACCTGCTGGCCTGGGAGGAGCTGAGACAGGTGAACGCTCCTTAACTGAGAGGGGACACGCCACAAGAGACAAGTCGGAGTGAGAGGAAAGAGGAGAGGAGAGGAGTGAGGAGTTGGAAGAAACACACTCGGACTCAAATTACAAGAAACAGGCCCGGACAGTCTGCCAAGATGTCGAACAAAAAGGAATACAGTCCTGTTAAGATCAGCAAGTGAGTGCAGTCACCTTTCTCTGTGTGTGTGTGTGTGTGTGTGTGTGTGTATGTGTGTGTCAGGTAGCCTTATGTTACCGTCCCTTCTCTTGTCCACTCTTTCACTGCCGCACGCTGTGTGTTTCTTCCCAGAGGGCTGACCTGAAATCTGCTTCCTGTTGCATGCAGGCTTTTTTTTAACCACTTATGTTTGCACAGTGTTTTATTTCCCGGTCACTGCAGTGAACCACAGGTGCTGTATAAAAAACAATGATCTGTGTTAAATACAAATATCTGTTCATTCATTCTTTACTCTGATAATACCGCTGTGTTACTAACTTCACATGTCGAGCACACTTCATTGACCGTCTTCTCGTCACCTGAACTGACCTTCTCTCAACAACAGCCCATTTATTGGTATCTTTGCCCAAGGGGTGTATCTTCAAAGTTTACTGACTCACTGAATCCATTTCTCTCAGTAGCCCAGTGTTCTGACTCATTAAGCTGACAGGACAACAGTGTGCCTTTAACGCTCTAATCCAGCTGAGACAGTGTAGGGTGTGCAGCTTGTTTTTACTGCGATGTGGTGGAGCCACTGTTTGTTTGAGTAGAGGAGTGATCACTTTTACGAAGTGGCACATTGCAGTTAATGTGTGGACTATGAGGAGAGTTTGAAATTGCACAACTCCCACCCCGCTCCTCTCGAAGTGACTAAGCAGGTATTTATCTCCTATCGCTGCAACATGTCACCCAGGGGGGACACATGCTGCGCTCCTTCACGGCGGGGCGTGCCGCGCAGCCAGAGACTCGAGATTGTTTGACAGAAGGCAGGACTGGCTGAGGGAGTGACAGGGCCGGGTCTCTGCTGCTGCTGCGAGTCCTGTTTGTCAGAGACACTTGAGCTTGAATAGAAGCCAGTGAGTCAGTGTATAATGTGGTTAATGGCTCACCTGATATTCACGGCTGAATATTCATGATTGTGGCATGAAGCAACTCTGTGTGTTTATGATGTCGCTGCCAGCAATGAATGAAGTCGCCCACATGTTTGCAGCAGAGGTGTGGACTTGAGTCAGACCTAAGTCACCAGTCTGATTACTTTAGACCAGGCCAACACGGTAGCGCCAAAAACCGCACTTCCTCTAATGGCCACTTGAGGCTTGCTCCAAGAGTGAGTCAATCTCCATAGCCCCCATGTTTTAATAGCAGCTGGCTCTCATTCTGAAGTCGTCAAATACCACTGATTTCTCAGTGATTTTGGCGTAAGACACCGACGCCAAACACCAAGCACCTTTCGCTGCGGTGTGATACACCACCGGGCAGCAACAGTTTGTAACGTGGCTGTATGGAACCTTTTGTGGTGTTATGATACGCCATTGGTCAGCCTGGTGGTATCTGTCTCAGCACTATGATATGTGGACAGGTGGCATCAGCTCATAACACAGCTGGACGGCATCAGTTCAAAATGCTGCCAATAAGGACGTAATATAAGGACCTGGCGGGAGCAGGAGGGGTGGTGGATGAATCCAACAAACCCTGGACTTTCACCTGTTCACTTCCTGTATAAATGTTGAGCCAAACCATGATGTTTTTTCCTAAACCTAACCACACACTTGTGTCGGCTAAATCTAACCACATGCTTTTGTTGACGTCCCAGCGTTGGTTGTGGCGTCCCAGAACATCAACAGCAGATGCGGACGGACACCTAGCGTGTAATATGTGGACGTGAAAGTCCACTGACAAAGTGCCGATATGTGACGACTTGGGAGAGCGTGTTGCAACTTTACAGAGGAAATAAACATGTTTACTGGCTGGTATAAAAAATGGTTTTGTTCTCTATAGCTAATTTCCCTCTTCATGAACTGTATAACTCAGCTGTTTACATTTTAATAATGTAAACACATAATTAAAGGCGGGCCACTTTGAGTGACAGAATCTCTGTCGATAGTGTCCTTGGCCTCTCAGTCAGATCCACCCCTCGCTCGTCCACAGCTCCACCATCTCACCCAATCATAGTCACTTCTGGCTCCAAAAAACAAGATGGCGGCAGCTGTAATGCTGAATTTGAGGCTTTAAAATGAGAGTCCACAAACCAGTGGGTGAAGTCACAGTAGCTACGTCCATTACTTATACAGTCTATGCTTTCGACTCAACGACAAGATTAAAAAAAGACTTGCAACTCAACTTGGACTTTAACACCAATGACTCGTGCCTTCACTTGGAGCCTTTTGACTTGAAAATACTTGATAGCTTCCCCCCAAGCCCGAAGATTAAAAAGTATGTTATTTAAATTAAGTGCCATGAATCAGTCCATTTCCTGAATCGACTAACATTAATGCTATCGAGTCGACACTTAATAACCCAGATGTACTTTGCTTGAACCAATCAGACAGCATCCAGTCAAGTTGCAGGAACCATGAAGAACTAACATGACGTTATTGAGCGCCATGTGGAAAAAATGATACCAAAGATAAATTCCTATGCAAACAAAAACTACACAGTGGTCAACAAAGAACAAACTGCAGTGTGCAAACATGGGAGGATGAAAATTACAGACGAACAACTTCCATCAAACTTGTTTTAACAAACACATTTTTTGAAGCATTGAACATTTTAGTAATTTTGATATATTACCCTGTTGTTAAAATGACATTATAGTTGGTGAAGAGCACATTATGACTTGTTTAGGATTTGAAACCCAAAGTTTAAGACTTGGGACTTGACTCAGGACTTGTCAGTGCAAAGACTTGAATCTTACTTGTGACTTGCAAAACAAAGACTTGGTCCCACTTTTGGTTTGCAGCAGAGATAAGAGCCTGTTTGAGTGAAGGAGCAGTCAGTCAGTGTTGGGCAGTCGTGAACTAGATGGAATTAAACCAGCAGTTTAACTAGATTTTCAGTAGCTTGCTGGTTGCTCAACTACATTCACATTCTTGTTGTGATTCAAGTAGTTACATGACTTTTTGTGTCGTTTACTGAAACTACAAACAATCTTAGCTCATTAAAGGAAATGATTTTGTATTTTACCATTACTGCTCGACGAGCTCCGCCCCCTTTGTCTTTAATCCTGACTGATGTGAAGGCATGTCCAGGCAATGACCTCATCAGGTAGAAGTTGTAACTAAACTTGAGTATATTAGGTCTCACCTAATAGCCCAATAAGTATTGATTACTGATAGCTATTGACAATTGTTGAGCGAGGCTGTTGATGCTATTTTAGAAGTTACCTGACTACTGAGTCATCCTGCTTGGTGCATCCCCTCCTCCTGGAATCTAGTGTCTGACTGATGGACGTCGTCTACAAAACCAAAGCTAACATTTCCCATTTAATTTTTTTTTTGTTTATGACCTGTCAATAAGTGGGCACTTTTTGCAAAAACCCAGTTGAGTGGCATTTTTTTCTGGCATGTGACTTTTTGTATTATACTTGGTTATAATTTCTACTACTACATTCCTCTCGAGGGTAGCGTTGCTGTAGTTCAACTTCTTCCAGTGTGAAGTAATTAGTAGTTGTAAAACTGTGCATTCAGAGTGGCTTCAACACTTCAACACTACAATCAGTGGAGGAGGAAGTGCTCAGATCTTATACTTAAGTAAAAGTACTGATGTAATTACAAGTAAAAGTCCCGCATTGAAAATGTTACTTAAATAAAAGTAGAGTGAGAAAAATGTACTCAAAGTTTCAAACGTAAAGCTGCATAAAGATTTCTCCTGTGAGTGTCATACTATTATACATAGTGCCATTAGGTTACTCGTGCTAATGTCTAAGCTGCAGTTTGTTGTACTTGGTTCAAGTGGAGCTAATATTGAAGTAATGGCTATTTTAAGTCCAGATTAACTCCTGATTGATTGATTGATTGATTGATTGATTGGTTTATAAAAATTGTGAAGTCTTAGAGCTGCTGTGGAACTGCACCTACTTAGGGCAACAAAAAGTTTATCTTGGGTGCATCTGTACAACTGAAAGTACAGCAGAGGAGATACCAGCCTCTCAAATGTGAGAATTTGTTACCAGTGCTTTGAATCTTTTAAATAGTTTTATTTATTTTAATCATTTTTGTGGTCTGGTCTATTTGGTATGACAAAACAAGCAGTGGGTTGATGCAACTTTTGGATCTGGGTAATTGTGACAGGCGTTTTTTCACAATTGTTTATAAAGGACAGCAGAGGAGATCGCTGCACACCAATGCAACTGGGCTGCACAGCCACACAAAGGTTCAGAGGCTGAGATCAATGCAAAAAAATGTCAATTTAATTAGGACACTTGTGCTCAAATATAAGGGTGAATAAAAACAGCAGCAAATGTTTCAGTCTTTGACTATTATCAATGCAGACTGTAATGTTTGCTGCTGTTTTTATTCACCTTTTATTATTTTTCGCACTTTGAGCACCCTTCTTTTTGTGCACGGATGTCCTAAATAAATTGTCATTTTTTGCACTCTGAACCTTTGTGTGGCTGTCCAGCCCAGTTGCATTGGTGTGCAGGTATCTCCTCTGCTGTCCTTTATAAAAATTGTCTAAAACGGCTGTCACAATTACTCAGATCCAAAATTTGCATCTAGCTAATACTTATTTTGAAGTCCAGACCTCAAAAATGAAAGTAAAAAATGAAAATAAATGAAATTATTTTAATTTATTAAAAGGAATGGTAGCACATCCTCACATTTGAGAAGCTGGAACTATAAAATTTGGGCATTTTTACACAAGAAAATGACTTAAACAATCTTTAAAGTAGTTTTTCTGTCAGTTGGCTCAATGATTAATGGACTCGTGGTGTCAGCTTTCCATAGACGTAGGTTCTTGAACATGTGCATTGGTCTCCCTGTCCAATAAAAACAAGAATGTAGCAGAGGACTTTTATTTTTATTTTATGAAATTAGAGACATTACCACCTTAAATCGGTGGCAACCAATTCACCAAAAGGCAGTAAATTAAGTGTTTGATGCTCACATTTTCTTGTCGGAGGACCCCTAAGCCCTGTGATGGTCTGGTGACCTGTCCAGTATGTACCCCACCTCTCGCCCAGTGTCAGCTGGGATAGACTCCAGAAATGAATGACTGACTCCCAACCCACCGTTCCATATGTACACCTTCCAATGCTGAAACAAAACCTACACCACTGGCTTGATGTGAATATGCTGTTGGTTGGTTTAGCATCATACTTTTTAAGGATTTAAATATCTAACAAAAGAGACTATAACAAGTAACTAAAGATGTCAAATAAATGAAGTGAAGTGAAATATTTCCAGCTGAATTATAGTGGAATAGAATTATGATGCGTCATGAGAAGAACAAGTCAAGTAAAGGACAAGTACTTCAAGTTAGTTGTGAAGTACAGTACCTGACTGGATGGTTGCATTCCACCACTGGGAGCAATAAAAAGAACAGCAGGAAGTACTCCGCCCACTACGAGCCACAGTGTCTGACTACAACTGTCACTGCTTCACTGGAAATTAATGACACCAGTCACTTGATAAGAGCTGAGTACCACAGTGTGACACTTCGTCTCAGCAGGAATGTCTCTGTCACACACCGACAACATTCCTGACCACTAATGGGAGGGGACGGGGGTGACAACTCCCCCCCTCCTCTACAGCGTGTCCCCTTGGGTGCTGATCCGGGTGTGTCAGAATAAATAGTTGGCGTTCATATCACAGCGGAGGAGGAACGACAGAACAAACACACAGACAGCACAAACAGGTCTGCAGAGAGCGTTCTTGAGTGACATGCCAGTGAGGGATTGTGTCGAGCAGGTGGAGGAATCTTACTTGTTCGTTCACACCTGAAACTTTAAGTCAAAAGTCAAACTGTCAGGTTGAGGTACAAAAGCAGCTCTCCTAATGTGACTGTGCGTGTCTTTCCTCTCACCTGTAGAGCTATTTACCAGTCTAGTGTTGGAGATATGGAGATATTCTTTCCAGTATAATGGAACTAGATGACACTCAGCTTGTGTTGCTCAAAGCGCCAAAAATATAAATCTGAAAAACTCAACAGCAATGTCTCTTTCTAGAAATAATGACCCGGTTACTCAAGACAATCCACAGACCTTAGTGTGAGCAGTTTCATGTAGGAACTATTTTCTGTCTACCAAACTACACCCAGCGACTATGTCACTGTGCAGAAGGAAGCGTGCATCTACTGCTAGCTCACTGAGCTAGCTAACGTTACAGCTCAGACAAAGAGGACGCCATTAATGTTTACATCTCGCTCTGTCTCGTTCTACTCCGCTACATTTACATTACTGCAAAGATAAAAATGATACCCACAAAAACAGCTGGTCAACCTCTAAAATCTGGTGCACATATAGACTGAACAAACCAACCGTATATAAGCATGAAAGTAGATTTTTTCTGATGAAGTTATTTAAGCCCCAAAACCAAAAAGAGTATGTCCTCCTTACTTTCTACTCGTACCGATGACTTTTGAGGATGTTGACCATCAGCTGTCTGTTCGTACGCAGGACTCAGGCCACCGATCTGGCTGTGGTGATTTCTCGCATGCAGAAGAATGCAGACCAAGTAGAGAAGAATATCCTGTCGTCAGAGCAGCTGCTGAGTGAGGTAAGATACAGCCACCTGATTTTTATTTTGTTTTGGAGCCTGTGTTTTTTGCGAAATTCGTTATTTTTATAGAATAAACATTACAGGATCCATCCCTGTAAATAAAGTGGTATTAAAACAAGCTTTGGAAGGAAAACCACCAGAACTAACGCTATGTCATTAATCAGCATGTTCATTGCTCCAAACCAACTTTAAAGAACACTTACACCCACGAAAATGACCATCAATTCCTCGCCACGTGTTGGAAGAGAACTTTGTTTTTCTCGCATGTCTCCACAATGAACGAAGAATCCAAAAAAGGTGTATAGTCTTCATGAATTTAAGTCATTGAGGGCCATGTTTTAAATCAGCAAAACTATATAAAAACATCTGTTTGCACACTCTCACACAACTCGAGCAGTACAATCCAAATCTTATTTATCCAGTCGCTCAGTTCTTCACAAACACATACACACATGCGCACTTGCCCAGGCACGCTTCACTGACTACATCGAAATGTTTCATTGAAAATGCATGTGTTTGTGAAGTACTGAGCGTACGACTGGATGAATGAGACTTGGATTATACTGTTTGAGCTATGTGAGAGTTTGAAAAGTCATGTTGATATCCAGCTGTTAAACATGGCCTGCCTTTACCTCAATTCATGAAGAATTTTCTCAGTTTTTGAATTCTCCATCCACCATGGAGGCATGCGAGAAAAAACAATGTATTCCTCATAAATTCAAAGTTACACACTTTAAATAACTGATATACAAATGGTCATTTCTGAAGTTTCCCTGTAAAACTTAACAAAACTTAAAGCTTTTTCAAGATCAGATAAGCCCTGAAACACGTGATTGTTGAAGTATTTTCTGTGCATGTGTGTGTGTGTGTGTGTGTAGGACACAGAGCGTGATAAGAAGAAGCTGCCCCTGATCCACCAGAGGGAGAATGCAGACAACCTGGCGGAGGCTGAGGGGCTGCTGAAGGATCTCTTTATGGACGTTGACAAAGCCAAGAGGCTGCAGCACCCGCAGGCCACCGAGATAGAGCGAGAGTGAGTTTATCCTGGAGTGTCACAGACAGACACAGGCATGCATACCGATGGACACACCTAAAACTTGATGCGTGGCATACCATCGAGACGTGCTCGCCACAAAATGTCATTTCCACATTCCCTTTTACTGCTCAACACACCCATCTACTTACCAATGACTGAAACTCCTCCGTGTCTGCTCTCCCCTTTCACAGTGTGAAAAACCTCCATGATCGCTGGGTGAAGGACTGTGCCATCTACAGGGAACTATATGCCCAGCCACTAGTTTTGGACCCGAAACAAAAGATCGGCTGGGGTCCTCTGCTGGATGAAAAACTGGTCGGTTTGAGCTTTGTCAATTTTGGCTTTTAGTAGATAAACATCTTTGTAGTTAGTAAGAGTCACAGGCTGAGCAGTCTCTGATTAGTATCACTGTGATTTACAGAAACAGCTGAAGGCAGACGCCTACGGCCCCAATCTGATCGATGTAGAGAAGCAGATAGCAGCACACAACATCCTGCACCAGGAGATCGAGGCCTACAGCGACCAGCTGCAGCCCAGCACCACCACTTCACAGGTAACAGCACAAAACAACACAGACATTCACTCTGCAGGACCATGGAGGGATTACTGAACGGGCCTACTGGGCACAGGCCCAAGGGCCCAAAGCGTCAGGGGCCCTTGGGCCTTCACCTGCAAAATGTTACTCAAATTAGCACATACCAACCATGGAGAATCTCAAAATGACCACCATGAGACACAAAACGGCTACAAAGCAACGCAAAAGACAACACATTCTCACTCCGACCTCGTTACATATTGACGTTTGGTCATGAACTTTCCATGTCCACCTATGTCCTTGTCCCGCCGCGTTTCCCTGTGACACTGCTGGGCATCATTAAACTATGAGTGCAACCGGCTGCATATCATGCCGGCGTTAAAGGACGCCTTTTTCCGTTGGTTTCTGACACCGCAAGTCACTGCCTGAGGGCCGGACTTCGACAACTCAGCCGCCATGTAACAGGGATGGTAAATAGTTATTACTGCGATGTTATGCCATTGTTACTGTTTGTCCAGAAAGCACTACTGACACATGTTATATATCAGTGGTTCCCAACTGGTGGGTCGCGGGCCAAAAGTGGGTCATGGGTCCATTCTAAATGGACCGCAAGCGACTTGCAAATGTCTCGTTTGTGTAAAACACACTTGTTTTTTTTAAGTACAGTGAATGCCGGCACTGAGCTTTTATTTTGAAGCGCTGTTTCCTGCTGTAGAGTGAGTGACTAATGAACAGCTACTTAACAGAGACGGCAACAACCTCGCCGACATGGCCAATGCTGAATATATTTAAGTGTGTGGACTTTGAACGACTTAAAAGAAATCTGGACCCTGTGTCTGGACCAGGTGGGAACCACTGTTATATATATCACACTAGAGGCTGATGCTATTGTGCTATGTGTCACGCCCGTCAGGCCTCTTTTGATTCTGCACTGCAGGGATGCTGTGTAAAATCACACACTGGAGCGGCTTGATGCTGCTGTTGTTTGGTTCTGTGTAGAAATGCAAAGCAGGCTTGAAGAAGGGAGTTCGAAGCGGCTGTATAGCCTGATCTCTGCGCAGTGAAGGAAATGTGGCGGCAGGACACAGCTGTGACAAGAAAGAGGAACAGGTTGCACAGAATCCTGTCATTGCTGCGATAGCTCATGTTTAACAGGTCAGATAGTAATATTCAGGCGTACAGCTCCGCCCCTTCATGCAGCTGTGGTGCCAAATGAAAGACAGGGAGGAAGTGATGACAGTCAGATAGGTAACTCCAATGGAGAGAGGCAAAGGGAAATGTGATTTTTCATTTTGTCACGTATTGTGAGTTTTCGCAACAAATTGAACAGTAAGACGCATCTGAATCAGTGGGCAAGGTTTGTGTGTGTGACGATTTTCTTTGGATGACGGATTAAAAATCGGAAAAAAACAGACTCAGTTTGCAAAGGCCTTGACACTAACTGACACAATTTAACTACAAAGAGACACGAAATGATCAAAAAACACACAAAATGACCTCAAACAGATGCAAAACAACAACAAGAGGCAAAAGCACCACACAGTCTGTGTGTCTTGCTCCTATGTAGAAGAGGTGGTGAGGCCATTTGCATATCTGTGCCCAGGGGCCCATCGTCTCATAATCTGCCAATGTGCAGGACGTCATGCAGGATGATTCATTTACCTGTTTCTTCTTCATCTTTGTCTGTAGGAGCAGTACGACGCCCTCAAAGAGAAATATGCCAACCTTTACGTGAGTTACTTTCTTTACACTTGTTGACTTTTAGGGTTCAATGTGCGACTTGTGTTATTAGAAAAAGTTCAGTTAAGTTCAGATGGACGTGTATATGGGGATGTGTGTATGTAATGTGTTTACCTTGCATGCACATTGTGTGTTCTGCAGGAGAGCTCCCAGCAGAGACGCAACCACCTGGCCTCTCTGTACGAGTACGTGCAGAGCTGCAGTAAGGAGCTGGTCTACCTGTCGGGCCAGCAGGAGAGGATCCTCAAGAGAGACTGGAGTGATCGCATGACCGACCCCCCAGGCGTCCGCATGGAGTATGAGGTGAGGGGGTGATGTCATTATTGTCTGATTATAATGTCCCAGCTCATTGTCTTGTGATCAGAGGAAGGTGCAGGGCAGAGAGATTTGGGAAAGAAGGACATTAAAACTTTGTTTGTCAACTTGCCTTGAAGCATATTCCTTTAGGGGCCAGTCGCACCGGCTCGGGACCAGACTGGTGTAACCAGTATCGTACATGTTTAACCGCTGGGGTAATTTAAATACTTGAAACACTCTGTCATGTGTCCTACATATCACCTGTGTTGTTTCTGTTTATACACAGAAATTCAAAAACAATGGACTTCTGGCACATGAGAGTGAGATCAACAAGCTGCAGGAGGAAGGAGAGCGTCTCATTGAATCCAAACATCCTGGCAGCTCAACAGTAAAGGTGCAGCTATGTCAGACTTTAAAAATATATCTGTGTGATAACTGAGATAAATCATCACAGTGCCCAACATGACAAAGGATTTCTTTTGTTCAAATAAACTGAAATTGGTTGGGATGAACATGATTTTAAATGAACTGAGGCGAATGTCTTCATCAGGCACACAGAGACACTGTGCAGGCCGAGTGGCAAGCCTTCCTCAACCTGTGTCTAGCACAGGAGACACACCTGGACAACATTGAAGACTACAAGAAGGTAGAGAGCCTCTGAACGCACCACACTATAGACTGTTCTTGTTTGATATTGGCCGGCTTGTTGTTAAGAAGTGAATGTTTGTCTGATGCAGTTCCAGCTGGATGCAGAGACGTTGTCCGAGTCCCTGGACAGGCTCAGTTCCACCATGGACCCAAAGTCTCTGGCTGAAAAGAGCAACCCTGAAGTCCTGTTGGCGCTGGAGGTACAACGGTGTTTTTCAAAACTCAGCGTTTCTGTGCAGCTGTAGAAAGTCTGAGAGTTTGGAAATGTTGCAAAAGCCTGTTGGGTTCAGTGATTTAAGAAAGTAATAGCCGGGTCTATTAACTGAAGTCTTACAGTACATAAGTCTGTCAGTGGGTTTTTGCCTTTCTCTTTCACTTGAATCTAAAACTGTATTTTTTACAGTGTAATAAATATGACCTCAGAGTTTCCTCTGTGACAAAGAGGAGAGACGCACCTTGTTTATTTCTACAAGTTTCAGTATTCAGGTCGGTCACCGCCTGTGCTAACTTACAGTATTTGTTTAGTCATTACAGTTTGCAGAGGTCCTTTCCAAGAAGCAGGTTTACTGAGTTATTAGGATATTTTTGAGTGAAAACCCAGAACCGGCCAGTATGTATAAAACTTCTTTAAGCATGGTCTGAACCAGTGGTTCCCAACTGGTCCGGCCATGGGGTCCATTTTTCTCTTTGTTCATTAGTTCAATGTGCACATATATTCAGCGTCATATCGTCGAGCTAGTTTTCTGTGTCCATCAAGTAGCTGTCCATTAGTCACTCACTCCACAGCAGGAAACAGCACTTTAAAATAAAAGCTCTGTGCTGAAAATTCACTGTCCTTAAAAATAAAGTGTTTTTTACAAACTTGACATGTCTGCGACCCACTTTCAGACTTCGACTCACCAGTTTGGAAACACAGATTCAGAGATGGAGAGAAAATGTTGCTCATACTTTAGCCCTCTGCTAACCAGAGCTAAAGGCTAACAGCTGCGGCTTCAGTCATACACAGGTTAGACCTGGTGCTGCTGCTGTGACACCTGGCACTGGGGGTTTGTGCTGGCTGAATTCGTGCCACTACAGCCGCTGACCAGATGTCTGTGTCATAAGCTGCTGCCTGCTCTCCTCCTGCGAAGCAATCCACAGCGGCAGGAAGTGAAGTAGAGGGACTAGCTGGATAATTCTTGTCTCATTTGTGATCTGATAAAAAGACAGAGAGCAGGGCAAGGAGGGGCCAAGCAAATGAGCTGCCTGCAACTCTGTAATGAAATAAGATTAAATAAATCAATCAACAAGAAACACTGGGTTACTGTATGAAGTGCGTGCATATACCCATGGTTGTTTGGTGGGAAGGGATTAGGAAAGAGAGCTGCATCAAATTCAGATGGGCCTTTTTTTCCTTTTCCAGATTTCTCCCTCCGACAGCTTTAATAAAAAATGCTAATGTCGGGGATTAGCATTATATCCTTGTTTATTTGTGTTGGCTCTGTTCTAATTTAACAATCCCCTCAGGGAGATGAACCAGCAGTGAAGAGGAACGAGCAGCGCCTGGCTGCCCTCAAGGAGCTCAGCAGCAGCGTCGTGCCTCTGAAGCTACGCCGAATGCGGCCCAGCAAACCCACCACTGTAGTGTCCCTGTGTGACTGGGCCGATGAAGATGTAGGACGATCAGCATTTAATTTAATTTAATTATTTTATATAAAAACATAATTTCCTGTGACAAAAAAGGCAAAACATCATGTTCTCTGTGTGTTTCAGGACACAGTGAGGCGTGGTGAGGTGCTAAACCTCAAGTCCAACGCCGACAATAAGAACTGGGAGCTTCAGACCAACAGTGGGAGGATCAGGACTCTCCCTGGTGCATGTTTCATGGTCCCACCGCCCGATGCTGAGGCCCTGGACAAAGTTAACAGGTACAGAGTGCAAACTGACCACTCACAGTACACCCTTAGAAATAAAGGTGCTAACAAGAACCATATAGGGTTCTTTGACTTGTCCCTATAGGAGAGCCCTTTTTGCATCCTGGTGGAACCTTTTATAAAGGTTTATAAACCTTTGGTTTGGGCATGAAATGCTTTTATAAAACCTTTTATACCCCTCTCCATTAAATAAGCACAGGTTCTTGAACCGGTTCTATAACGGATGGAAGGTTACCTCGTGGATATTACTTGGCTGGCTGAGTAACCCTTTAGATATCACTCCAGTTAGAGAGTATGGCGGAGACTTAAAGCACCTATTTTGAGAGGAAATAACTTGGGTCGAGGCATCTGATGCAGGCGTCTTTGTACTTACGGTGGAATGAATAGTGTTTGCAGTGGTCTGCAAAAAACAGAAATTACAAACAACATACAGGATTTAGGGAAATAATGAGCCCTATACAGAAATAATATCAAAGTAAATGGTAAATGGACCTGCACTTGTATAGTGCCTTTCTAGTCATCTGACCAATCAAAGCGCTTTTTTACACTACGAGTGACATTCACCCATTCACACACACACACACACACACACACACACACACACACATGAACACACTGGTGTCCAAGGCTGCCATACAGGGTGCCACCTGCCACTCAGTTTTTAACACACTTACACACCGATGGAACAGCCACCAGGAGCAATTTGAGGTTCAGTATCTTGTTCAAGGGTACTTCGAGATGCAGACTGGAGGGTAAAACCTCAGCCATTCAGGAGGAACTTTCTTGGAATCTATATTTCTGTGAGTGTATATTTATGTCTGTGTGTGTGTGTGTGTGTGTGTGTGTGTGTGCTCAGTCTCGAGAGAGCGCTGAACGACCTGAAGAGCAATAGATCCACACTCATGGCCTCCTTGAAGAACCCCACTGTGGAGGTGGTCCGGCCTCAGAAGGCAGGTGAGAAGAAAATCATTCAAAAAGGACACCCATATTTTCTCCTCCCTGGCTAAAAGACCATGAAAGAGTCTTTGATGGGATGAGATTGATGAGATTTGGTTTTACCCAACATTTCATTGTACAGTTATTGTCTTTGCTTGTCCTCAGTTGCTGTTCAAAGTGCTCCAGAGGATCCCAGAGCTGCAGAGCTTGCCAAGGAACTAGACAGGATCAACCAAGCCCTGGATCGGAGCGAAAAAGAAATCCTGAGTCGACTCAGAACTCCGCTGGACAACCGCAACCCCACACAAGACCTGACAAACAGGCTGCAAGACCACGAGGTAAACATGAACATTATGCTTTGATGATATGACATAAATTACATTGTCGTTGTCTCAGCATGTTCATGTCTTGTTGTTATCTGTAACACCATATCACTTTGCCCTCCAGAAATCTGCTCAGACTGTGAGAAAGCTGGAGTCTGAGAAGTCTGCGGTTCAGAGAGAGATGGAGCCTATTTTGGCCAATAAGCCCCTGGGACCCACTGCCTCCGTCCTGCCCCTTAAACTCAGCACAGCCAACAACAAGCTCGATGACCTCAACACCCTCATTGATCTTTATAATAAAAAGTAAGAATCAGTGAAATCATAGCTGCTCAGTTCAATACACTCAGCATTTTTGCTAACTTGCTAACAGTGGCTAATGTTAGCAAATATTGCTTACAATCATAAACTGTATAAAACAATGGACGTAGCCACCGTAACACCACCAATTGATTTGTGGACTCTCGTTTTAAAGTCTCGGGTTTGGTATTTTGGCCATTGCAATCTTGGATTTTTAGAGCCACAAGTGACCATATTTGGAGAGAGTGTGGATAACCCTAATGCTAGCTGCTAGCTTGGTTAGTACAGTGCATTTACAACTATGGTTGACTGTGATAATGCTAATGCATTTTGAAGCCTTGAGTTTGGTATTGTGGCCATAGCAATCTTGGATTTTTGGAGCCACAAGTGTTCATATTTTGGTGAGAAGGTTGAGATAATCCTAACATTAGCTGCTAGCTTGGTTAGCATGGTGCATTTACAGCTATGGTTGACTGTGATAATGCAAATGCTATTGCTAATTGTTGTAAGTGTAAATTGACTTCATGAACTAAAAAACCCCCATTGAAACAGAGAGAGCTATAGAGACAGAAGTGCTAATCCTTTGAAATGCTGTTATCTAATGTTTTTAGCTAGCTACAGGCATTTTGTTAGCATTTGTCCTTTGGTTTTGCTCTCCAGTGAGTGTGGTTTTCAGAGAATGACACGTTGCTCTCGCCGTGGTAGCGCCTTTTCAACGGAGAGCACCCATCTGATACACAAAGCAATCACACCCTTAACTTTGCACAACTTAGCCTTCATTAAAATGTAAATAGTAGAACTTTACAAAAATTCCCCCCATGTACAGTTGTCATGAATGATGAAATTACCTATTGTGACCAAAAACTGTTTCTTGTACCAGCTGTAAACATTTTTATTTCAGCTGTAAATTTGGGCATTTTAACATGGGGGTCTATGGGGATTGACTCGCTCTTGGAGCCAGCCTCAAGTGGCCATTAGAGGAACTGCAGTTTTTAGCACTTCTTGTTGGCCTCCTTTTCCAGCCCTAGAGGTTGCCCCTATCCTATAACAAAGTTTGTAAACCTCATTACTCTTCTTTGTTATTGTTACAGTGGCTTAGCATCCACTGTTAAGCATAACAGTAGGTTAACATTATCCCTTAATTGTCATTTCTAGCTGCTGTTTAACAAAAGTGACAAAGTTTCTTTCCATCAAATGCTCTCATATAGGCAAATGACATATCTACGAGTAGCTGCGCATTTTTATTTTGACAAATTACATTGATTTCTTTTTGTGTTTCTATCCTCTCAACCAGAGCTACAGCCTCCATGTATTTGGAGAAGCAGAAGCAGAATGTGGAAGGCATCGTCTCTGGGTTTGAGGAGCAGCTAGCCAAAGATGGCACCATTCTTGATCAACCCAATGCCCTCCCGAGTCGCAACCAGCAGTTGCAGGTGTTGTACTTTATAATGCAACCAAGAAAAGTCAAAGATTTAACAGTTTTAGGATCAGCTCATCAAAGGTAATACATGGCCTAAAGAGATCCAAACCTGTTGTGTCCTTTCTCCTTATTCCAAACAGGCTATGCGTAAAGATGTGGCCTCAAAGAAGGATGAGCTGAATAAACTAGGCAGAGACCTGGACCTGACAGTGCAAGCATGCAGCTCCCTGCAGCAAAGTTTCAATGAATACTGTCCTGACATTGGCCGTCAGGAGAAAGAGGTGAAACAGCTGAAGAATCGTTACACAAATGTCAATAATCAGCTCCAGGAAAGGTGAGTGAAACATGATTCAGGAACTGTTATAACTGTATGTGTGTTTTTTTACATCCTCACAAATATGTTTTTATCTAAAACTGGGAACATGTCATTGAAGATGAGGGATGTTTTTGATATTTCCCTTTAGGTCTGGTCTCGTAAAGGAAGCAGCCAATAAAAACCAAGATTTCCAGAACGCTGTTCAGTCACTGGATTTCTTCTTGGTCAATTTGCCTGATAATAAGATCAAACCCACTGATGATGTGGCGGAAATAACAGCCAAGCAGAAGTCTCAGAAGGTGAGTGGAAGCATTTCTTCATGTAGGTTCGATTGACTTCAACTTCAGTATACAAACTAACTCAAGTCTGTGTGTTTTTTGGATTACATATCTTGTTTAGAGAGTGATGGAGGACATCAACAAGAAACTAGGTGATTTAGATCGAGTCAAGAATCTTTCCCGTGATCTGCAGAGTGTCTTGAATGTGAGTTTGCAAAATATGAGTGTCCCCATTTACAGTTGATTAGATAAGCCCCTCCAAGTACATAAACCTTTGATGTTTCAATATATTCTCTCTCAGGAGTATGATCTCCGGTCAAACTCCTACCGTGGCACTGTGATTGATAGCGATGAAGATGACGATGATGACGACGATGATGATGATGATGAGCCAGTCCCAAAGAAACGTCAAACTTACACTATGGCTCAGGCTGTACAGAGAAAGGTACACTTATAAACAATCGCCCAAAGACAGCTAAGAACTTGTGACAATTCTCTTCTTTATCTGCAAATTTTCACTCTGCTGTCTTCAATTTCCAAACTCATTTTACCCTCTGCTTCTACTACAGGAGAAAGATCTACTGAACCTTTTCTCTGAGGTGTCTGCAGAAAACGACCAGCTACTCAACCAGTTGGAGACGACAAAGAACATTAAAGCCAGGGTATGATATTATTGAATCAAAATAACATCAACAACATCCACTCTAGTAATAGTAGAATAATTCCTGGTGATCCCTCCCAAAATGATCATTTCCTTTGTCCTTTTCTTCATGTGCAGAATGAAGAGAAAGTTAGTCAGGTGGTGGTCACTCAACAGCTGCAGTTACAGAGCCAGAAGAAGGACCTGGAGGAGAGTGACAGTCTGAAAAGAGATTTAAATGAGGAGATTGAAAGGCGCTTACATGCTGAAAGAGACCTGGAAACATACCGTAACAGGTTTGTGTCTCTGAGGAGTAGGAGAGGAGTGGAGAGGTTGGAGGAGAAGGAGGTGGTGCAGTACTATCGTGACCCCAAACTGGAGGTGGAACTACAGTCCCTGCGAAAAAAGATCCAGGATGAGGCAGTGAAGAGGTCAAGAACCAATGCAGAGATAGAAGTCATCAATCAAAGGATTATCAAATTGGAAACACAGCTGATGCAAATCGAACCCAGACTGGTGACCAAGGTTCTGACTGAATATGAGAAAGACCCGCAGCTTGACAGAGAAGCTGTCAGGATCAGAGAAGAGATGCAAAGGATACGACTGGACTTAGACACAAGAGATACTGAAAAAATTCATGTGAAAACTGAGCTTACGGTTCTGTCTCAGCAGAAACCAAAAATCAGGGAGAAGGTTGTTAAGAAAGAAGTGGTGAGGCTCGAAAAGGATCCAGAGATGCTGAAAGCTGTTCTCACATTCCAGAGTAACATTGCAGAGGAAGAGCTCCAGTGCAAGACGCTCAATGATAGAATTTTTAGTGTAAGGAGCGAGATAAACACACTAGAGATGGTCATTCCCACCATCCAACCCAAGGTAGTCAGCAAGGTGGTGAAGCAAGTACAGCAAGATCCAGAAACTGTGGAAGAGGCGAAGAAACTTCGAATTGCCTTGGAGGAGGAGAAAGATGAGAATGCTATCTTGATGAAGGACCTGACCACCCTTCAGCTGCGTTATGGTGAGGTGGAGAAGATCAGGCCTAAAGTCGAGGTCAAGGAGATCATCAATGAGATCTACAGAGTTGATCCTGAGACAGAAGTCGAGTTGGTACGTCTGAGGAAAGAGCTGCAAGATTGCGGCGTTAACCGTACAGAACTGGAGAAAGAAGTCAAGTTGCTGATGACAACTCTGACCACCCTGCGTGCTCAGAAACCCAAAGTGGAGTACAAGGAGGTGACCCAAGAGGTGATCAAAGAGGAGAAAAGCCCAGAGGTCACCAGGGAATTGCAAAGGCTATCCAACCAAGTTTCCCGGCTGCAAGTCAACTATGAAAGCATCCTGGAGCTGCTGACGCGCCTACGTAAAGAAAGAGATGAGCTGAAAGCTGAAAAATCCAAGGTGGAGACCAAGCTGGTTAATAAAGAGCTCATCAAATATGAGAATGATCCTCTTCTTGAGAAAGAGGCTGACAGCCTTCGGAGGAGTGTAAGAGAAGAGATTCACCAACGCCGCAGTGTGGAGGAGTTGCTCTTTGACCTCCAGAACCAATACATTGTCCTTGAAAGGCAGAAGCCAGAGGAGAAGATTGTTATGCAGGAGGTGGTGCGTCTTCAGAAAGACCCCAAGCAGATCGTGGAGCATGACAAGTTGAACAAGAATCTGGACGATGAAATGAAAACCCGTAGGAAGCTTGAATTAGAGGTCAGACAGCTCAGAGGCCTGATTCAAGAAAAAGAGAGTACCATAGCTCAGATGGACGATCGTCAGAAGAAGATTCAAGTAGAGTCCGAGCTCAGGCAGATCAAAATGCGCATTCTGGAACTGGAAAATGCTCCGCCACCCGTTGAGGAAAAGATTGTCATTGAGGAGGTCCTGAAAGTAGAGAGGGACGCTAAGCTGGAAAAACTAACCGATGGCTTACGCACAGACATGGAGACTGAGAGCACAAATATCAGTCGTCTAGAGAGAGAAATCCGCAACCTAAGGCTCAAGTTGGAAATTCTGCAAAAGGAGAAGTCACTTGAGAAGGTGGTTTACAGAGAAGTGGTGCGTGTAGAGAAAGACCCTGCAATGGAGGCTGAAAGAGAACATCTAAGAGAGCTTGTAGCGCACGAGAGGAACCTCAGGCGTGAACAAGAGGCCAACACTCAGAACATCCAAATCAAAATTACTCACGTACAGACATCAAAGTCTGTGACTACTAAGGAGGAGACCACTCTCAATGCCAACAGAGATGCTCTGCAGAGAGAGAAGGAGGATCTCCTCAGACAGCTCAAATTGTTAGAGTCTCAGAGACAGAACATCAGCATAACCTTCCAGCAACAGTCCAAGCTGATGAGTGAGAGAAACCAGTTTCTACGGCAGAGAAGTCTTAAGACATCCTCTGAAATACAACGGCTGGAGAAAGAAATCCTCAATGAAAAAGACAAAATACACCAGAGAGATGTACTCATCCTCGAGCTGCTGAACAGCGTCAAGAAAGAGGACCAAACTGAAACTCACACCAGGGAGACAAACCTTTCCACGAGGATCACCATCCTGGATCCAGAAACCGGTAAAGACATGTCTCCCTATGATGCCTACTTGCAGGGGCTAATTGATCGCAACCACTACATTCGCCTGTCAGAGCTGGAGTGCGACTGGGAGGAAATAACTTCAACTGGTCCAGATGGGGATACTACAATTCTGCAAGATCGCAAAAGTGGGAAGCAGTACTCTATCAAGGATGCCCTGAGGGCTGGTCGTATGACCCAGTATGACCTGCAGCGCTACAAGGATGGGAAACTATCCATCGCTGAGTTTGCGCTCCTTGTTGCAGGGGAAACCAGAACACCTGTCATTCCTCCAATACCAATACCAGTTCCAAAGTCACCCACCAGACCTCCCCCAGCCTCTCCCTTGAACTCCATGCCACCCTCCCTGAGGACCTCCTACCCCAGCCTCAACAGTCAGCACAGTGGCAGTACGAGCAACCTCAATACTTCAGGAGGTGAAGAGCATTTCCCCATCTCTGGTATTTTGGACACCACCACTGACAGCCGCATGTCTGTTAGAAGTGCCATGACCCGCAAACTCATTGACCCCGACACTGCTTTGAAGCTGCTGGAGGCACAAGCAGCCTGCGGGGGAATCGTCGATCTCACCAAAAAGGACAAACTGTCCGTCCACAAGGCAGCTGAACGCGGTCTCATCGACACAGGTGACATGTACAAGCTTCTGAACGCCCAGAAGGCCTTCACTGGAGTCGAGGACCCCGTGACCAAGGAGCGTCTGGCAGTGGGACAGGCTGCACAGAAAGGGTTTATTCCCAAAGAAAATGCCAAGAGGTACATGGAGGCACAATATCTGACCGGTGGGTTTGTGAATCCTTCTAAAGCCGGCCGCCTCAGTGTCAAAGATGCTCTTGCCAGTGATATTATTGACAGCACAACAGCTGATGAGCTACAAAACGAGGCTTCCTACACGAAAGAGCTGGTAGACCCCATCACCAAAGAGAAGATATCATACAAGCAGGCGATGGATCGGTGTAAGAGAGACGTCAGCACAGGGCTCCTGCTGCTTCCTGCAGCCTCTACTGATGCTGCAAGTGCCCCGTCATACTCAAACTATCGTTTCAGCTCTTCCTACAAATAATCTAGATGTGAAGTTTAGGATGTTTTACTTGCTGCAGCAACTGGTGCTGGAGGGTGTGTGATAACGCTAAGTGATCCATAGGGCTGACCCGAATCCTTTAAAGCCTTGAAGCTGCAATCGTCGCCATGGTAACTGACGTCCAAATCCTTATTTTAATGCTTAGTTTTTTGTTTTGTTTTTTTCATCTGTAAACTGGTGGAAGAAGTCGAAATGAGCAGTCATTGACCCCCATTTCAACCAATTAAATTGTGACGCGGAAAAGGATCAGGTGAGACGAACTGCGGACAGGTATGTGCGGCTGGCAATTGTAGTGAATTGCTTGCGTTGCGTCTTGTGATGCTGTGTGACCCGCGGAGTTTCAAGTTATTAATAACTTTCAGAAACATTGTGTGCAATAGTCCACCTTCTCTTTCCTCTCTGTATCATTCTTCCTCACACACACAGCAGCACCAAGTCCTGCTAAAGTCGCGTTAGGTTCGGGTGGTTGATTAATGTATATGAGTATGATTGATTACTATTACCCCTCCCCCTTGCCCAAGTTCCCATCAAGTCAATTCAAAGCTTTGAATATTTGCGAATAATCAGTGCAGCTTCAAAGCCCCAAAAATGATATTCGGGACAACCCTACTGATTCATGTAAAGATAAAAATGAAATGTTCGTACACTTTTTGAAAACACTGTGGGGGAAAAAAACATTCTTGGTGAAACTGTACATGTGGATCTGCTTTTTTTCAGTGCTATATTTGGGTCTGCTGTAAAAATGAGGAACATGTTTGTTTTATATGCTAAATTGTTTTTCAGTGCTCTCAAGCAAAATCCTCATTAAACTCTACAAGCCTCACTTTTTTTTCGGTCTTGTTATTTGAAATATTATCAGTAAATTCATCACAAACGTGTGTAAATTGAATAAGATAAGATAAGATACACCTTTATGATATTTGATATATATAGTAGACAAGCTTTGGGGGTGTTCACAACATGTGGAACAATGCTGACAAACATAGATTTATCAGTTGGGACTTGGTGTTACAATCCCTGGAGTTTCAGCCCGCTTCATGCCAGAGCATAGGTGTGACGTGACCACAGGGCAGAGCCACCCCCTCACACATCGTCAGTTGTGCACCTCAACATCATCGGGTGTTCCAGTCTTTATCGCAAGACACCCTCTGTTGAGGGAGGCCCACCACAGGCTGATCAGGCCTGGGTGTGTGTCAGAAGGTTGGTTCCTCCGTGGTCACCTAGGGGCCCAGATGGGATCCTGTCTAACTTGCTCTGTGCATCAGACGGCGAATCATCTTCTGTCTCTAACAGCTGTAATGCAATATATTAATATACAATGCTCGTAAACCCTGGCAAGTCATATGCTTGGAAATGATGGATTAAGGATACAGATTAAATATGACTCAGGCATGTAGTGTATTAAGGTTAACAGGGTCAGACTCAGGTCTACATGGATGAGACACGTATCTGATAGAAGACTGCCTAGGCATGTGGAACACAAGAATACTTAGCACCTCAGACTGCAGCACTGTACCCTGTCAGCAGGCATCTGTAAATGAACACTGTAATAATGGGTTGGCTTTTTTTGTGTCTCACAAAAAAAAAATATAAACGAAGGGCTGATATCCCTTCTTCCTCTCAGGGGTGAAAAGGTGACGGTAGGAAAATTGTCTGAAAGATCCTGTTCAACTGAACAGTGGAGGTTCCAGTAAATGGTGTTGATGTGGGAATACGCAGCCTCTCCGCTGGGACGTCTGCCTGCCAGATTACCCGGTGACTGAAAGGACTTTGTGGGATTACTGCACATGAGCCTGTCTGGAGGCTGAAGTGGCCCCACTCTACGTCTAGAGGGGGAGTGAAGGATGTTCCCTGGTGTCATCTCAATTCAAGTACATGTTGCTATAATGACAAAACCAGCTTGCAGTGTAGCGTGGCCTCATATTAATGTCCTGTCTTTCCAGCAAATTGTACCACCTGTAGGCTGGAAACAAATTCTGGATTCTGTGGTGTTTTTCTCCAGTGTCTATCAATGGCACAGTGACCTAAGTGCATGTGTGACGTCAGCTTTCCGAAAATAAAAAGCCTGCTTAATAGCCCAGAATACAACAGCATCACATACAGTATGTTAAAACACAAATGGCACATTTGCACTGAGTGATGGTAATTGGCAGCTCTTTTCTGTTTTTCCTGCATCATTATTGTCATAATACCAGACTGCAGTGCTAATGGTTTCAACCTGACAATGAGCATTTGCACATTTGTCTCCTATTCACTCTGTAAATGAGGATGACGATGCCTCCTGTACGCCTGCCTTACAATCATGCTAACAGCCTATCAACTAGTATTTAAAGCACTCTTCTTCAGTGTGTTTTCCCTTTTCTACGACAGGAACAGTGACAATATTCAGAAAAACTATGTTGCCAGATCAGACAAGCACTTTATTACTGCCATGAGAAACTGATTGTCAAAACGCACATAATCATAAGAATAAAAAGTATTAGCCATAAGCATCTTCATCATTCATTGACAAACTCCCAACGGTCCTATACTAAAATGCATTTACTAAAATTGTCTTGTCTTGTGATTGCCAAAGGAAATAAACTCCAGTGAAGGTCAGACTTCCCCGACAGCCAACTGTGCAAGATGCCAGCTGGCAGCATCAGCTTGAAACCAATGATGCTGAGAGCCATTTTCATTTTGCAGATTTCTGTCTGTATCGTTGTCCTTGATCTGTAATATTAACCTCCATGAAGTTCCTTTGACCTGTGAGATTTACAATGAAAACATTGTTGATTTGTGCTTTTTATTGCATATTGGTGTTTTAATTTTTGTGTCAACTTGTGTCATGATGTACTTGGATACCAGTCTGTTGGTATCTCTAGTTAGTGATGTGCAGTGTGTAAAATCTAGTTAATCACTAGCACAGATCTAGTGCTGCTAGTGTATCTTAATGTGACTGTAGGATAGTGTTAGAATAAAGATACATTTGTCAGTTTGCCTCTGACTTCAGCTCCTGGAAAAACAATAAATGAAATGTAATTTAGCAAGCAGCATTTCTTTCTTCTTCTTTTTTTTTTTTTTAAACTTCCGTTGCTACTTTAACAACATATTGGTTGGTTATAACATGAAAGTATTTACAAACAATTTTACAACACTCACTATGTGCTGCTGCTAATTGGAGTTCTGGGTCATTTTTGAGGTGATGATAAGGTTTGTCCTTCAGGAGTAGCAGGAGGTGCTCACCCTGGCATGTTAGTGGATTAAATGGTGACTGTGTCATGGATTAAAGCTCCATTCAAAAGCACAAGGCCTCCCACTGGCTGGCCTGAGAAGAGTTCAGAGACAGCTGAAGATACTTACATGAAGACAGTTACATTATACTGAAGCATCATGATAATATCCTAATTATAAATGATGGTGGTATGAGGTAAACACTATAGTAAAAGAAACTCATGAAAACGTTATTAAAAAATCATGAAATATAGTATAGTATGTCGTCTCAAATCATGAAAAAATGTCATAGTATAGTATATCGTCCCAAATCATGGAAAAAATGTCATAGTATAGTATGTCGTCTCAAATCATGAAAAAAAGTCATAGTATAGTACGTCGTTCAAAATCATGAAAAAAATGTCATAGTATAGTATGTCGTCCCAGATCATGAGAAAAAATGTCATAGTATAGTATGTTGTCCCAGATCATGAGAAAAAATGTCATAGTATACTATGTCGTTAAAAATCATGAAAAAAATGTCAAAGTATAGTATGTCGTTCACATTCATGGAAAAAAGTCATAGTATATTATGTCGTTCAAAATCATGAAAAAAATGTCATAGTATAGTATGTTGTCCAAAATCATGAGAAAATGTCATAGTATAGTATGTCGTCCAAAATCATGAAAAAAAGTCATAGTATAGTATGTCGTTCAGAATCATGAAAAAAAGTCATAGTATAGTATGTCATTCAAAATCGTAAAAAAATGTCATAGTAGTATGTAATTCATAATCGTGAAAAAAAAGTCATAGTATAGTATGTCATCAAACATTGTGAACAAATTCATAGTATGTAAGACAGAATTTCACCATAGTGCCATTGTATGGTATGACATAAAAACTTTCATAAAAACGTCATAGTACAGTTTGCTATAAAAACTAAATTTGTCAGAAAAAAAAAATCTGAGGAATTTCATAACATAGTATGACATAAAAAGTATCATACAAAAAGTCTTCCTATAGTGTCTATTCTTTCAACGTGAGGCCCACGAGTCATTGGTGTCCCTCAAAATCATTTTATGACTCCTAAACGTGACATGATTTGCTTGCACCATATTTCATTATCCGTGATCCATTCAAACATTAACCCATGTTTAATGGGTGGTTACCGCCCTCATGTGATAATGACGTATTAAAGGGAATGTGTGACTGGATGAACTTGTCAATCAGTGCATGGTGTGCATTATACTTCTTCAAGACAAAATCAAAAACATTCGACATTTCATCTTAGAAAACAGTATAAAACATTTTATTGAAAGTGTGATATGTAACAGACACAAACCTTTAAAAAAAACATCACAATACAAAGTGTGGATGAGCTGATGAGTGCATCCCCTTCTAAATCCCACGACGTTTACAGTAGCTAAAGCCCCCTAATAGAGCTGGAGGAGCTGTAGTTGAGCAGCTAAAGCTCGGCCGCTGACGTCAGTCCATTGTTGTGTGAGGCCAGAATGGTGCTAAGCAGGAGCAGCTTACTGTGCAGCCATGACTCCAAATGTGTACCACAAATGCACCACGGAATAGAGTCTAACAGAGTCAACTTATTACATATAATACATCACATTGCAGTAAAGTACATTCTTGGTTTTATTGTACATGATAAGAGAATTTCACATCAGACTCAGTTTGGATGATGAAGTCCAACAAACCAGAGAAAGCAGCCACTGAAAATCCTACAGAGACAACAACACTGACTTTAAATCAAAGACAACCTGTGCAGGTATCTCAGTGACACACGTCACCATCACGTCATACATCAACATGTTCATCAGTCTTTGTCAGTGGCAGAGTCAAGGGATGCTGAGGGAAACGGATCGCCTCGCTGTTGCGCCGCATGTAGGCGTGGCCGCTGATGGGGTACCACATCTCCATGAAGGTCAGGTTGGCCACGGTGATGGAGCAGCGCCCCAGCACCTTGAAGCCTGACTTCCGGTAGAAGGGAACGAGGAAGTCCTCGCACATGAGCACCGCTCGGCGCACGTTGGGCAGGCAGCGGAGGTACTGCAGGTAGCGCCACATCAGGATGGGACCTTTGCCCTGCTGCCTGAAGGTGCGGTGGACGGCGAGGACGTGGATGTGGACGGTGGAGCCGCGGGGCTTGTGGAGAGTCAGCGCGTCCTGGAGCACAGAGATCATATTTACTGATCATATAGTGCTGAGTGAAACTGTGTAGCTCTCTGTTAAGTTTTTAGAAAGCCTTTTGCTTTCCCCCATGTGTGTAACCGAAATAAAAAAATATTAATTCATTCATATATATGATGATCGGATGTCAATGAGGAACTGGAAAGAAGCAGGGTGTCTTACTGTGGTGAGTCTTTCCTGGTCCCACAGAGAGCCGATGATAAAAGCCACCAGCCGGCCCTCCTCGAACCAGCCCATGGACAGCTCTGGACACAGTGTGAGGAAGTGACGCACCTCGTCCAGGTGGAGAGGGCACTCGCCTGACACTGAGATAAATGCTGAGAGACAGACAGACAGAGACAGAATGAGAAAAGCCGTGCGTAAAAATGGTTTGGCACTACTTTTACGCACGCTAATTCCGGTACAAATTGTCTAATGACATCTCCCTTTGTGTTGAGTAATTCATATTCAACATGTTTAAAAATGAAATAAAATAATATCTTATCAGTGACCTAATTAAACTCAAAAAGGAGAACTGGATTTGTCGATGCCACACATGGTTTTACGCACTCGCTATCAGTGCTTTCACTCGACGGATTTGTACTCCAGCTCCAGCAGAGCGGATTATTGCTTCAGTATATCACGGATAATAAGTGTGACTTACCTTCTCGTTCGATTTCAAACACGCTTATGGCATCCTGCGTGTTGAGCGGTCGGACTTCGCTCGCGGGGAGCGTGTGTCTCCTCTGGACACCGGGCGAAACAGAAGACGCAGGCTGCATTGGTTTGATGAAAGGCTGCGCGCCAACAACGGACATCCTACGGTTATTAACACTCTCCCCTCCAAAAGCACTTCCTCAGATGTCTCCTCGTCTCCCGCTGTGCAGGATCACCTCTGTGGGGCCCTGCGAGGAGAACAGGATGAGTTATGTCTGTATTTATAGGACAGCTTTCCAGCTCTGATCCAGCGGCTCATTTGCATTTGAATTATTTGATGTCAGTGAGTGAGTGAAGGTCAACACTGTGTGGGGCAATTTACCGAACCCTGCAATTAACTGCGTCTGTTGATGCTGTTTGGTTTTTGTCTCTATTGACAGATAATGATTTCCTATGAACGGCCACCTCTGGTGTCTTTATAGCAGCTCTGCCACGTATGTTCAGTGGGAGGCGCACTGACCCAGGATCAACACAGCTCACAAAACGTTGCTCAAAGTGACAGTAAAATGTTCACACTGTATTTCAAGACATCACAAGTAAAGGTTCAGTGCAGTCAATTCAAAGTACATCAGTGTCCTTCTCCTCCATCACCGCCTCCTGATACAAAGAATGAAACCCAAACACCTCACACTCTGATGTTTCCTCACACACACACACACACACACACACACACACACACACACACACACACACACACACACACACTTACCGGAGGATGTTGTGGTGACAGTTGTTCTGTTCTGCGGACTGAGCAGCTCTTCTCCTCTGTCTCTGTGTCACCTGCTGAACCACAGACGTCTCTCTTCATTATGAAGTGATTACTATGAGTCACATGATGAAGGATTACACAGGTTGTTTCCACAACTCGGCGCATTACCGTCTCGTTATCTCCCCTCTGACAGAGCACAGCGCGTTCACTTCGCTGTGTTTTGGACAAAATAACCTTTGTGAATATTAGAAATATTATTAGACTTTGATTCATTTTGACAGCCGTTATACCAAAAAGGAAAAATCACGATATTGATTTAATGAAGTGAGTAAGACAGGGCCGTGATCACATATTATAACCTGGGCTTGGGGTGACATACCACACTATCACTGTTTTTAAGTGCCATTCTCATGGAATACTATTCTATGATATTTGGCATATTATACTATGACTTTTAAAAAACTATTATTGTTCACATTTCCATGGCAAACTACACTATGACTTTTTAATAGCATTTTGTAAAACATATTATATCATGACTTTTTAAATGGCATTTTTCATGGCTTGACGTTCTATGAGATGTTTCATGCTATAGCCTATACTGAGACTTATTAGTGGCATTTTTCATGACATACTCTATTAGAACTTTTTTCATGGCATTTTTTTTATTACATACTATACTATGTTTTTTAGTGACATACCATACTATGACTTTTGTATCCTATATTATGATTTTTTTAAATGGCATATTACACAGACACATACTACACTATCGCTTTTTTAAATAGCTTTTTTTAAAAAAAACAAAAACAAACATATGACGTTTTTAATGGCATTTTTTTTACATACTATACTGTGATTTTTTTAATGGCATTTTTTATGGCATACAATACTTTGTCTTTTTTTAATGGCTTTTTTTTTTTTACATACTATAATGTGACTTTAAACATTTTTTAACACACTATACTATAGCCTAGTGTTTTATGACATTTTAATGACATGCTATATTATGACTTTTTAAATGGCATTTCTTTGACATACTATACTGTGTTTTTTTTTTTAATGGCATTTTCTTTTTCTTTTTTACATATAACTTTTTTTTAATGGCATTTTTTTTTACATACTATACAATGATGTTTTTAATGGCATTTTGTAATGACATACTTTAATTCTTTTTAATGGCTTTTTTCCCATACTATAATGTTTTTAATGGCAAACCACCCCCCCCCCCCCCCCCCCCCCCCCCCGGTTTGCCTTTAATGGACAGGACAGTGTGAGAAATGGGGGAGAGAGAGAGACAGTGGGGGGACGACATGCAGCCAGAGTCAAACTTGCAACCGCTGCAGCGAGGCATCACCTCTATACATGGGGCGCCTGCACTATCCACTACGCTACCGATGCCCCTGTGACTTATTTTTTTAAATGGCTCTTTTAGGGCAAACAATACCATGACATTTTATGAGATTCTTTTTTTAATGGCATACACATACTACATTATGGCTTTTTTAATAGCATTTTTTTAACATACTTTCACGTTTAATGGCATTTTTATGACACAATATACTAAAATCTTTTAATGGCTCTTTTTGGGCAAACATACTATGACGTTTTTGCCAAATTTGAGGAAACTCTCTCAAGGCATTCTTGAAATATTACATTTATGACAATGAAACAAAGGCAAGGTCACCGTGACCCTTGACCTTTGACCACCAAATTAGAATCAGGTCATTGTTAAGTCCAAGTGGACATTTGTGCAAATTTGAAAAAAAAATCCTCAAAGTGTTCTTGAGATATTGCTGTCACAAGAATAAGACGAATGCAAGGTCACAGTGACCTTAACCTTTGACCACCAATTTAGAATCAGTTTATTGTTGAATCCAAGTGGACATTTGTGCCAAATCTGAAGAAATTTCCTCAAGGTGTTCTTGAAATATTGGGTTTAGAAGAATGAGACAAACACAAGATCACATTGTCCTTGATCGTTGACTACCAAAATCTAACCAGTTCATTCAGTCCAAGTGGATGTTTGTGCCAAATTTGAGAAAACTCCCTAAAGGCCTTCATCAAGGTTATATAGCTTTCAGGAGAATGACGGGAATGCGAGGTCACAGTGATCTTGACTTTTGACCAAAAAATTCAAATTAGTATATTGTTAAGTATTAGTGGACGTTTGTGCCAAATTTGAAGAAATTCTCTCAAAGTGTTCTTGAAATATTGGGTTTAGAAGAATGAGACAAACACAAGATCACATTGTCCTTGACAATGTTGACCACCAAAATCTAACCAGTTCATTCAGTCCAAGTGGATGTTTGTGCCAAATTTGAGAAAACTCCCTCAAGGCCTTCAGATATCTCGTTCACAATAATAAGATGAAAGCAAGGTCCAGTGACCTTGACCTTTGATCACAATTTAGAATCAGTTCATTGTCAAATGGATGTTTGTGCCAAATTTGAGAAAACTCCCTCAAGGCCTTCAGATATCTCGTTCACAATAATAAGATGAATGCAAGGTCCCAGTGACCTTGACCTTTGATCACCAATTTAGAATCAGTTCATTGTCAAGTGGATGTTTGTGCCAAATTTAAAGAAATTTCCTCAATGTGACAAACACACGAGACAACAAGACAAACCACCAAAATTTAACCAGTCCAAAATGGATGTTTGTGCCATATTTGAAGAAACTCCCTAGAGGAGCTCCTGAGATATCGTGTTCATGAGAATAAGACATACGAAAACAAAAAGCAGGCTATCGTTGGCATGGAGACATAAAAGGTACCTAAATGTGCGTCATTGATGTGACACTGATTGGTGACATTTTTCTGACAAAGTTTAAAAATGGATTACTAATGTGATGACCTATAACTCATTAGACATACATGACATCATCATGGACTAAAGGAATTTGTGCTATAAATAGCTTATAAATACAACGTGAGTGAGTTGGGCTCCATAGACTTTAATGTATCATATAGCTCCTAATAATTCATAAACTGTACATGTCATGATAATGAGCATAGGTACAGTTGATCGATGTGCAATACTGAGCATTTTGAAATATGAATGGAGTTTGCACTGTATACAATAGCAGATATAAATACAGTTGATGTCTATTGGATTGTTTTTAAATCTTAATAACTCAAAAAGTATAAAAGTTATCAATAAGAAAAGTCATAGCACCCATCTACAAAGAATCCCGCACGGTTCGACATATCAATCGTTGTGGTAACATACAAGCTGTAGCAGGACATACAAATCAAAGAAAAATCAGTTTCCCACTATTGTCTCATTACATATGCAAATTTATGAATATTTTATGAAAATACCTTCGGCATGGTTCAATATATGAACAGTATATGTGGCATAAATGGGTTTTGAGTTTTGAGAGAGCGAAAAAAGGCACAGAAGAAGAAGAAGAAAGCAAAAGAGCATGAGTGTGATCGCTGCTTTCAGCACTCACACCAAAAATAATTACAAGTCAGCACTGACCTACTGTCAAACATCATCATGAGAAAACAAAACCGTCAAAAAAGAGCAACGTTTTGTAGCACTGAGGCGACAAGGCAGCTTACAGTCACATTTCTATATTCATATGCAAGCAAACAATCCTAGCATAGGACTGGAAAAATACTATTCAGTTACAGTTTGACTAACATAACTAAACTGATTCATATGATGGACATACTGTATATACTGTAGATTGATGCAAAAATAAAGTTTGCTTTCATCCTGATCTGTTCCTTCCCAATATAGCAACGCTGTTATTTTAGCATCTGGAAGCATTTTAAACAGCTGAATACTGGTCCAACCAAAGACTGTATATAAAGATGGACGACACGTCTTCACTTCCTCCCACGGTGCAAAAATGAAGCCAAAATATCCCGGATACAGCTGCTGCCATCTTGTGCTTGTGACGTCATTTGGAGCTGAAGTCTGTGCAGTAGTGATCTCCGCCGTACCGAGTTCCCGCCGTCCGACCAATCGCGAGCAGCGCCATTAATCACAAGCACAACGATTGGCACACACAGCTTAACCCCCCCCTTTTAATAGTATCAAATAACATGTTCGCATCCCAACTTGTCAAATATCGCCGCTTTGTCTGTGGACTTTTTACACTTTTAACAAATATTCAGCTAATGTTAACTTTGCATTCTGGTACCTGTTGCACTGTCCGTGTCTGTAACGACTAACAACCAGTCTGAGCTACATTTTTGTCTTCAGCAACTGTGTGTTGAACATGTGACCAGAACAAAAAGGGATTGTTCCTGTTGCCATGGTTACCATTGATAAAGAGAAATAAAACCACAAGAGTTTCACCAGACATAGCGAAAAAGTATTAAATCAGAGTTTGCAGAGGAGAATGACACGTAGACTGACAGGTCCGTCACTCTGTCTTTCCCCGCCTGGTTTCATTCTCAACCTATATTACAAAATAAACTCAGCAACAAACCTTCCTGCTCACATGAGCTTTTAAATTGCACACCTGTTTCCAGTGCATTTTAAACCCTGTGTTAGTTGTCTGTGTATTATTAAAGGATTTTCAACTACAGTCAGATTGCCGTGGTTACATTTTTGGACTGCCTGCCTACGCGGCTTTTACACTGAGTGAGCTGGGCAGTCATTGTTTTTTATCTTTAAGTGACTCTTTGCCTCATCCTGAAGTGCACCTGATATTTTACAGCTAACTACACAGAGCCTTAACCCAGTGCTGCACTCCCTATTTCCCCTCAATGTCCGGGGATTGTTGGGCCCATCCACCTCCCCTCCCGCCCGACATACAGGGACTTTACAGCTCTTTTTATAATGTTGCTGTCGGTGGCGTTACAAGCTGTTGCTGCCCGGCAGTGTATCATATCACCATGAAAGGAGCCTTTGTGTGTCAGTATCTGACGCTAAAATCACTGACAAAGCGGCGGCCTTTGACGAGTTGAGAATGATAACGGGCTGCAAATAGCTACTTAAAACCAAAATCAGAAAAACAAAAACTTGAACAAACATCAGCATGATAAGAACTGCCCAAAATGACAGACACCACCTTTGGGGAAAAATTAGTTTGTCCAACAGGGGGTAGGGGGCTCCACTTTTGGGGAGCTGTCACATCGTCCATCTTTATGATACAGTCGACCGGTCCAGCAGAGGATAATTATCATCACCTCATGAGCTCAATCAGAGGGTTCATGTGTCTGTAATGTGTGCGGGTTTTTTAGTCGACGATGTCTGCACATGTGCATCTGTTTTTGTGCATTATTGAAGTAAAGCACTTCTATCTGTGATGCAGCTCAGCTCCCATTCAGGTTACTGAAGTACTCGACGCATTATGGAAGTTGCTATGGCGTTATGCAGCCCTGCAGCTTGAGGAGGGGTAAGGCAGAGTAGTGCTTCTTTAAAACTTTAAGTGGGGTTGGTAAAGAGAGCGTTGGGGGTCCAACTGCTGGTGTCTGCTAAGGTTTAGGAATATGGGGATTCTGTGGCTGAGATCATGCTGCTTGTGTTTGGAGAGATCAGATCTTTACAGACATGGACCAGAGGGGCAGGACGAGGGTCCCTATTCAAGCTGGGAGGAAGTATCTGTGTTGGGGCTGAGAGATGATTCGCTGATGGGGGAGCAAAAGTTAAGGCTTTCCCTCCTCTACTCCGGCTGGGGCGCCGGCGTCTCATTGGCATTGTTGTCGGTGATCTTGTTTTCCAGCTCGTCGTCGGACAGGAGGTCCAAGGAAGTTCCCTCGACCTGAAGAGGACGTCTGCCTGGGCGAGTGGAGGAGAAGCTGATGGGGCCGCCGCGCCTGCAGGTAAAGGTAAAAAACAAAGGTCAGAGAAGAAAAAGAGGAATAACTGCTCACGAATTGTGAATGTCAGACAGTTAATGCGTCTGTCTGCTTCACCGTACCTGAGGCGGTTCTTGAGTGTGTGAACCTCGCGGCTCAGGCCCTCGCTGGCCTCGGTGGCGTCATCTAGCTCTCTCTGCAGTTTCCTGCGTGAGGCGTTGGCCCTCGTGGCTTCTTCCTCGGCCTCCTCCAGCTGACGCTTCAGCTGCTTCATACGAGAGCTAGCCTTTTCCACCTTCACACACACACACACACACACAAGAAATGAATAAATCCTCAAAAAATAAAAAATGTGCTCAAAGGACTCTATTTAGGGGCAGCAGGGTCGGAAGGTGACCTGACTGATCTTTCTTAAAACCAAAGTGGGGCTAAACAATTTGTGGGAGACGGGAGGCATCATTTTCATGTCAGCTCCTTGGGGAGAAATCATCAGCGTTTGTATTTATTGATTTGATGATTTTATTTCCCACAGTAGCGAGTGAGGGGAGTCTGCTGCTCACAGACAGACGGGGAGCTGACTAATCAGTGAATATTCTGTTAATGTGTAAAAACACATGATTTGAGCAGCTGTCTGTGCAGATTACGCTTCACTAAACGTGATAGAAATAGACTCAGGCCCTGATCACACAGGAAGTGTTTTAGCAGCTGGAGGCGGCTTTTTGTGATCGTTCTTAATGCTTTTTGCTCACAGTTTTTGCGTTGCAACACGCCTTATGTTGCTGCGTTTCAGGCACCTGGCATTTTTTCCGGAACGCTATGAACTCGAGTTGAAAAAACTTCAACTCAAAGTGGAAAAGCGCCCCACGTCATCTCCACTTTTTTCCCATTGTCCAATCAGATGATTTGAGAGGCGGGCTTTCTGTGGTGCTCACGACAACAAGTTTACAGTTGGTAAACAATGGAGGAGAAACTGGTGGTAGTGGTTGCTGGATACCCAGAGCTATACAGCCNCCCTCTGCCTCAACATGGCAGGAACTACACACTGATCAACGGTAGATTAATTTACACAGGAAGGTTAGTGTAAGGACATGATGGGGTGGTCGCTTGGCAACAATATAAAGGCGCAGCAAGCGCTTTTTTTTCACTAGTGGCGTTCAGTATCTGCAAAATGTCTCTGTGTGATCGACACAGCAGCATTAACGACAGCTTCGTCAGACATACTTGTTCTTTAAACTGGTCGGCGTGGCGACGCTCATCCTCCACTTGCATGCAGATTTCTTTCAGCTTCTTCTCAGTCCTTCTCACGGTCTTGTTGGCGGCTGCTCGCTCCCTTCGATTCAGAACAAGTAAAGGTCAAAGAGACAAAGCCAGATTTAGTGTTACAGGTAAAATATGTTTTAGTTCATTTCATATTTCAGCCTGGTTTATGGTTTTTGAACTGTCAGTTTGAGTAAGGAGGACAGCGTATTGAGCTCTCACTTGGCCTCCTGCTCCAGCTGTTCCTCCAGCTGTGCTATCTTGGCCTCCAGGGCGGTGATGGAGGCCTTGAACCTGTTCTTCACAGAACCCTCCAGCTCTCCCAGCTTGGCCCGCAGCTCCTTGTTTTGACGCTCCAGTTGCTGCCGAGCGTTTTCGCTCTTCTGTCCCGTGCTGCGCTCTGCACTCAGCTCTGTGGTCAGGGTGTCCACCTGAGGGACAGAGAGAGAGGAGGAGGTGAAGATATGTTGCACAGGCTGATTAAGAATTCTCCCAGAACACCAGAAGCAGTCCATTAAAAATAGGGATAAATAAAGATGATCAATGACGATGTTCTCTAATCCTGTTCCAATATTACACCGCACCTGCATGGTTGTCTTTCTGAAGCGGTCGTTGAGCAGCTCCATGTTGCCCTGCTCCTCTTCCAGCTCCTCCTCCAGCTGAGCGATGCGAGCCTCCAGCCTCCTCTTCTCATCCATCAGAGCAGACCTGACACACACAGATGAAGAACATCCAAATATAATATCTCAAAATGGAAATAAAATGTTCAGAAAAGCCTGCCTGGAGAGCAAAACAGCTTCAGCTTGAGAAGAATGTGCTCTGATATAATAATCTCCATTCGTCTTGTGCAGGTTAAAAAACAATATAAACAAGGAGATGCGTCTGTCCACAGATAACATGGTGAGGGTGAGGATAACTTACTTTCCAGAGGTGCTGTTTGAGATTTCATCTTGCAGCTCATCTCGTTCCTGCTCTGCGTGGCGTCGGCCCCTCTCAGATGCTGCCAGGTCCTGCAGGGAAAGGTCAAAGGTTAAACATAAGGATTTGTTTTTGTATCATCTAATACAGTGGTTCCCAAGTGGTCCAGCCAGGGGGTCCAGATTTCTCCTTAGTCATCAGTTTAAGGTCCACACAGTTTATTACATTTAGCATCATACTTGTGTTCCGCCATGTCGTCTAGCTAGTTTGCTGTCTCTGTCACGTAGCTGTCTGTTAGTCAGTCACGTCACTTAAAAATAAAAGCTCTGTACCTGAAATTCACTGTACTTTAAAAATAAAGTGTTTTTTTTTGTTTTTGTTTTTGTTTTTTTACAAACTTGATATATTTGCGAGTCACTTGCGGCCCATTCAGAAGGTTGCATTCAGTCCACCAGTTGGGATCCACTCATCTAATAGATACAGTCAGTATTTATGGGAACCCCCACAAAACGTCACATCCATTCACACTAAGGGGGAAAACAAAGCATTTGCTACCATGCTGAAGAGTTGCTGCATGTCAAAAAAGAGATTAAAAATCCAGAGTTAAAGGGTATTTTTTTAACCTGGTCCAATATCGCAGCAGTAGCCGACTGCAAAGAAACACTAGTGGCATGTTTTTTTTTTGGTCTTGGTTTGTCTTTCTACTGTTTTAGCAATCACCAGCTCTGGTATGGTTGAAATAAACCCTTAATTCACCCTTTAAGATGTAAAAATATGCTGCCTCTATACATGCTTAAATGATTGTTTTTTAAATGGAGTCTGGTGTGTTTGGTAAAGGTGAATTCAGGGCTGTTTCTGGTTCAACAAAAAGAATCTAACGCTTTATCTGAACAGCCACTGGTAAAAAAGTTGTGAGCCTCCAACGACCCGCAGCTCTCAAGGTTGTAAATCCCTGCTAACGTTAAAGCACATTGTCAAAACAGACGCTAACAGGTGTCTCTTATGTGAGTTTAAAAAACACAGTTTCTAAGAATTTACAGGCTTGGGTAAAGGACTGTTTTCCCCCTCGCCGACCAGTTGACCTCTACAACAAACATTACAAAATGTCTGCAAATCAGATTGATATTTTGTCCTGTACCTCATGCAGCTGTACAATCTCAGCCTCCAGACTCTTCAGTTTCTTCTCATTTTCCTTGGATATGGCGAAAATATCATCTCTAGAAGCGCGGGCGTCTTCTAACTCTCGCTGGTAGTCCTTCATTTGGGCCTGACGGAAAAAACAAATGGCTGTAGTGCTTAGAATCAGAGTGGTTTGAATGGAGAATATGTGTGATTCAAACATTAAATCTGTACCTGTAACTTGCGCAGCTGTTTGATGGCTTCATCTCGAGCCTTGTTGGCTCCCTCTATGTGACCCTCTATATCCTTCAGATCCATCTCCAGCTTCTTTTTAGCAGCTACAGCCAAACCTCTCTGCTTCCTCTCGTCCTCCAGCTCTGCCTCCATCTCTCGCACCTGAGGGGGAGCCAGTGCAAGTTATTAGTGTGCTGGGCTTTAACTGTTAACTGTTGTTGTGTAATGTACAGTGTGTGATTCTGCACCTGCTTGACTAACGCTCTCTTCTTCTCGTCGTTCTGGTCGTCCCGGCCCTGGAGGTCTCTCTCATACTGGGCTTTCATGGCCTGCATGTTGACCTCCAGACGCAGCTTGGCGTCCTCTGTGGCCTGCAGCTCGTCCTCCAGCTCCTCCAGCTGAGTCTTCATCTCCTCCAGCTGCTGCTCCAGAGTACGCTTGGACTTCTCTAGCTCGTGGACCTGATGGGGAGGAGATAAACAGAAGGCGATCAGTGAGGCTGCTGCTGAACTGTCACAGCAACTCACACATGCTTTATTCATCCTAACACTCACGTTCTTGCCCACGTCGTCCTTGGAGCTCATCAGATCTTCCATTTCGGCACGAAGCTGCTTGTTAACCCTCTCCAGCTCCTCTTTGGCCTCCAGCGCCTCGTCCAGAGCTCTGGCCAGAGACAGAGCTTTGGTCTCCTTCTCCCTGGCCTCAGCTTCAGCGCGGTCACGCTCTTCAGCGTAACGGGCTGAGATGCTCTTCTCTTCAGCCAGCATCTGCAGAGCAGGACGACATCAGATTGTGGAGCCGCATTTTATGAAAATTACTTGTGTAATTTGGAATTATGGTAGTGATATTAATTGTCTCCTGAAGTGTATCTAAACTGCAAAGACAGAGGAATAAACTGTTCCATTTCAAAATAGCTCTAAAGGCCCAGACACACAAAACCGACATTGAAGAACTAGCAGCAACAAAGGCGGACTGGTGCATCACTAAAACAACCGGACCAAGACCTTCTTGAAGAGGTGGTCTCAGTCTGGTTCCAAAGGAACTCTGGTGCGGTTGGTTTGTGGTGAAGAGGTGTTCCGACCTGGATGTGAAGCAACTGCAGTCACATGACACATTGTTTGGGTTAAACATGAGCATGTTACAGTCCTGGAGGATTATTAATGTGCACCTCCTCCTGTACTGCCTTAATATGCACATTCAGCACATCCAATGCATCAAAACATTGTTTTCTAGTTGGAGCCGCGCCTCGTTTTCAAACTGTATGGTTTGACTAAAATGAACAATGACAGCAATATAGTCCACGATGAGCAGCGCTAAAATCAACCTGCGTAGTTGTCCCTCCATTGTGACATTAGAAAGTGTCACATTTATCTTGCAAGTGTACTCTTCTTCAACGTTTGCTTTACTTCCTGGATTTTTCCCACATGGAAATTCTGACCAATGATCTGGTGTAAGCAAGACAACTCTGAAAGCACTCTAACTCTCCATACCAGCAGGCGGCAGTAGTCCGTATTATTCATTCAAAAAGGGAAACCAGAACGTCAGGACAGCTTCAAGATGCTAGTTAGCCAGTTAGCACATTAACAACACAACCTGATGCTGAAAGAACAAAGGATATTTACTATGCACCAGCGAATAATAACACAAAAAGTTAAGAGATGTTTCTGCTACAGAGCTCAATGGCTAAAATAATAATCTTAGCTAATAAGTTTGTTTCAACCTTACGCCCTTTTGACTTAAGCCAATTGTTTACTTTCCTCACTTCAGTTTCTCCCTGCTGCAGTGAGCTTAACTGCAAATCAGAGTGATTTCATTCAACGACGGGCTCCGCCATCTCGGACGCTGATTCAACATGCTGAATCAGCCAAAAAGCAGCCGAAAAGAACCCACTAGTACCAACGGTGTGGGACACAACATGAAGACTAGTGCGCCACATGCTCACCAACAGCCCAACAATGACCAGTGGCCGACCGCCAGCTTGGTGCGTCAGGGCCCTAAGACAAACTTCCAAACTCACTCCATCCACAGTTGTTTTCCAGAAGAAATATCTTTAAAACCATCTTTAAAGTGCGCCCTCACCTGGTCAAACTTCTTCTGTTTCTTCTCCAGGTTGGAGACGATCTGTCTCTGGTGATCCAGGTCTACAGTCAGATCATCCAGCTCCTGCTGCAGACGGGTCTTTGTCTTCTCCATCTTCTCAAAACCGATGGTCTTCTCTTCCAGACGCTGGCTGGCCAGCTCCAGGTCCTTCTGCAGCTTCTTCTTCAACTCCTCCAGTCCCTCTATTGTTCCAACGTCATCCTCCAGCTTCTTCTTGCTCTCGGACAGCTAAAACAAAACAAGCATCATTCAGAATTCAAAAAAGGCGTTCTTTAAACATTGTTTCCTGCACCTGTTATCACATGTCCTACCTGAGCCTGTACAGTCAACATCTGCTTCTCCAGGTTCTTGCGCGCCTCCTCATCTTCCTCCTGCTGCTCCTGCAGAGCGCTCTTCTCCTCCTCCAGCTGGCGTATACGACTGCTGAGGTTCAGCTTCTGACGTGTCTCCTCCTGGAGCAGCTCCTACATGAAAAAGTGTCCAGGTAGAAGTTAGTTTAACAGAAAGGATGCATTAAGAGTGGATGATGAGACATAATCAAACTTCACTGTATGTCACCTGTGTGTCTTGTAGCTGACTTTCTAATCCAGAGACGTCTTTGGTCGTCTTGATAACTTTCCTCTCTGCATCCTCCAGCAAGGTGGACACGTTGTCCAACTCAGTCTGTATGAAGAGGCACCAAGGTGAAAACATGGTTTGTATATGTTTGTATTTGAATAAAACATGAGCTTCACAAACAAAGAATGCAATCATCTATATTGATGTATTTCATTAAGAATGAATTATTATATTATTTAATAAATTATTAGAAAATTATTAAATAATTACAATAACTAACATGAACTTGTACATGAACATGCAAACGTACCAAATTACTAAAATGTTCCACGACGAATTCCAACAAACAGAATGCTTGCAATGTCGACTGATTCCGTTTTGATAAATGGTCCCATTAAACCACACAACCAGGTAATGTTAGCTGTCTGAGCACTTTAATGGAGAGCTTCACCGCTAATGGATGACTTATAATTTTCTGCAGCTAAACTCAGACAAGACAGAAGTAATTATCTTTGGCCCTGATCACCGAGCAAGGAAATTACAACCCTTCATTAGTCCTCTGGCAGCTATTATAAAATCTACAGTGAGACATTTAAGCATCACTTTTGATTCTCAGTTGAACTCTGAACCACATGTCAATAATCTCATTAAATCCTGCGACTTCCACTTGAGAATTATTATCAAAATCAAATCAGCTTTGTCTTTTTCTGACCTAGAAAAGCTTGTTCATTCTTTTGTATTTCTGCGCCTCAACTACTGCAATGCACTGTTTACATGCCTCAGTAAATCTTTAGTAGCTCGGCTTCAAATGGGGCAGAGCGCTGCAGCTCGTAGTTCAACTGGGACAAATCATAGGTCACATATCAGCCCAATTCTCACTTCCTTCCACTGGTTGCCAGTTAACTTCAGCATTAATTCTAAGATTCTTTTAATAACTTTTAAAACTCAACATGGTTTAGCACCACTTTATATAGCTGAGCTTCTGACTACCTACCCTCCAAGTCGTGACCTGAGATCCTCAAGCCTACCCTCGCTAGTCGTCCCTAGATCAAGGCTGGTAACTAATGGTGATCAAGTTTTTGCCATCAAGGCCTCAAGGCTTTGGCATTATCTGCCTGAGGAGATTAGGCTGGCTAGCACATCACCCACATCATCATTGCTTAAAACATAGCACTGCATGGTGGTGCAGTGGTTAGCATTGTCGCCTCACAGCAAGAGGGTTCCTGGTCAGGGAGCCCTTCTGTGTGGAGTTTGCATGTTCTCCTCATGTCAGCATGGGTTTCCTCCAGGTGCTCCAGCTTCCTCCCACAGTCCAAAGACATGCAGGTTAATTGGTGACTCTAAATTGTCCGTAGGTGTGAATGTGAGTGTGAATGGTTGTCTGTCTCTATGTGTCAGCCCTGTGATAGTCTGACCTGTCCAGGATAGCATATGGTTACCATGGAGACGACTGAAACCTTTTTGAGGCATAAGTTGAAAATGCGCGCAGCTTTTATCTCCGTCGAGCGACGCTCATTAAAACTGGCGAGCGTCCTAAATCAGGCTTTTCTTTCCCCCCCAAAGAAGAGGAGCATTATGAATCTGGAAGTGTCAAGAATTTTTTTTTCATGAGAATATTTTTTTTGTAGTTTCAAGTTTCAACCTAAAAACCCAGGAATTACATCACTATTTTGGGGGAATACAAAAACTAATCCAAATAAAAGTGGTTATGAATGTATTCAGGACAAAAACAAAAGTCTCAGTGTAACTAATTCCACTGTGTGTGTGCATCTTCGCCCCTCACCTGTAGTTTGTGTGCACGTTCCAACAGTTCCCCCTTGGCCCTCTCTCCCTCAGTGACCCTGGCCATGAACTCCTGCAGCTGACCCTCCAGCTTCTTCCTCTTGTGTTCAGACTCCGCCTTCGCCTGTTGCAGGCCCTTGACCTCGCAGGCCAGCTCCTTGTTGGCACTCTCCTGGCTCTGCTTGGTCTTCTCCAGGTTGGCCTTGAACTAGACATTAAACATCAGTGTGGTCAGATGATGAAGAGACGTCACTTTCTCTTTGGTAGATGTGATAACAGACTGTGGAAAGGTATGTTACCCTCTTGGCCTGCTCCAGCTGTTCAGACAGCTCCTCCAAGGCGGTGGCATGCCTCTGTCGCATCTCCTGGATCTGAGATTCATGGTTTTTAGTCTCCTCATCGATGGTCTTCTTCAGCTCTGCAACCTCCTGTTCTCGCTTGGTCCTACAGAGGAGTGGAACACAGAGAAGTCTTAACCTTCCAGTTGACTTTAATAACAACTACTGGCTTAATGTCCAACTGTCTATGGTATTAATGTAAAATAAGGGAGAGTAAAATGCAGAGGGCTGTACCGAAGTTCCTGCTGGGCAGCGGTTGTATCAAGGGTGTCCTCAAGTTCAGTCTTAAGGGCCTCAAGCTCTTCACTCAAGTCCCTCTTGAGTTTCTCAGCCTTGTTTCTGGCCACTTTCTCCGACTCGAGGTCCTCCTGCAGCTCAGACAGCTGGGCCTGCAGCTCCCTCACCTGTTTCAGAGCGTTGTTCTTCTGGCCAATCTCGTCCTCGCCCCTGTTCACCACACAGAACGTGCAACAGAATCTCAGATAGAAAGTGGGCACAACATTGTGACTATGAGGTACGATACTGAAAGATGATATAAAAGGCATTTGCAAAAATAAAACCTGGAAACTCAGTGCAATCATTTCACATGTAAATACCTCATGAATTGTGTTCTATTAATGAATATTTGCATTCCTACAGAGTGGCACATCTGGCCCCGCCCCTCAGACATGCATCAGTGACGAACGTCTTCATCTTATTGCAAATTAGAAACAGAGATGGTGAGATAAAAACTGTACAAGACAGCGTTTATGTAACCTAAATGAACAAGAAACATATCTCCTTAATTTCTCAGACAGCAGAACAGTTAACGTCGGAGCTTATCAATATTACAGTCTTTAATAATTCAGCCCCAGGGCCCGTTTAATACTGGATTAATACCCATCCCTACCCGCGTCAACTCTTCTATTGTGTCTAGACTCCACTGGGTGGCAGCAGAGACACTGTCTCAGAGCAGTTGATGCTCAGTGATCAGATTCCAACAAACCAAATGTGGGACAAAGAGAGACAAGGACATGTTGCAGATGCTGAGAGGTAATAATTTTTGATATCATGTCTATGTGACTCAAAATAAACCAACAGTCCAGCAGGCAGATGAAAATATTGTCCGTTTCTGCAAACCATGAATACATTACATTTGTACGTGTCACATGTGTTGCATCAACATTTGTCAGTGACATAGTGCAGGAGCTGATACTGTTGGGAGGTGGAGGGGATGGTGGATGGCGTGCCACCTAGGCGAGACACCTGCCAAGCTGCAGACCACTGTTCAAGACCAGCAAATAACAAAACCCTTTCAGCAGTTTTTTGGCCACCACACGTGGCTGCTTTTTACTGAGACATCACTGTTTCCAGCAGGGATGGTGCTGCCAAAAGCCAAAAACATGATCTTTTCCTAACCATTACCAAGTAGTTTTTGTGCCTAATCTTAACCACAGCATTGTTGAAATGTGTCAACGCATCTGCTACATTGGTAACTATTTGCCTCCAAGAACACTGCGATCATCTGCTGCTGGTTTGTTGGAGGTTCAAGAATGCATCCTTTAGCCCCATTTCCACCAAACACTTTCGGTATGGTACCTGTGGAACCAAAAGTAACCCTTCAGACATGGTACCTGGACCCTCGGTCCCTTTAATGTGACTTGGATAAAACTGATTGAGTTGCGTGAGAGCTTGTAGATGGATGTTTTGCCGTTGTTGAAAGAATCTAGCCTGGAAATCCAGACCCAAATCTAGAAAGATTTAGGGTCTGGCTATGAGTAATGCAAATGGCCCAACTCGAGGGGCGGCACCAAGCATGCATTTGAAAATATCACTGCACGCAATTGGATAACACTACGACCAATCAGAACAATACACGGGGTGACGTATCCAGAGCTTAGCTACCAGTGGAGCTAACTGGTAGATTAGACTCTTGCCGTATCCGGTCGGCAAAACAGCAAAAACGTCCTTCTTGCAAAGGAAAGACTCGAGCGCCGTCTTCTGTTCCTTTTTTAGAGAAAAAGCCAAGTCTAACTCGTTCATTGTAGCGGCCAAAGCCGTTTCAAACAACTGGTGTTCATCTGTAGCCATCTTGCAATGTTTACTGACTGATTCCGGACTTCGTCGTCGCAGCGCTGTCGTCATCTGTTTAGCTCGCCTCTGGCCCGCCTATATCAGATACACCGATGTGATTGGTGCAGCTCGGCTCCAAGGGCATGGGTAATGAGCATCATTACTGATTGCCAGAGTGACTCGCTGAGCAAATTCAAATTGTGCTCTCGTGAGAACTCTGGATTTCCAGGGTAGAAAGAATCCTCTCTGTTTTTGGATTCTTTATTCACCGTGGAGACATGCCTTCCTTTAATGAAACTTGGCTTCGTGTTAAGCCCCGTTTCCGCCAAACACTTTTGGTATGGTGCCTTTGAAACCAACAATAAACCTTCGGGCATGGTACTCACTGCTCCGTCCAGCACTCGCTGTATTTCCCCATCAGCGGTGACAAAGATGTCAAAATCAGAACATCATCTCAGTATGTGGGACGTGGGACGAGAGATGATAATGCTACGTAGTCTCACTTAAAGTGGAACATTAGATGATGCCTACAGCTGTGTTTTGGTGGATATTCCTATAGGAGCTGCATGCTGCACAGACCACCTATCAGCATGGTCCTACACTTAAAAAAAAAAACACAAGTTACATGCACACCACTAACAGGGTCGCACATCACAAACACATTCCAGAGCAGTGAGAGTCAGTCAATAAATACAGGGAACAATAACTAAAAGCTTAAAGGATGTTTTTTTTTTTACAACATGATAAGTTGTACACTCGTCTGTGTTGTCACTGCTATAAAATGTTCGATATAAAACGGCAGGTGTGAATGTATCCTGCACCAGTGTTTAGTGTGATGACTGATCTGTACAGCTATGTAGCGCTGATCTCAGACTGACTCACATCACGAAGCAGAAGCTCAAGGACTCAAAACTCTAGCAGACATATTGAGCTCACACACACACACACACACACACACACACACACACACAGTTATGTCATACTGAGCTGTGGTGTTTTATTCTCTTCTACGGCGGTCCCAGTATCTCCTACCTCGCCTGCATCATCTGCTGCTCATCTTCCTTCTTGCCCAGCTGAATTTTCAGCTCCTCTGTCTGCACCTGCAGCTCGGCTATCTGGTCCTGCAAGTCGGACGTCTCCCCGTCCAGCTTCCTCTTAGCCTTCTCCAGCTCCTGACGGGTCTTCTCCTCCTTCTTCAGTCTCTCTGATTTATAAAAGACAGGATGCAATGGTTAAATGAAACACCAAGACAGGTCTTTTCAGTGTAGATGAATTCTAAACTCTACATGTCAATTATTTCGCTTCTTTACCCTCCAGGTCGACCATCATCATCTCCTGCTTGTTCTTGACCTTTCCCAAGTTCTTGGCCTTTTCTTCCTCTTCGGCTAGCATCGAGGTCATCTCATTGATTCTGTCGTCCAACAGCTTCTTTTCCTAAAGGAGAGAGATACAGGCAGGTAAGCGCACAGCTAGCCTCTCAACTCAGCATCAACATCTGTTACTCTCCCAGTGTTACGTTGAATTCGTGAAGACAATTTTGTTTTTCTTTCATGTCTCTACAGTGAACGAAGAATCCAAACCCAGAGGAAATTCTTGATGACTTCAGGTAAAAGGGGCTGATGTTTAACAACAGCAAAACTCTATCAAAATATCTGTTAACAAACTCACACAACTTGTGCAGTAACATCAAAGTCTGGACATACGACTGGATAAATGAGACTTGGATTAAAGTGCATGACTTTTACTTGAATTCATTAAGAATTTGAAGAAAGAAACTGTTTTTGGTTTCTTCATTCACCTTGGAAACATACCAGAAAAAGTCTGATTCCTGAGTTCAACGTAACACAGGGTAAATAACTGACATACAAACAGACGTTTTGGGAGGGTGAAGCCTTTCTTTAATGATCTGCAACATTTGGCTCTGTCTTATTAAGCTGTGCAGTAAATGAGAAGACGTTCATCAAGACTGTGAGACCCTCAGAGCCTCCTCTTTCTCACCTTGAGGAACTTGGAGTTCTGGTCTTCTAGTAGCAAAATGTCCTCTTCAAATTTCTTCATTTTGGCCTCAGCCGTCACTTTCTCCAGCTGCAGCTTCTGTCTGGCAGCCTCCTCCTCATCCAACTGTTCCTCCAGATCCTACACACACCAGAGTTTGATCATAGCAGCAAACATTTTTTTGTATTTAAGTAATTTGAAATAGTACTACTTTGAAATACATTTCCAAGAGTGAAGAATATTGTTTTTCAGTAAACAGTGTTTAGTACATCCCGAGGACACACCTGGATATGGGACTGCATCTTCTTCTTCTCGTTCTGCATGCCCTGGGTCCTCTCTTCTTCCTCCTCCAGCCGGGACTCCAGGTCATGAAGGATCTCCTCCAGCTCTTGCTTTTTGGAGGCCAGGCGAGCTCTCATCTCCTCAGCCTCTGCGAACAGCTCTGTCTCCGCCTGCAGCTGCTCTGCCAGGATGTTCTTCTCCTCTGTTAACTACACAGAGAAAACATTATAACCTTCAACTGTGCATCCTAAAAAAAAAATCCATTATGATATGTTATTATCTGGTACCAAGGCTGCAGAGCTATCGCTGCGTTTGTATCTAACCTGCTGGTATTTCCTCTCCATCTCCACCAGCTCTCCCTCCACCTTGGTCTGCTTCTCCTTCACCTTGACCAGCTCCTCATCTTTAGCCTGCATCTCCTCCTCCTGCCGGGTCACCTGCAGCAGAGGCTTCACCTGCAGCCAGAGATGAGATTTCAGAGATTACTGGGAGATTAGTGACCTCTAGAGGCAAAAGCACCAAGGTACACACACTCCACACATGTACATGCACACAAGCACACACCTTGGTGAAGAGTCTCCACCACTGCCAGTGACGCAGCTTCAGGTAGGCTGCGCAGTTCCTCTGGAGAACCTTCAGAGCGCTGAGCTGCTGCTGCTTCTTAGCAAAGGCCCTGGAGCATTAGAGAGGAAGACAACAATGACGGAGTGAGACAAAAGTTATACAGAAATGACTCTACTGCCGCAGAAGAGAAGCCCTTACTTGCGTGCCAGATATCCCCGACACACGGCCTGGAAGTAAATGATGATGTCAGTGATCTTCAGGTCCCTCTCTTCCTCCAGGTGGGCCAGGACTCCAGCCCTGAAGAAGATCTTACTCTGGCCGATACGGAACAGGTTGCCGTCCAGCTCCAGGGCTTTAATCTATCAAAGACAGAGAGACATTGAGGGGAAAGGAAAAGGCTGCTGGGGCTAACTGAAGGAGAAACTGCTTGGTGTAATTCAACTAGATCATTTGCAAAATAATCCTTTTAAATTCTTGCATCTTAATTCTTTATTTAGAACGTTGTCTCAAATGAATAACATTTTAAGATAAACCCTTATTGTTCCTTTGAGGGGAAATTGATCATGTGCTTTTATTGAAAACGACAAATTTCTTACTCATAACTGTCCTCTGCATCACACGGTTGGATCGACTTTGATACTGCTGAAGCTTCCGAACTACTACTCTTCTGTCATTTAAAATTCCTAACCAAAGTACAAGTTCTAGCACCTACTTAACTTTACATATCCCTCATGTACGCACTTATGGCAAGCCATTTTAACATTTAATCGCTAGACTGGAGATTATGGTTGCAGCGATACACCGGTTTTAAGGTGTACCGTGATAAAGAAGTTGACGGTTATCATACCATTACATTTGCTCGTCTATGATAATAAAAAGCAACTGCACAGAGAATCTGCCCTTTATTTTAGTTATTTTCAACAATTTACAACATTAACAAAATGGTTTCAAGTTTCAGTTATAGTAATAAAAAGTTATTATCATTATTGATTTTGCAATGAGGAAGACCCCCGCCAGGACGAACTTCGGCATCAAGTGGGGACAGGGCAGACTGCATGACCTGGACTTTGCGGAAGACCTGGCTCTGATTAGTCATACCCACGTTGCACTCCAGGAGATGACCAGCAATCTCCAAGAGCACAGAGCAAAGGTTGGTCTACGGATCAGCCACGAGAAAACCAAGGCCATGATCGTTGGACAGGATCAACACCACCCATCACTCACTCTAGGCAAGTATGACATCAAGTACGTCGAGAACCTCACGTTTCTTGGCAGCAACTTCTTGAGTACAGGAGATGTGGAGAAAGACGTACGAACGAGAATCGGCAAAGCTGCAGGAGTGTTCCAAAGGCTCCGCAACATATGGTCGTGCAGAACTAGCACTACGGCCATCAAGCTACGCCTGTGGTCATTCCAACAGCAACCCATGCCTGCGAGACGTGGATGAGGACTGCCAGCGTTACCAACATGTTGGATGTTTTCCACTGAGGATGCCTCAGAACCATCTTGAGGATCTCATGGTGAGACCACATCACCAATGATGAGGTGATGAGAAGGGCAGGGGTGGCGCTACTGTCTGACATGGTCTCTGACAGGAGAAGAGGAATGGCTGGACACGTACTCCGACTGCCAAGATAGAGACCGGCGAGTGTGGCAATGGACTGGGTGCCTGAGGGCGGCAAGAGGAAGAGAGGGAGACCAAAGAAGACGTGGAGACAGACATTTAAGGAAGACCTAAGCGAGATGGGTGTCAGCTGGCACGGTGCAAGGAGGGTCGCCAGCAACGGAGCAAGTGGAAGGGACTCGTCGCCCAATGTTCCAATAGGAACGGGAGGAACTAAGTAATAAAATAATAATGTAATAAAAATAATAATAAAAAGTTTGGTCAACCAAAAAATAACCCTTGATGTGATGTCTGAGGCAGCGGTTGAGATCATTTCATTTGTCTTGAGTTGAGAAAGAAGTCCTTACCATCCTCTCACAGGCCTGTTTGCCATCCATGAAGCCTTTGGGAATGGCGTTCGGGGTGAGGATCTCATACCTGGACACAGAGCAGAGACAATATCATAGATACCACATCCATCATCTTTGTTTTGTTAACCTGGTTAAAAAGGATACTGGTATATACAAGACATACATCATGTTAGACAAAGTAGAAAGGGGGGGAGATTTTATACTCTTTAAAACATGTTTATACACCATCTCTGAAATATTTAATTAATAACAAAGTGTATCTACTTATGGCAATAATCTTCTTCAATTTGTGTTTCATATCTAAGTTGACATTATGACAGTACCTCTGTCTGAACTCCTGGAAGACGATGCGGTTGGGGAAGCCCTGTCTGCAGATACGAATCCCCTCCAGCACACCGTTACACCTCAGCTGGTCCAGAACCAGGTGGGGGTCCAGTTTACCAGCCTGGGGGTGGAGGAAGAAGAGGAGGGGGATGAAGAAGAGCAACATTTTAATGTATGGGTAAAGGTTCTGGATAAATAAATTTCACTTAAACTTGAATAGGCTGTATATTTGTTTGTGTTTAAGTGACAAACGCTGCATTACGTCTGTAGGATATAAACAGTCAGCGATGGACAAAGTACACAACTCTATTACTTGAGTCAAAGTGTGGATACTCCTGGTCAAATATTGCTCCAATACAAGTGACAGTTGCTGACTAAAATTATTACTTGAGGCAAAGAACTGGAGTATTGTTCAGTTTAGTTCAATTGAACTCAAGCTCGTTTGCCCCCTCAGTGCGGTTCCTTTGGGCAGGTGTGAACACAGCAGTCGCATTCGGCTGTGCACCAAAACAACCGGACCGAGACCTTCTTGAAGAGGTGGTGATAGTGATGAAGAGTGAACTAGAAACTATATTTGAAACCAAATCTCTGGCCTCACCAGGTCTTTATTTGGGGCAGCGGTTCTTAATCCAGCAGGTGCTGAGGTTCACTGTGACACTCACCCTTTTCTCGTGGTTTGGGATGATGCAGCGGACAAAGTTGGGATTGGTGTTCCTCAGTGTGGCCATCAGCTTCGATAACTGCTCCTTGTACAGCTGACCCACGGTGCGGAACATGCCCTTCTTGGTCTTGTAGGCGGCACCAAACGCCGTCTCGTTCATGCCTGCAACCTGGTCCAGACCCACGATTCTGTCAACTGGTGATGAAAAATGAGACGAAGAGAGAGGGAAGGAGATGTAGTAAATATGAAGAGAACATCAAAACAAAATGTTGTGCTGTTTACATGAATGTAGAAAAGAGAAAAGCCAATGACTCTGAAGCCTCTGATTTAAATCCAATGTGGATATTCATCAGGAAGTGTTGCCAATAACGGTTGAAATATTCAACTGATTAGGTTTTGCTCTTTTCTAATTTGTGGTAAAGCATGAAGACAGACGATGGTGTCACACCAGCTGTGACCAGAGACCAGCAGCTGGTTTGATTTTATAGGCAACATAAGATAACACACAGAGGTTTCTCTCAGCCAGAAGTGGCGCACCGAGAAATGTTTCACACGGGTGGCCACTGAAAATGTTGGCGTGAGACACCAAAACCAAAACCATAACTGAATTTCAGGAATTCTGTTACAGTGTTTAAGTGTATGTTTAAGGCTGGCTGAGAGCTATGTCAATATGAGAGTTAAGGAATTACCTACTGATATATTTTGGTTTCTTATTTCACAGGTAATGTTACTTATTATCTGATGTTCATAGTTAATATTTTGAGTTTGACAACAATCCTGCTTTAATCTGACATGTATCTGTGTAAACATGTAAAAGGCAATTAATTGTTCTTCAAATAGGCTGGTTATCATTTTAAGTAACACTTCATAAGACAGCCCGCGTTTCAGAGTGTACCTCTCGCCCACTTTCCCGGGAGTTAGCGTATAACTCCCGTGAACTTACATGTACTTCCCCAGGAGTTAGAGCATAATTCCTCCTGGTCACTTACCACATACTTTCCCAGGAGTAAGAGTATAACGACGCGTTCACTTGGCGCATGGGAAGTATATGCCAAGTGACCGCGTCATTATACTCTAACTCCTGGGAAAGTATGTACCGGAGTACTGGAGAACGCTGTGGAGGTGTGACATTTTTTCCGCTGAGACACTTTGGTTGCGTCTGGTTGTTATGATTCAGAATGTCCGTGGACGTAAACATGTCGGCACAAGGTTGAAGACTTGTTCTGGATGAGGGAAAGGCTGAAGCATGCAGGAAGAGAGGACGGACCCGCCGGTCTGTGCGGGTTCATGAGAGGAAACATAACATATATACAGTATATTAATGGATTTCTCTGCTGTTGTTGTTGTTCAGTACTTGTACATGTGAGATGTGACGATTTGTCTTTGCGGTATTTGTCCCTCCTACACTGAACAGCTGAAGTGACAAGCACAGGGTTTTTACCCAAAGTTGAAATTTTTTTGACTCTCAGTGCCCAGACAAAAATGCCCAACCGGCAGCCCTAAGTTCAAAAATCACACCGAGCTACTGGCGTTTGTAGCACATCATAAATACGCAGTGCTCCCATTGTAAAGAATTAAAAAAATATGCTGGCCTCAGAAAAAAAAAGCTCTCATGGTCACGGCCCCTGAGGTCAGCCTCCAATTATTTTTGCCAGGGAGGAATTAATGGGGATGGGGCACCAAATGTATCAGGGTGGCCATGGCCCCTCTTTGACGGAGTCCACCAAGCAGAAGTAAAGTATTTAAAACAGCGGTTCCCAACTGGTCCAGCCATGAGGTCCAGATATCTCCTATGTAATTTGTTCAAGGTCCAAACAGTTCAATGTATTCAGTATCATACTTGCATTTGGCCACTGAGTCATTGAGTTAGTCTGTTGTTTCTGTCATGTAACTGTCCGTTAGCCACTCACTCTACTGCAGGGATTGGCACTTCAAAATAAAATCTATGTGCCGGAAATTCATTGTACTTCAAAATAAAGTGTGTTTTTTGCAAACTTGGCGTGTTAGTGAGTCACTTGTGGTCCAATCAGAATGGACCTGGGACCCACTTTTGGACCTGGGACCCACCAGTTGGGAACCGATGATTTAAAACAGCCAGGATACAAAAACGAACTTTTGAATATGAACTACACCTGCCAACCATATCACTACGCAGAAGGAATTGTGCATTTACTCTTTGACGAGAGGCTCATGACAGAATGTGATGTACTGTAAACATTAGTGGCGCCCTCCTTGGCCGAGCTGTTACGTTAGCTAGCTCAGTGGTGCTAGGTGAGCTAGCAGTAGATGCACACTTCCTTCTGCACGTCTCACGCTCAGTAGAAAGAAAATAGCTCCTACGTGAAACTGCTCACAACAATATTTGTGGATTATCATGAGTAACTGGGTCATGATTTCTGCAGAGAGACATTGCTGTTGAGTTTTTCAAATGTATTTATTGGCACTTTGAGCACCACAAGCTGAGTGCCATCTAGTTTCATTATTAGGAGAGAAGGCAGACATCTCTACGGCTGACATCTCCAACACTACTACACCAAAACCATCTAGACTGATAAGAGGGAAAATATGATTTTTTTATTTGGGGATTAACTGTCCCTTTAAACCTACTGCCACATGGCAGTAAAGCAGCACTGCGTAGCTTAGTTCCCTCGCCTTTTAATAAAAAATATTGACTTTGGATCAGATGTCTGGCGTGCAGGTTCCTCAGATGTTCCATCTTTTCAGTACTTATAAATGCCAGAACGATCCACCGGATCCACTTCCTCTTCGTCCTCAAAACTAATTTGGAAACTTTAGTCTCTCTCTACCTGATGTTCGCGCTGACGCACACACAAATGTACAATTGTCCAAAAATCCATCTGATCGAGCAAATCTAAAATTTCCTGTCTCCAAGTTGCAGCCTTTTGTTTATTTTTTGCATGATTACAGAAAGAAATAATCACTCAAGCAATAGTTGTTGGAATATTTAGAGTGGCAGTGAGCCACCAGCACTCATGGAAGAATGAAATGTTTCAGTATCAAAGGTTTTTGGAGCCATGCAAAGCCAGAGGGGAGTTTATTGAGGAGTGCACAGTGCAGCCAGGACAGGACAGGGAACCAGTGATCCCTCTGGTGCAGAGGATGAGGAGAAGCCAGTGGTACACAAAGGTTACTATCATTCACCTGGAGCTTCATGGAGCCCAGACACATTGTCATAGAAAGAGGCTCTCTGAAACGTCTGAATGTCTACAGCAACAGAGACACGGACAGAGAGAGAAGACAGAGGAGTGTGAGAGAGAAAAAAGTGGGCATGCTAACTCACACACCCACAAACACACACACACATATTCATAAGCATTAATTAGCTGTTAAGAGGACTGGAGTAAATGTCAGTGTGTGCACTGTAATATCACAGTACATGCATATTATCAAAGCCTTGTTATTATTCAAAGCCAGTGCTGGGTTGTCTTAGCTGCACATTTATCAGGAGAAAGATTAGTCCAGAAAGTGTTATATAACCATTCTGCTCTCCATCCGACCTGTCTGTGATTCCATGAAAAACAAATTGAAATTATCATTATAAAAATCATGGCTCCCATCTAATTAAATCAATCAACAGTTTACTCCTCGCTGGGGGAGAAAATACAGGATTAGCAATAAAGCTGTCACTCAGCGGTGAAGGAAGAAAGTCCTCGCTGTGGTTTACCTCGCTTACACTTCCCACATCAGAGAAACATGACGCTGCACTGCTGAATGAAACTCAAGACAGGAAGTGCAAGCGAAGAGACAGTGTAGTTACCCTCGTCATTAAATACGACAGTCAGTTGTTTCTATTGAGCGAAATGCTAACACCAGCGTGCTAACATACCCAAATGCTAACATGTTTCGCAGGTATAATGTTTACCATGTTCACCATCTTAAGATTGATCTATGGTCGGGCGCTTGACAATTTTGACAAGTGTTGCTTGGTAGAAATGTAACAGTCGGACGTTGCTTTTTAATTTATGTATCAGTAAAAGGTTTTAAGTCATCTCCATGGTAACCAGAGACCCCTTGCATTTCTTTGCAGTATGAGGCCCAGATCACGCAGAAAGTGTTTTGCAGGTTGCAGTTTTTGGTTGAGGGTGAGAGGCTGTCAGCAGATAAACAGAGATCTGTGTGGGTACATGAGACCCTAAAAAAGAGGCTGGATCATGGGGAGTACCACCAGTTGGTCCAGGAGCTTCTCCTCCATCATGGACGTTTACAGGCAGATTTTAGGATGACTCAGGGGCAGTTTGACAACCTGCTGTCTATCATCAGGCCGTATAGCTCTGGGTATCCAGCAACCACTACCACCAGTTTCTCCTCCATTGTTTACCAACTGTCATGACCACCACCTCAACTAATCTGATTGGTTTATGGGAATAAAGATGACGTATAAAGAGATGACGTGGGGCGCTTTGCTGCTCTGAGTTGTAGATTTTTCAACTCCAGGAGTTCAAAAACGGCAGGTGCCTAGAGCACAGGAAGGTGAGGCGTGTCTCAATGCAAAAACAGCGAGCAAAAGCTTCATTCTCATTGAAAAAACAATCACAAAAAGCTGCCTTCTGCTGCTTCTGTGTGATCAGGGCCTGAGTCTATTGCTATCATGTTTAGTGAACCGTAATCTGCACGGACAGCTTTTTAAATCATGTATTTTTAACGTATTAACCAAATATTCGTTGATTGATTAGCTCCCGGTCTGTCTGTGAGCGGCAGATTGCCCTCACTTGCTACTGTGGGAAATAAAATCAATGAATCAATACATACTAATGCTGTCCTGTGGAGCTGACATGAAAATTATCTTGGTTCAGTAAATGTCTGCTGTCAGTCAGCCTGGTGAAGCCACTTCGACCGACCTCCTGCAGAGCTGAGAGGACAGAGGTCTGCTTCTGTGGACAGAGTTGCTGGGTGCAGGTCAGAGTCGGTGTGGATTGAAAACTGCTATCTCATGGCGACATGGTAACACTTCCGATCACATTACACGACAAAATATGACGTCTACAACATGACACAATTCCCTAGCTGGGTGCCATGAAATAAAAATGTGGAGCTAAACTTTTATCTGTTAAAAATACGTCATTTCTGTCGAGAAACACTCATCAAAAGTGTTGAGCCCCCTACTGTAAATCAGACTTTAGTTTAATGTGTTACAAAGCTAACAACTGTCAATTAGCATTAAACACAAAGTACAGCTGAGGCTGATGGGAGCGTCATTAGTTTTGCTGGTATTTGGTCATAAATCTAAATATTGTACAAATTAGCATTTTGACCTGATGATGAAAACTAAACACCAAAATTGTCATATCGAAGGGAACATGAACATCTGCACCAAATCTGATGACAATGTGCTGCTAGCTAAAGCCCCAGAAGAGAGTGCTGTAAATGCTTTTCTTTTTGTGTCTCATCTGCTCAATTAACAGTAAGTATGGTGTCTAACATCCTCCTGGACTTAAAAGGATAAAAACAGGTTTATTCAGAAGTCATACAGCAGATTAAATTGTGCATCATCAATATGTTTTTGAACAGTTAAAAGCTCAGTGAGCTCCTACACAGAAAATAAACTACTAAGAGACTCACCATCTTTCCAGAGCTCAGCCACAAACTTGTCAGTTGACTGGTGCAGCAGCGTCGCCACGTTGTCATTTAGGGGATCCATGTTCTTCATGAGCCATTCATCAGCTTTATAGTCCACCTGAAGAAACACAGAAATATATCAGTGTTAGTTTAGTGGTTGGACAACAAAATGGTCTACTGTGTTTCCATCAAAAATCTCAAACACTGACAGACTGAGCATTAAGAACTCAAATGATCAAAATATTTTTAAGACAGTGACCTGCATTTTAACAGGCTACCATGTAATGTAATGTATAAAGCAACAATGACTACGCACAAGGTTTGGTATCCCAACAGCAAAAAGGAAAATGGACTTTGGCATCCAATCATTTTTTAATGTCTTCCATACCACGGGCATGCCGCCGACATACCAACCTTATCATGCTAGCTTGTAGAGAAGGCAGCTAAGTAATGCTATTTTCGTCTTGTGTATTTGAATATTTCTACATGCTAGGGTCCATAAACATATTTGTAATTGCATAAATTGGGTCTGACTGGAAAGCTGAGACTCTTGTGGATTCAATTAGCCAAATTTTATGCGTGATGATGTTTGTCCTAATAGCAGCCATTTCACTATAGAAGTCATTGTGTAAAATGACCTATTGTGGCTCCTAGGATAATCACAACCTCATGAAACTTTACAGCCACAAGCTAGAGACCTCTGGCATTCAGAGGATGTTTGGCTTTCTTAGCTGTATTGACAATAAGGAGGTTTCTCAGCAGTTTCCAGAACAGCAGTGCTCGTCATCCAAGCGCTGAAAAAAAAGCAAATCTTACAGAAATTTCCAAAAGTTTTGATAGCAAATCACAGTATGGATTCTTCTAAGGTGTTACTCAAGGTCTTGGTGTCTTCATGTGGTATGGAGGGATTTTTGACCTTTTTTTTTTTTTTTTTTAAATCAATTCTCAAGTGGGAAAAACCAACCCCAAAATTGCTGCAACAACTTATGCAACATAATTAAGCAGAAGCAGCATCATATACCTCTACCCTAATATTCTAAGCTCCTATCTTACTTTATTACACGGCTCTATTAAATGCTGTATTCTGATTGGTCAGTAGCGGCATTCTGCGGTCTGATATTACTGTGTAATGACCACTGCTAGTAGCAACGGTCATTACACACAGTTGCTATGTAGCCCAGCGTTGCTAAGGATGCTGCCCTGCAACACTGCAGCTGTCAAACAACTTCCGAGGGAAAAAACAAACAGAAGTGGCTGATTTTAACGGATGCCGCTGAAGAAAAAGAATACCTACGGACTTTCTCTGCCAAAAACAAAAGAACCCGGAATTGAATACACACTCGGCAGTCATGCTTAATGACATTTTACGCGAGTT
>NC_065523.1:36320568-36337827 GCF_006386435.1 Epinephelus moara | reverse complement strand
ACTAAAACTGAGCTTCTATAAGGCAATGACTTTAACTATCTGCCTTTCAACGTGCTACCTCAACTACTAATGTACAGTTTTAGCTAGCAATTGTACTATCAAATTCATAAAAACTCTGTCTGAATACATTGCTCTTCTTAATGGGTTCAGTTGACTATTTAATCTAATAATAATTATTACTAATTAATACTAATTATTTTAACTATTTAATGTGAAACTGTACGTGGGCAACTGTGCACTCAATGGGTATGGACTAGTACACTCTAAACTTTCAAAGTTTAAATAGGTACCTAAGTAAAACATAATGTTTATTACAGACTTATAACTAGAAAAACTGACACACAGTGCTGAGCTGCATCTCAAATTAATCTTCAGTTTCACAGCTTTTACATGATTTATATGTCTATGGCACACACTGTTGACCTGCCATCTCCCGCTTGCTCCGACATACATTGTAGATTTACTTGCACCCTATGAGCCTCGCCGCTGCCTGCCTCAGGTAGGACCCTCCTAGCTGTTCCTACATCTCGCCTCATAACAAAAGGAAACTAGGCATTTTGAGTGAGAGCCTCGCAGCTGTGAAACTTAAGTTAGCAAACTTAGTGTCTTCGTTTAATACTTTTAAGGGAATTCTTTTTCTTTCTTTTTTTTACAGTAAATCTGTGGTGTGTCTAGTTTTTATCCATCTTTTATCAATTTTATTATTTATTTAATTATTTATTAGTGTCTGATTATCTGGTCTCAGCCTATGTTTAATGTTTTTATTGTTTTTTTTTTTCTAGATCTATTTGTCTCACAAAGCACTTTGTAACTGTGTTATGAAAAGTGCTATACAAATTAAGTTTATTAATATTATTAAGATCCCTGCTCCCTCCTAAAAAAGACAATATTGGGTTTGTGGTAGGGAGGAGCGGAGTGGAAGTGGTTAAGAAAAAATGCACTTAAAGACAACTGTCTCTCAGTATCTGATGAACTGCTGCTGGTATGCTGCTTCACCTGTCTGCAGCTGTCAGTTAGATCTGGCTCTAATAGAGTTTTCAAATAGCACACAGTTGTTTCATCTCAGCAGACGTGCAGTATGTGCAGTGTGGAAGCACACAATGAGTGATGGACAGTTAAGCAAATCAGTGACAGGCGATACTTACATACTGGAGTATACCTCAGCTTGATATATAATTACACCAGGGTTAAAACAAAGACTTTATATAATGTGCACATCATATTCAACTGACAGCACAGTCAGGACTTTCTGGACCACAGTGTTCTGATGGGACTGAAACACGATGATGACTTTTACTTGGAAGTGTTTTCCAAATGTCGAGAGTACTATGAAGAGTGCTGGATTAGAGCAGGACATAATAAGCAATTGACACGGTCGGCAACCCGAGAAGAGGAATGTCAGATCTCCATATGGGTTTCATCAGAATCCTGGAAAAGCAAACTCACAGTGTTTGCGCCTGTGTTCCTCTTCAGTATCACTCTGTCATGCAGGGTTTATTTGATGAAGTTCAATTTCAAAGCTGGCTTCAGTATTGAATACTGAGCGCTTGATATTAGGCTGAATCTGAGATTTCCACCTGTTTGTCATGGCAAGGCTCAGGTCCAGGACTGATGTTTAGACACGACTGACTGATGCTCTTCACTGTGTTCGTATACACATGCCCGAGACAGGAAAAAGAGACAGGTAAACCTAATTAAACCACCACTCTTGGGATATCAGATTTCACGCTGCAACTGACAAGCGTCCTCTCTGGAATGTGGTGGAGTATCGTTTTCTCTTTACAGATGGCAGACCACCACACAAAGGTGAAAGTTGAAAACCTCCGTTATGTAACCGCCAGGCACCAAAGGCTCAATCACACACCAATGTGAACCAGATGTGGGTTTCCAACAGCAGCGCTACGACAACTGGGCTATTGTTTTCAGGCAATGACCTGGTTAACGGCGCCTTCAGGGGAGCTAAATCTGTGCCTCCGAGAAAGGCTTCAAAGCGCGCTACAAACTGAGCTGTTGCATAAGAAAAACACATGGATCAATCTGAGGCTATGAAGGGGACATGAATAATGGTTTTCAAAAATGTTGTTTTTTAAGGGTAGTAGCATACTTGGAAGGTCACTTCAGCATTTTCCAACCTGAATCTTATTTTCCATTGTTTTTGTGTCTAAGTGACGAATGGGAACATTTTTTTAAAAAACTGGTCCAATATTGAGAGCAGGCACTGCAGCCAGCAGCAACGAAACGGGCTGCGATGTAAAAGTGTTTGATTTTGCCACTGACAGGCTCAGATTATTAGTGTAAGTGTCTGACAACATTATGGAAAGGATCCAGACGAGATAGACCTTTTTGTGAGAGTAAGATCCTTTTGTGTTTAGACATTGACAAGCCCGAAAATCGCTATCTCAAAAGCCACCAGACTCCATGTATTTTTTAGCATGTATAGAGCCAGCATATTTACACATCTATCTTGGTGAATTAATCCATCCATCCATCCATCCATCCATCCATCCATCCACTTATCCAGGGCCAGGTCACGGGGGCAGCAGGCCAAGCAGAGCACCCTAAACGTCCCTCTCTTCAGCAACACTTTCCAGCTCCTCCTGGAGGACCCCAAGCTGTTCCCAGGCCAGATGAGATATGTAATCCCTCCAGTGTGTTCTGGGTCTGCCCAGGGCCTCCTTCCAGTGGGACTTGCTCGAAACACCTCTAACAGGAGGCGCCCAGGAGGATCCTGATCAGATGTTGAACCACCTCAACTGACCCCTTTCGACGTGAAGGAGCAGCGGCTCTACTCCGAGCTCCCTCCGGATGTCCGAGCTGCTCACCCTATCTCTACGGCTGAGCCCAGACACCCCACAAATGAAACTCATTTCAGCCGCTTGTAGCTTCTGGCTCAGTAACACGTGGAGCAGCCGGTGGGAATTGTAAGGGTCACTTGTGTAAATCCTCATTTGGACAAACAGCTTTTTCTGTCCATGGAATTAACGTGTGGACTTTTTAGTCTACAGAACTCAAATTGGATTTCGATCACTTTAAACGCAAGCTGAAACAGTTTTTGAAGAGGACTCAGTTATGCAGTCATGACTAATTTCGGTGCTTCCTATTCTATGGTGCTAATTATGTATTGCAGTTTGCAAATCTTCAAGAGATGAGGCTTCTCTTATTCACATGTATTGGACGTGTCCAAGACTTGAGAAATACTGGAAGGATGTTTTCCAATCCTTATCCTCAATCCTCAACTTTGACCTGCAACCAAACCCTCTGGTTGCCATCTTTGGCACCACCAGAGGGGATGATGTCTACCTGACTCCGATGCAACGCTGCACACTGTGTTTTGTAGACATCACAGCCCACTCCTGAGTCCTCTCCTGGACATACACCTCTCTTTACAGAACAGAACTAGTGAGACGAAAGCCTGTCTGTAAGACAGCCTACTATTTTAAAAAGGGCCATTTCTCCAAAAATACACTACACACAGTCCAGGTTGAAAAATATCGAAGTTACCCGTTAGAATTGAAGGTCCAATCATCTATTGTTCCCACAAGACACATTAATGTGCCTGAAATACATACCCTCCCTGCGTAGTGAATAATGCAGAAGTCAGCTTTGTCCTTGAGCTGACGCGGCTTCTGAAACTTGGTGTGTGTGCCCTGCTCCTGGAGGACCTTGTCTATGAAGGTCTTGTCGGTGGCCTTGGGAAACCAGCACTCCTCATCCAGCAGAGCGAGGATACCAGGAGGGTTATTCTGAGGGAGACAGAAATCATTCAACACGTGTATTCATAGGCAGACACGTACAGTCACACACACACACACACACACACACACACACACACACAGAGGGAGAACACTGACCGGCCTCTCAATGAGGTCGATGCACGGCTGCAGGTCCAGGCCGAAGTCGATGAAGCTCCACTCGATGCCCTCCCTCTGGTACTCCTCCTGCTCCAAGATGAACATGGTGTGGTTGAAGAGCTGCTGCAGCTTCTCGTTGGTGTAGTTGATACAAAGCTGCTCAAATGAGTTCAGCTGAAAGGAAGCGTAAAGAAGACATTTGTTATTTATCGTGATATGATTTTTCATAAAACACATTTTTGACGTCTCCTCCTAACCCCCAGGTCCGATTTGCTCCAATCTTTCTGTGGATCACAGAAATGATCACATGTTGATTGATATCACCGTTTTGGAGATTCTGACCAATGAACTTTAAAGGGGCGTCACTAAGCACATAAATAGACCTAACTCCACAACCATTTGGCCAGTCATGACGAAACCTGCAAGATATGTCCACATAAGTACCTGAAACATATCCTGAAAGTTTCATTGAAATAGTCCACTAGGGGGCGCTACAAGTGCAACAAATTTCTGTGGCATAACACAAATTTGACCACAAATCCAAAATTGTTTATCCCATCAACACAAAACTTGCAGAACATGCCACATAAAGATGTTGAACCATGTATGTTAAATTATTTTGAACTTGCTCAATATGGGCCCCACCAATTCCAGCTACTTCAAGTATTAATCTAACTGTTAATGTTAGCTTAAGGCAAAGATTGTCCCCAAAATGTTTTTGAAATCGACCAATAGAGGGTAAAAATAGTGTTGAACACTACAACACTACAACATTAGAAGGCAGTCTGAGTTTTGTGGAAATGAGTTTGATCGTATCAAAGCACCACAATCAGCACCTCAAAAATTTCAAAGCCAGCGATATCCAGGATGCCGATGAAAGACGCCCCCTGACGTTTGGTCCTGTCCAGGGCCTTGTTGATGCGGTGGACCAGCCAGCGGAACAGACGCTCATATGTTGCCTTAGCCAGGGCTTCAACAGCAAAGTCAGCCTGAGGAAACAACAAAGAGCGCAGGATCAGAGAGAGTCACCATGACAGACACTGTTAGCTCATCGAGCCATGAGTGGAACTATAAGAAAATAAACTTTGTGTTGTTGACTTAGTATGGTGTGAAACACAGTAAGGACAAATCAAAAGAAAGGTGTTTAAACCTACTCTATGACCCATGAATTTGCATAAGTCAGGTGTGCTATAAACAAAGATATCAAAGCACAGGCACAAATTAAACTTTTACAGGTTTTCACTTCTTTAACAGCTAAAACATGGCAAACAAACATAGTCGTTATCTATAGAGTTTGATGGCACCATACCTGTTCTTTGGTCTGTGCCTTCTGTACGTAGTCACGTCCCACTTTGATCCGCGGGGTGAGGATAGCTCTGGTGAACTCCATCACATTCATCCCAAGCAGGTGGCAGAGCTTCTGCGCCACTGAGAGTGCAAGGAAGCAGGAAATATGTCACTAACCGCTTGATATAAATGTGAACTTCACATGAGTTTGCACATTCAGATTTAATTAAAAATCACAGATTTGAATGAGGAATGGTCAAAAACACGATCAAATACTGGGAAATATATAAACGAGGCAAAGAGGAAATTTACTCAGTATAAATTAATTCATAGGTTTTACTTTGCTCCTCCTAAGCTGCACAGGATGGGTCTACTGGTGAATAATTCATGCTGGAAATGTCAGGCGGAAACAGAAACATGTCTACATGCACTCTGGGAATGTAAACCGGTTAACCCACTTTGGGAAAAAGTTGTGGAACACATAGGGAGGCGGTTGGGTATGACGGTACCTAAAACACCAAGGCTATAGCTGTGTGTCAGTTCAGGGGCTGCACCCTTTGAGGCTGCATTTGGAGACCGACTGCGTCACATCGTTGCGACCAAGGCTGCACCATTTCGAAGGCCCCTGTAAATGCGGCCGAGAAATGTAGCCTTCTTTCCGAGAATTTGGAGGATGCAACGGATGAATCCTTCGTGGCCCGGCTTATCCCAAGATGCATTGCGTGATTTGATTTTTTTGGGCATTTGGGCATTTTAGCCTTTAATTGACAGGACAGGTAAGCATGAAGGGGGAGAGAGACACGGAGGGAATGACATGCGGCAAAGGGCCACATGCTGGAGTCGAACCCGGGCTGCTGTGGCTAACGGTTAACTGTTGTTAACATTACTATTAGCTAAAAGCACACAGCTTAAAGGGATAGTGCACTACGGACGAGCAGTATGGAGATATTTTGTGGTTTCAATTATGTGTTTTTGGACGTTTGAATCTGGGGCGCCGTCAGCCTCCATTAGGTGGAGTTGTGTTGCTACCTCCTCTCCCCTTGGATCTCCACAAGTGATGTGAGGACTCTAAAACTTCACCTGAGCCTCCCTCGGCATATGGGTGAGTAGATAATGGCTGAATTTTCATTTTTGGGTGCACTATCCCTTTAAACAGTCTTAATTTAATGAGTTCACCTCCTCAAGTATTAAATATAATTGCTAGGTTGCTAGATAACAGGAACACCAACAGGTCGGGGCTAGAACAACTGGTGATGCACCCAGGAAATCTTCCCCAGATCAGACCGCCTCATTTCGGAGACCGTTCGGTTTGGCTAATGCGGTCTCTGCGAAGGCCGCGTCCCTCAGAGGCTGCAGGTGTTGAATTGAGACACAGCTTACGCCTTACAGGGGACCAAACAGAACTGCTGAATGTCTCAAAATGTGACCTTGTTGTGATAAATGTAGGGGTCGTCACAGCTGCTCAAGTGATCCTTAAATTCTGGAAGAGTACATCATCTCCAGATTTTGAAAAATGGAAGAAATCTATGTTAGAAATTGTGTCAAACGAACACGTAAGCTTGGGTCAACGATGACGCTGAAAGTTTTATGAGGTCATGGGCAGCCTTTTTTTTGTTTTGTAATATGTCAGTTGAACTGTAAAGATGTGGGGTTCAGCCATTGTACTGCTATGGTTGCTAAGTTACTATTATGGGTATAAGAATGTGTGGCTACCAGGTGCCTGTGGATATGTTGAGTTCAAGTTCAAGTACTGTTTATTTGTTCAGATTTGACTGAACAGATAAATAAAAATTTGAGTTATAAAGAAATAAATAACAGATCTGTGTTATTTTACTATCTTCAAAATCGGAGTTTCTGGGAATCTAAGTTTGATGCTGTGTTCAAATAATGAAATCAGAAATTAAACAAATAAGTCTGAAAGCATCACTGCCTTACTACATTTTAACATCAAGCGTGTGTGACTTTAAACTGGGACACACAATCTAACTTCAGTGTTATGATGCTTCTAATAAAGCATGTGCTCACAGTGAATGAGAAAATAGTGTGTGTGTGTATGCATATGGAAATGATGGTGTGTTTTCCACCACCTGTTGTGTTGGAAGCTGAAGCCACACAGTCATCTTGTTTTCTGGATTCATGAGTCATGACTGACACCAGCGACGAGAGCTGTGTGTGGGATGTTTACCTGTGTTCTCAGGCATGGAGGCCTGATCAGTGTTCCTCTCTTTCTTAAAGACAATGTTGCCAAACTGCAGCACTGCAGAGACCACCTTCAACATGCCTGGCAGGGAGAGGATAACACTTTAGTGATCCTCAGGAGGGGAATTAGGTAATGGCAGAATTACAGAGGAAACAATCGGTATGTAATTACACAAAGAGAACGAGAGTGTACTTTGTTTCAGGGCACATCTGGAAGTACTACTCACAGACAATCTCGTCATGGGAGAAGCTCATGATGTGCATGGCATCCAGAGTCTCCTGGAAGTTTTCCTTGTCCTGCTGACCAGGGATGGGAATGTTGCCATTTGACAGGAAACGGTAGTTGTTAAAACCTTCGAGGAGCAGGTCGGCTGGAGAAGGAAAAGAAAGAACCATGATTTTTTTTTAAGTTCATGGGTATTTTAATGATCATTTCAAACCAGTATCCTCTTATTTATTCTTTGGTTTTAAGATGCATGTTTCTCCAGCGGCAAGTTAGGCCCTGATCACACAGGAAGCGTTTTAGCAGCTGGCGGCGGCTTTTTGTAATTGCTTTTAATGAGAATGAAGCTTTTTGCTCGTGGTTTTTGCGTTGCTACATGCCTCAAGTGTCTGCGCTTTTTGCCGGAGCGCTCTGAACTCCTCGAGTTGAAAATACTTCAACTAAGAGCCGTAAGGCATCTAATGTCATCTCTTTTTTCCCCCATTGTCCAATGGGATGATGTGAGAGGCGGGTCTTCTGTGGTGGTCACTGCAACAAGTTTACAGTCGCAAACAATGGAGGAGAAACTGGTGGTAGTGGTTGCTGGATACCCAGAGCTATACGGCCTGATGATAGACAGCAGGTTGTCAAACTGCCCCTGAGTCATCCTAAAATCTGCCTGTAAACGTCCATGATGGAGGAGAAGCTCCTGGACCAACTGGTGGTACTCCCCATGATCCAGCCTCTTTTTTAGGGTCTCATGTACCCACACAGATCTCTGTTTATCTGCTGACAGCCTCTCACCCTCAACCAGAGCTACAGACAGCACCCTCTGCCTCAACATGGCAGCAACTACACACTGATTACTGTGGAAAAAAACAAACAAAAAAATGGTAGATTGATTACTCGGGAGGGTTAGTGTGAGGACACGATGAGGTGGTTGCAACCTGCAAAAAGCTTTCTGTGTGATCAGGACCTTAAGATGCTTTCTGTTCTGTTAAGCTGGAGTGCAGAACTTTTGTCTCCACTCTCTGGCTGTGAGAGTTATTACACAAACATTGTCGAGGTGTGCCTATTATGAATGCCTGCAGGTGAGCTTGCCGCATCTCCCCCGCCCCCAGGAGAGCTTTTTCAAATCTTTTTTGACTTTAATACTTCCTCTGAATGCTGCGTTTTTATTTTATCCAAAGCTTCCACTCAATATACTTTCTGTCATACTCCTAGCTCGTCCCAGCTTTCCTTTTTTTTTAAAAAAAAAAAAAACCAACTCTTTACTTCAAACTGTCAACATATGTACTATCAGAGGAAAACATAAGAATCATGCACATGCAAGGGGCACGATCTAAGGGGTTGAATCGCATCATCCACTAATCGGATGATCAGTGGTTCGATCCCCAGCTCCTCCAGTCTGCATACTGAACTCCAAATTGGTGTGTGAGTTTGTGTGAATGTTTATCCTAATAGCAAGTGGCCCCTTGTTTCGTAGCCTCAGCCGACAGCGTATGATTTTGTGTGAAAATTAAAAAATTAAAATTAAATTAAATTAAAAATTGTATTAAATTAAAATTAATTAATTAAAAACTGAACAACAAGCAGGACCAAACAGAAAAAAAGCAAAACAAATAAACAGAAAATAAATAAAATAATCACTTCCCTGTTTAGTTCTGGCTGGTTGACGTAAGACTCATCGCTTCTGGTGCATAGAACTCAGTATTTCTCTGTACTATCTGGTTTAATTTCAGATTTGATCGCAGCTGACATTTAAATTCTCTTATATATTGAGACAGAGTGTCGACTATTAAGGATACAAAAAATGTAAATGTTCAGGATAGAAAAAAAAATCTGGGAAATGCTTTATTTTATTGATCTGTGATTTCATAATGGTTTCTAAATTTCTTGAAGGTTTTCTGGGAGAAGAAGAAAGTTCTGAAACTAAAATTTCTCCATTTAGACCCCAGTAATCTTTATTTTTCATACTGACGAACTTCAACACATTTTGAACGTCGGGCTCTCCAGCTATCTTCTTGACTTAAAGTCTCAAAGTTCCACAAGGTTACCAACTGATCACTCACTATTTTACCCATCATCAGTTCCGTTATCATATTTTTCTGAACACCAAGAAATACAGAGAGCTTTCACTGGCGGCGATAGGCTTAATCAGCACTGCGTGAAGTTGTTTGGCACAGCTTGAATTCAACAGATGTTCATTTATATGTCAAAGTACCACCCTCTAGCTTGAAGTGAATTAGGACCATGATGAGTTATTTGCTCTCAAAAAGTAATTATCTAAATGATTGTTGGATGGACAGAAACGTCACAGTGATTCAGTCTGGCCTCAGAGAGTAAGCAGATAAGTAAATGAGAGACTGAGTGACCTTTAAAATCCATTAGATCATTGGAGAAATATTGTAAACATGTTCTACATCATCATGGAACAATGTACTAACAAGTTCACAAGGGAAAAAGATTAGATGGGCAGTAATAATTCAGAGCGCCCTCCTTTAGCTTTACACCCCGCCTGAAGCAAACTGGCACAAACATCAAACCTCACTGTCGTTGCTCGGATACTTTTTTTAAATCCAGCTTTAGGCAGCTGTCACACACTCACTTCGGAGATGCTCTCCGGCCCCTGCCAGCAGGCGGTAGAAAATGTGGAAGGTCCTCTCATCTTTGGCCTGTCTGATGGCCCTCGACTTCTCCAGAAGATCTGAGAGCAAAGGTTAAGGACTGACCAAGAAGTTACAACATGATAAAACAGGAAACTGATACTGTCACTGTTGTAGGAAATCTGCTCATGAGGAATGACAGGTCGATTTCCCCACATATTTTATGTGAAAACAGATGGGTATGATTGAAGTATATGAATATGTATTATGCATTATTAAGGACATGGCTGCTTCCAGTGACAGGTGGGCACAATCCGTTGACAAATCGCTACCACAGTGTCCAGTTGCGTAAAGTTGGGTAACGTCAGGTAACGTAACAATGGTGTAAACCCATATTCAGAGTATAGGCATAGCCATAGCTGTCACCATGTCATTGCAGTTCATGAAGGTTAGATGCAACATTTTGGTCACCTAAAAAAGTCTTGTTCAGTGTTTCGTTGTACCAAAAGACCCTCTAAAGAGTCGGATGCTTAGTTTTTTCTGGTAAGTACGTTTGTTTTCATGGTTTCAAGCCTGTGTAGCATTATCACAGTTAATCATGGCTATAAATACACCATGCTAACCAAGCTAGCAGCTAGCGCTAGGGCTAGCTTCACTGTATCATCCAAATATGGTCACTTCTGGCACAAAATGCCAAATTCAAGGCTTCAAAACAGGAGTTCATAAACCAATGGGTGACGTCACGGTGGCTATGTCCATGAGTTTATACTGTCCGTGGTACTGTACATGTATGCATTGTCTATTGTGAGTGTGTAAATTAATTGGTCACTTATCTGGATGTTGCAAGGTCAGAATATGACATGTTTCTTTTTGCAACTTAAAATTTCTCACAACTGTTTTTCTCACTAGTACATTGTTTGGGCCTAGAGCTGAAACGCATCTGTTTCCTTCTGCTGCTGTGTTCGTTCATTCATTTGTTTTTTGAAACGGCTTATCCTGTTGGAGGTCGCGGGGGGGCTGGAGCCTATCCCAGCTGACACTGGGTGAGAGGCAGGGTTCACCCTGGACAGGTCACCAGACTATCACAGGGCTGACACATAGAGACAGACAACCATTCACACTCACATTCACACCTACGGACAATTTAGAGTCACCAATTAAAGGGATAGTGCACCCAAAAATGAAAATTCAGCCATTATCTACTCACCCATATGCCGAGGGAGGCTCAGGTGAAGTTTTAGAGTGTGACGGCGCCCCAGATTCAAACGTCCAAGAACACATAATTGAAACCACAAAATATACAATGAGGCTAAAAACAGAATTCAAGTAACGTTTTTCCAAACAACTTTTTATGTCGGGGCTTCAGGACACTTGGATCACTACGGACGAGCAGTATGGAGATATTCTGGATCTCTGCAAGGGATGTGAGGATGCTAAAACTTCACCTGAGCCTCCCTCAGCATATGGGTGAGTAGATAATGGCTGAATTTTCATTTTTGGGTGCACTATTCCTTTAACCTGCATGTCTTTGGACTGTGGGAGGAAGCTGGAGCACCTGGAGGAAACCCACGCTGACATGGGGAGAACATGCAAACTCTGCACAGAGGTGCTCCGAACCAGGAACCCTCTTGCTGTGAGGCGACAATGCTTACCACTGCCCCACCTTGCCATCTGCTGCTGTATTATTAAAAATACTACATACTTATTTGTGAGTGCTGAATACTTCATTTGCCAATTTTTGCTGCCCATTACACTCTTAAGACATTTGAGCACGTCAGTTCTGTTGTTTGAGCCATTTAGCCACTTATACTGTGAACTGCAAAGGTTTTTAGGAGTGTTTTCAGGAAGCTAAGCAACTGCTATTTAAATAAAAGAGCTCTAATTAAGTGCTTAACCAATAAATCTTCTAGGAATGGTAGATCTCAGACGCATTCACTGTGCAATCAGTTCTTTCTATAAGTGTTGCAACAAAGATATATTAACCAGAGGAACCTCCATTATTATCCTCACCAGGCATAAATAAACATGAAGAAAAATGAAGACTAAAAATAAGAACTTCTTTAGAGCTCAGTGCCCTCTAGCTCCGTCTGGAGAATATGCAGAACGAGGAATGGCATTCTTGTGGTTGAGAGAGCATGAGCTGTGGTGAGTCGTGCAGCCTAACCGCTGCTCTGAGATCTAAACTCAATGTGCACCCTATCTTTGAGCTCCTTCTGTTGTATTTGAAACAGTCCTTCGACCGTCTGCTCCTCCAGCGTGTTCCAGTAACAAGGATACAAGTTTCAATGTTGGCCCCGACGATGTAGCCCGTGACGTCAAAGTTTATTCTGATGAACTTCCCCTGTAGGAAACAAGATGCATGTTTACGTTAAAAACAGTTGTTGAAACTTCACAGGTTGTTTAAAAAAAGCCGATGATGTCAGTGCAGACTCGTGTCCTATGTTTCTTCTGCACTTTAGATAGCATGTTGTGGCTTCTTGCAGACGACAGAGACACAGCGGAGAACAAAATGCCTATATTAGGAAAAGCCAGGTTACCAGGTCAGAAAGAATCTCAGGCATGTCTGTGGTTTCCTGACAGTAAATGTGTGTGTGAATATGTGTGCCCATCTGTCTGCTGGTCTCATCTGAGACAGCCGGTGATTCATGAGGACTGAACACCATGGTGGTTAACCATGGCCACATGGTTGACTTAGTCATACAAATATTTAAAATGCTTAGAGCGACAATTGTTGTGATTCCTGTAACTCATCACTACAAGATCAGAGAGGACTTAATTAAGGATTCATTTCACTGATAGCTGATGTGGAGTTTACGTAAATCTGTTTCCCTTAAAGATATTATCTGATTGCGTCTAAATCACACAAATGATCATTGAAACAGGAACAGTGAACTCACAAAGCGAGATGAGTTGTCATTTTTCACTGTCTTGGCATTGCCAAAAGATTCGAGGATGGGGTTGGCTTGCAGGAGCTGGCGTTCCAACTCACCCTGTGGAGAAAAACAGAGAGGTAAGAGGCCAGCGAGCTGTCGAACATTTCTTATGCCTGGCACCACGCAATGAATCTTTTTTTATCACTGTTAATCACATATTTCTGTGTCTGCCAAAACATACACAAGCTGGTAAGGCAAAATCAATTCTTCGCAACAGGGCAGCAAGAGGAAAAAATGTAGCCACGTTAATATGCTAAACCAATCTGTCAGACAGTCAGCAATTTATCACAGCTCTGCTGGCTTTACTTTAGTCAACTGCAGTACAATGTGATTTTTGTCAGGGGGGCTCGACAAGTTTAACGGGCCAAGACAACCAAACAGCTGGACGGAACTCGTGAAACCACAAGAGCAACGCAGAGTGTGTGTTTCGACACATGCCCTATAGTGAGCGGTTGGTTTGGGTCCGTGAGTGAGAGCCTTCTTCCGGCCTGCACATTCCTGTGGTCGTGATAGTGTACACTATATATATGAAAACTGCACCACCGTGATGGTAATAATGGCTTCCTCCCAAATCTCAAAACCTGGGTAGATTGGCGGTTGGGACATTCCCTACAGCCCCAGAAACCTCCAGCTCCCTACACATGACATGACCTCCTCTATCCAGGGCAGCAGCAGTACAGAAATAGTCCCTACAGCACATCAGATCCTGCTTTGATCTGACTCCAGGATACTTCTCTGGACTCTGGGGGGAAACAGTGGTTGGCTGATGCTATACACCAGCCAGACATGGCCATCAAAAGAAACTTGTGACTACCTACTGTACAGCCCTAATTAGATGTGTTGTTAACAGGAAGCAAGACAAGAGACTGACGGTGAATTCTTCGGCCTGTGGCAGAGAGAAGGTGAATGAGCGGTGTCCTGAATCCTGATGCACCTCCAAGATCTGAACCTGGTCACTGAATCACTATAATCTGATCTCATAACTTCCATCACGGCCAGAAGATGCTGCTCAAACAAGGAAACATGTAAAAATCATAACTGAAAAATACCATTTTTTACCGACATCTTGTCCTCTTGGAGAAAATTGTGAATGTAAGAGAGGAAATAACGTGTCCCCTGAGTGTGTCTAGGCCCTGTATGATAGCATCGACTCAACTCACTTATAGCAGTTGGTCAGAATCGGTCAGGATGACTGAAACAACAAGGGAACAGTGTCCAGAACAAAAGTTCCCTGACTCTTAAGGTTTAACTCTACCAGAGGTCTACATTAGAGTCCTGCACTGAGTCCAGGTACCCCGCAAAAAAGTTGTGTAACGAGTAAACAAAATCCTAAACATGGGTGGATGGCAGGTAGGGCTGGTTGATATGGACAAAAATTCATATCATGGTATTTACAGGCTGACTGGTGATACACAATATATATCTCGGTATTTTCTATGAAATGAGCTGCATGTTTTCAGCTGCAAGTCAAAGCCAAATTTCAGGTGTCACAAGCACTTTTATAAAGTTGGTAATACTTTTGCTTTCAGGCATGCTTGTTGTTGCCATGGGTAACAGTTAGGTATGTGCGTGATTATTCGTCTAAACGATTAAACGTCAGCCACCTCGCTGTTTGACACCAGATATATTAGTCGGTTAAACCAATTAATGTTTTATTCATGCACAAGGCCGCTTAAGTGTCATGCAGCCGCCCACCACTAGTGGGGGCTACAGAGCGGTCAGACAGCAGTCCCCCTCCCTGCGGTGATGCTCCAATAGACTGGAGTTTTAAACTGGAGAAATGTCCTCTCACAAAACCTGCGCAGTTTGGCAGCACTTTGATCTAGAAAATGAATTCAGCAGCAATGAATCTTTTTGAGGTGTTATATTATTTATCTTTAAGTGCGTTGTTGTCAGATAATGTGCAGGTTTACATTCATACTGCACGCAGAAACATGCCTCTCATTTCAGCTGAAATCTAATTATAATTTACATGTTGCTTTATTAATTTTAAGTGAATTGCTGTCATCATGTCAGAAAATCTGCAAGGTTCAATGTGCCCCACATTTCAGAGACAATTAATTTATTTTAGATGTTACTTTAGTGGTTAACTTTGACTGAGTTGCCGTCATGTTCACGTTCATACCGCACAGCGTGAAGTGTCTTGTACTTCAGCAGCATTTAAAATCCGACATGGTTGTTGAAGATTATGATTAAAGGCTTCAAAGGGCTCTTAATACACACAATATTTTTTGGGACAGTGTTTCAAATACCTAACAATGCAAAATTTTGTTTTCTGAGTGTTTTCCTTTTTTAGTCAACAGGGAAGTTAGTCGCAAGGAACATCCCTACTAACGGTAAGACATCAATATGTCAACAAGTCGAAATATCTAAAGTATCACGATATGAATTTTTCATATGATATTAAAAACTATACAAGATGATATTGCACACCTCTAGTCTGTAGGAGGTTTTAGGACATACATTTTGCTCTTACAGAACCATCCCAACTTTGGGATTTCCTAAATTAAGAATCCTAAATTCGTATGGCATAAACAGAACTTATCACCAAATTTTCACCAGTACTGTTGTGCGCGCCAAATTTCATAAGTTCTCAAGCATCTGAAGCCCGTCAAAAATGCCATTGCACAGCAGAAAAAAAGACAATGAAAACACTAGCACTTTCCGTGCCAAGGACTTGGATATAATTGCGGCTAACGGATAGGTTACAGTGATCTTTGTGAGTGTGGGCGGGTGCAAGTTTGCAAACTGGACCTGTGCAGGACTCTCTCTGGCCAGACACTGACAATGTAGTCCTTCATGCAAAGTTTTGATGTATCAGTGCAGTCTCCTTTGTCTCTGTGAATGGGCTGATATCTGCATGCAGGAAAGCTCCAGTTAAACCCACGTGAGTTTTACTGAGGGAAGTAGGGAGTAGTTACCCTCCTCCTCATGTTTTCCTTTTATCTTTCAGGCTCTGAATGCCACAGATTAATACAGAAACTAGTGCATACATCACTGTTAAACTAAAGAATAAACAGGTATTCCCATCTGCCTTTCTTACTGAGAGAAATATGAAAGTCTGGTCTGCTTTACCTCTTCTCAACTACTTCATCTTCCTCCTTTTCACCCCCTCCCAAACCTCTCTCCTCCACCTTATCTTCGCTCTCCCTCGATCCCTGGCTCTACATTCCTCTGGCCTGTGCTCAGAGCAGCCGTAATGCAACACAGAGGGAAAGCAGCATTAAGGAGGTCAGCGTGGATGGTGTGCTCTGGCAGGGGAGCACCGAGGTCCCGAGTTACAGCTACTGAAACACAGCACATTAAACCAGCGTTCACTCGGATCGCGTGTGCTCAAAGCTGCAGGTTATAGGTCGCAGCTAAGACTCTGCTGCTAAAGTTATTAAATTTAGAGAGGACACAGAAACATCAGGTTTTAGTTTGGGAGAGAAAGGAAAATAGCTACCAGATAAATAAAGCTGAGAAGAAGTGAGCCAGAAAATATCAAGTTTTGCAGCAAGCATGAGAAACAGAAGATGGAGCTGGGACGAATTCAGTGCTGAGTGTGAGTCTCATTTGGGACAAAACGTTGTGCATTAAAATATGAAGTTCCAGGTGAGGCTACAACGTCCACATAACACCTCCTGTTGGTTACTGGAATAATGTTATCATGGCTACAGCTGTAGAATAAGCCAATGCATTACTAACTAAAAACTACAAACATGCATCTAGAATACATCACCAATGAAAACATGCATGAATATATGAAAGATCTGATCAACTGTCACCGTGTTACATCACCTGTGATAGCTTCATTTTACACCTGAGCATGTAGTACCCAAGGTTATTACAGCTTAATTGACTATTACTGACCACCTGGTGCATATGTTAATTGAGACTGGAGTGTCTACATCACTAAAGCCCCGTTTCCACCGAGCAGTACAGGACAGTTCAGTTCAGTTCAGTTCAGTTCAGTTCAGTTCAGTACGCTTATTTCATGTTTCTACGGTGAAAAGCTGTTCTGTGCCGTCCCCATGTTTGGTCCCCCCTCTGTTGGGGTACCTAGCACACAGATCTGGTACTAAAAGGTGGAGCTGTGAACACTGCAGTCTGATTGGTCAGTAGAGGACGGTCACTCTGCTCAGGGCTGAGTTGTGTCTGGTTTTGAGGCTCATGTAACCACTGTTCATACTGTGGAGAGT
>NC_065523.1:36301405-36320540 GCF_006386435.1 Epinephelus moara | reverse complement strand
TGTCCTCACTCTGAGAAATAAAAAGCGTCACAGAGCGTCGTTCCTGTGGGCTACAGCAACACTAAACCCCTGAGCTTGCCTGAGAAGGACTAAATGCACAAAGCTGCTATTTTTAAATATCCCATGGAGAGAGACTCTCACTGCAGCCTGTTCTATTTTGTTCTGAAAATGTGGGCGTGCAGCCTCGTTCTGTGGACGATAAACCAGGTGCAGACCGATAAAGGAGGAAATACAGTGAGTGCTGGACGGAGCAGTGAGTGACAACAACCCCGCCCACATTTAAGAGTACTGTCTGTGGTACTTCGCCTCCTGTCTGAACCAGGTATTCTCACCAGGGTGCGCTTTTAAGTACTGAAATTTGGCACCACTTGATTTACCGTGAGTAGTTCCTTGGTAGCACCTACGTAATTTGGTCAGTAGCCTTAAAAGTATTGAGTTTGGTACCCAACCCTGGAGGAGTAACGGAACAACGGGACACTTCCAATGTGTAACGAACTGAAGTGAACTGCATGGGACTGCTTGGTGGAAGCGAGTCTTCAGTGTTGTGTTTTTATTGTAATATCTATTTATTCTGAGCTTCTTAAATCTTGCCCGAACAAATATCCCACATTTTGAAAAAAAAATAAATAAATAAAAAAAAAACCTTAAACTTGTACTGAAACTACTCAAAACTAAACTGAAACTAAACATTTCAAAACAGTAACAACTAAAATGAAACAAGCAAACACACTCTGGAAACTGAAACTAAACTGAATTGAAAACAAAAACTGAAAATGAAATAAAAATATAAACTGGAATAACTCTGGTAGTATCATATATATTTACATCACTAAAATGTAAAAGATGAAGCTTGGCATAAAACATTTGAGGAGAGATGTTTAGTGCGGCTGTGGTCTGACTTCACAGTTCATGTGCTCTTCCTGAACTCCATGTAAAACCCAGAAACAGTCGACTGATGAACCGACACAGAAAGGCCATACAGAGTCAGTTAATTCTCGATCAGCGCTTAATGTGAGCAGTTTAACGACAGGTTGGACGTATTCTTTTGGATTTCACTGACATGTGTTTCTAATAAATCATCTCAGTTTCCAGCTGTTCTCATAAACCCGAACCAACTGATAAAACAAAGTGTCTCAGTATCATGAGCCTGCTGGTTTTATGTCAGATTCAGTGGGCTTCAACTAATCATGTGAGGAGACTGAGCCAGCACAAACAAATACCTCAATAAAGAGAGAAGCTTAGATTAGTCCGTCAACATCATTATGGAAGCGGCCGAGATTTAGAGAGAAGGGCATGCACATACACACAAACACCAGAAACGGACCACACACTCTTGTTGAGAAAGCGGGAGATACACTTGCCTGGAGCTTGAATGCTTTGGGAGATTCGGGCTGTTTGTTATGGATAAACAAATGCAAGTGTTAAAACCTGAAGCGCTCATGTCAGACACAAGCCACAGGAAACAGAACACCAGTACACACACTTGGCCCAGCGTTGGGTACACTCTGGCAGAATGGTATTGAATGATATGAAGCAGGAGGAGAGACCAGTCAGGCTACATTGACATCTATCAGGTTAGCTGTGGATTAATACACAACTTGTTATCAGCTGGATATCAAAACAACAGTAAGCAATGCTGGAACACTACAATTCATTAACTGAATAGTTTGGGAAATACACTTATTCACTTTCTGGCAGAGAGTGAGATGAGGAGATCGATACCACGCTCAGCCAGCAGCCTGTTAGCTTAGCTTAGCATAAAGACTGGAAACAGGGGGAAACAGCTAGCCTGGCTTTATCAAAAGTAACAAAATCCACCTGTCAAACAACAGCAGGCAGATGATGACAAGAGAGACAGACGATGAGGATAACTTTATTTATTTGGGAATAAATCCGGAGTGTGGACATATTTACGATTATGGAGAAAATACGGGTCGACAGTCTGTAGTAAGCTTTGGATAGATATTTTGCTATTACAGAACCGTCCTAACTTTGTGGATTTCCCAGGTTAAGACTCCTAAATTAGGACGGCATTAACCCTGCCCTAAATTCAAAATGACTGCAGAAATTGCAGCACTCAAAACGCATGACGACTTTAAATTCCCAGATCACGTATTAATGGTTTTATATCGACTGAGAGAACAAATAACTTGATCGATTAGTGCCTCCGACTCCTTCGAACTAAAACTGGACGCCCATCTTTTTTTGTCCATGACAGCAAGCTAACTAGCCAGTGAGAGCAATGTATATTATGATTCGTCCAACTCAAGTAGCCTTCTAGTACATTTTAATCAAAGATACAGGAAGTCTGTGCACTTTCTCAACATAAATACTGGCATGACAGGACGAGCACTCATTGAAGAATCAAATTTACTGTTATAGTTGGGATTTCTCAAGTTAAGCTGGATTTTTACTTCTAAAGCCTCCACAAAAATAGCATTTTAAGTTTTGTGTGTGATTTATCCTGGCTTCACATGAGCAGAGGAAATCACTGCTAGCTGCTAGGCTAATTTATACAATGGAAAATGCCATAGGCTTGTGCTAATAACGTTAGCATGTTGTATTTGTTTGGAAAACGTGTTTAGTATAAGATAGTTTGTTAAATGCTGCTGTTGTCCCTGGCTTCATATGAGCAGAGGAAAAGTCCGCTAGCTGCTAGGCTAATTTATACAATGTAAAATGCCATAGGCTTGTGCTAATAATGTTAGCATGTTATATTTGTTTGGAAAATGCATTTAGTATAAGACAGTTTGTTAAATGTTGCTGTTGTCCCTGGCTTCATATGAGTAGAGGAAAAGTCTTGTAGCCACTAGGCTAATTTATAGAATGTAAAATGCCATAGGCTTGTGCTAATAACGTTAGCATGTTGTATTTGTGGGGAAAATGTGTCCAGATAAAGACAAGTGTTTGTCTGTGAATGCTGCGAGTTATAGTGAAGCTGATTTGTGTTCTTGTGTTTGAAATTGTCTCTATTAAGCCATGTTTAATGTGTGTTTCATGTGTGTTTCATGTGTGTTTTGAATCAACTAAACTTTACAGCACTTCACAGGAACCCCGACACTGACTAGTGGTTTGGCAGCGTAACTGCAGAGTGACACAGACACACCACTGCACAAGTATAAATCCTCACAACAGGGTAGGCTCTGCACAGAGCTGACACACAAGTATAAATCCCACTTTATGATAAGATGGAGGTCTGACAAAGTATAAATCCCACTTTATGATAAGATGGAGGTCTGACATAGACTTGGACACAGCCTTGAGCTTAGAGAGTGCTTCTGTATCAGGAGGATTTTCTCCTTTCTTAGTTAAGATAAGATGGGGAAAGCAGTTGGGATATTTTCCTGTAATGAGGCCCCAGACTGCCTTTATCTGGCATTAGCTCTTTGCTAGAAAGGGAGTGAGAGTGTTTCCCAAAATGTCAAGTTACTCCTTAAAATTGTAGGTAATTTACAAATATCAACGAGGGCATCTGGTTTTTAATTTAAGAGGTGAAAAGATGGACTATCAGCAAAGATAGGATGTATTTGAGAGGAGAGGAGAGGAACTAGAGGCCCGTGCTTGGCCAAGGAAGAGCAGGAAAAGTGTAGGCAGTGGGGCTCTCACAGGAATGTTGTGGTCTTTGCGTCCTTTGTGTGAGGAGGCAACGTGGGCCAGGTACTGGATGACCTTCTTCGTGTTCTCGGTCTTGCCAGCTCCTGATTCACCTCTGAAAACAAAGGAGAGAGACAGCATGGATGTACGTGGACAGACAGAGGGAGTAAGAAGTGTGAGTGAATCAAGAATGAGTGAGAGGAAACAAACCGACATTGTTTTCACTTTAGTTTCACTTCCAACAAATAATTACGGCACCCTTTGTTTGCAATTAAGAATTACAGGCATTTAGTTGTGAGGCATAGCCACATTACAGGGAATAATCTGTGTAAGATGTCCACAGTTTAGCAAGGTACAGACAAAACACTGTAAAACTCTAACCGAAATAAGCAGTCATTATGGTGCGTAAGTGTGACTGGATGAAACCCAAGAAAAGAATACACAAAGAGAAAAGGAAGAGAGAGGTAGAGCTATCTGTTGTTGTTGTCTAAATGCATCCCTTCGTCTGTCCGCCTGTTTTACTGGAGAACCCTGTGGTTTGGTGGGCCAGTCTCCAAAGTTTCCAGGCTCTGCTTTGGGGCCGTCTCTAATGATAGCTGTGTTCAGGCAGGGCCATCCACAGCTCCCACAGTCAGGTCCCAGAGCCCAAAAAACCAGCGCCAGCACAGAAACCAGGCCAGCAACACTACATCTAGCTACATACCGGTGGCTTTAGTCTAGCTGGCTATTAGCTTTGCTGCACAGAGACCACTGCAGTTTCAGCTGCCGCACTAGAATTTGATGGGCGAGTCCTCGAACACAGGATACAGGCGTAGCAATATAGGTCAAGTTAGTTACACATCCAAGTTTGGCTTGATGTCTTCATAGTTTTATAGTATCGGAATATTTCTCACGGAAAGAACCATTCGCTGACTTTTTTCTTATAAACCGTATGTAAACATGCGGGGTTACAGGGTCAGTTAGGGCAGGACCCTTCACCTCGTGAGTGCTTTGTGTCTCCTGCCTCACATCTTCAGCTGATCACTCTGTCACAACTCTCACACCTCAAAGGGTCAACAGTTTTTTCAACTCTTAAGTGAGAGATTCTACAAGTTCCTGGTCTCATGGGCGGCTCCCTGTTTTGTTCTTTGGGATACAACATACAGACAAATGGCTCATATTAGTAGTGTGTTTTAGGCCCTGACACACTTTTGGGCGATTCAGCATATTGACTCGGCAATGGCAGAGCCCATTGGTGAAGGAAATCACTCTGATTGGCAGCTCAGCTCAGCACACGAGAGGAGAAACAGAAGTGAGGAAAGTAAACAATGAGCTAAAGTAAAGGGGCGTGGGATAAAAACAAACTTGTTCCATAATGTAAGATTAATTTTCTTTAGCCACTGAACCCTTTAGCAGAAATGCTTCGTGATGGTTTGTGTTATTGTTCCCTGATAATTAGATTGTGTTGTTAATGTGCTAACTGGCTAACTAGCGTCAAGATGGTTGTCCGGTTCCCCTTTTTGACTGACAATTAGAGACAACCGCCGCCTGCTGGTGTCGTGAGTTACTTCCTCTCAAGAAGGCGCAGTTCTTCAAAGTCTGCTTGATGTGTATTGACCTTTACAGCTACTACAGTGACTTCCTTTACCCTAAAATCCTGTGGATGACACAGGATACTTAACAGAAAGCCTGCTCCAAAATAAAGAGTAAACATTTTTCCTGTGACCTTTTTGTTGTGAGTTGGCGAGTGTTGGAGATTTCGTCCGTAGAGATGTCTGCTTTCTCTAAAATATAATGGTACCAAAAAAATACATTTGAAACACTCAACAGCAATGTCTCCAGAAATCATGACTCAGTTATTCAAGATATCCTACAGACCTTTTTGTGAGCACTTTAATGTAGGAACTATTTCTTTTCTGCTGACCTGAAAGGAAGTGGCATTTACTTGTGAACAGCGCATGATATAAACATTAATGGCATCCTTTCAGTTGAGCTGTAACCTTAGCTAGCTCAGTGGAGCTAGCAATAGACACACGCTTCCTTCTGCACGGTGATACAGTTGGTGGGTGTAGTTCAATAGACAGAAAATAGTTCCTTCATGCTCATATAAAGGTCTGTGGATTATCTTGAGTAACCAGGTCATGATTTCTGGAAAGAGACATTGCTGTTGAGTTTTTCAAGTTTCTTTTTTTGGTACTCTGAGCACCACAAGCAGAGTGTCATCTAGTTCCATTATACTGGAGAGAAGGCAGACATCTCTATGGCCGATATCTCAACTGATAAACAGCACTACAGGTAAGAGGAAAAATATGTTTTTTCGATTTTGGGGTAAGCTGTTAATTCTTTTTTAAATAATTCATACGCAACTATTCTTCAGTAACTGCAGGAACACAAGTGAAGACAGGGAACTGACTGTTCACAAAAGACCTGTGTCTGCAAATGTTATTACGAACACATCACTGCTAAACCACAGAACTGCACAAGGCCTTCTATAATTCTGTGCTATGTTAAATATGCTTGTGGCATTTTAACTGGATTAAAAGTGGTTGTCGCAACGTCCATGCAGTCCTTTTTTGTTCTGGGACTACAGTCAGACTTGTGTAAACACAGACTCTGAGCCGGCCTCAACACCCCAGACAGACGACTCTTTTTCACATCAGTCTTTGTCCAGAATTCACTGTCCTTGGAGGAGAGCAGCATCGGAAACAGTGTTGAGACCACTTGATGCTACGTTTCTTGAGTGAAATGGAGGTTAGGATCAGAGATGGGCAGTATATATATATATTTTTGTATTTTGCAGGACAGATTACAATTACAATGCATTATTTAAAGGTATAGAGTGCAAGATTTAGGGGGATTTAGTAGAATCTAGCAGTAAGGATTGCAGATTGCAATCAGCTGAAAAGTCTCCTAGTTAGAATTCCTTCAGTGTTCATTGTTAGGAGGTTTTTACAGGTCTGTTCCTCCAAAATAAATGGACCACATGGTTAAAACCGGTGAAACACTGAATAAAGCAGTTTCACTTTACAAATGAATACCCCTTTTCACACAGAGATTGAGCTAAAGGGCCGCTACAAAGTCCCCTCTTTATACGGCTTTTGCATGTTTACACAGAACTAGGGCTGCAACGATTAGTTGACTAATAGATGACTAATCAACTATTAAAATAATCAGTGACTATTTTAGTAGTCGACTAATCGGTTTGAGTCATTTTTCATATAAAAGTACTATAAAAGTACCCAAAATACTCTTATTGCAGCTTCTTACGCTCAGGTTTTGGCAGCTTTACACACTCTCCCATGACGGTGAACTAAAACCCTTTGGCGTGAGTACGAAACAAGACATTAGATGACATAATTTTGGGGTTTGGGAGAGACAGACCGACATTTTTCGATAAAATGAGAAGTCGACTAATTGAAGAAATAATCAACAGATTAGTCAACAATGAAAATAATCGTTAGTGGCAGCCCTACACAGAACCAAACGACGGTGGCATCACTTTGCTCCAGAATGTGATTTCAGACAGCATCCTGGCATGGCAGAATCAAAAGAGGCGTGACAAGTGTGACATGTAACACAACAGCATCTGCCTTCAGTGTGACATATAACATGCCCATCTGCAGCACTTTCTAAGCAACAACAATGGCATAACACGGCAATAACAATCATTTACTGGCCCTGTTATATGGCGGCTGATCTCGTCCTTTGCTCAGAGGGTGAGGAGCTCCTGGACCCAACTGTTTTCCCAATTTGCTGACAGCTTCTTTTTACATCTTCCGCTGTGGGTCGCACGCATAACACTACAAATCGCCACACCTGTGTTGCCCATGATCCCGTCCTCTGAGGCAGTGTAAAAGGGACATGAGCTGTTAACTGAGCACCTGCTACTCTGTGCTCACAGTTTTTCCTCTGATAACTTAAGATGTTCTGGAGGTGTTTACCAGGAGCCAAATTATCCACATTGTTGGGTTGTCTGTTCTGGGCTACTGTAGAAACATGGCTGTGCAACACTGGGATCCCCACAGACGAGGACTTGCTCCCTATGTAGATATAAACGGCTCATTCTAAAGGTAATGAAAACACAACGATTTTTATTTTCAGCTGATTATATACTAAAGAAAACATACTCATTATATTATATTCAATTTCTGCCAATACACCCCCCTGAATCCTACACACTGGACCTTTAATATGCCATTTTATCCCAAATAAAACAGATTTTTATCCCCAGCTTTAAACTGTAGAAAGAAAATCCTGAACTTGCAGCCTCCCCCACCAAGATGTCTTGATTGGCCACTTTAAATCTGTGAAGTGGGAAATTAGCAGAGCTCATCTTTTCAGTGTAGAGCGGTTACAGTCAGACCCACACTGATGCTACTGAATACCTAAAAATTATAATATACATTTATATAGCATGTAGTTTGTGTTATCAAATGACAAATTACTTATAATTTAATTAAATTCATTTTCTTAATTCGGCCTTTTGCATTTCATTTTGATAAATTTGATCATCAAGTATTTGCATCTGATCAGGATCCTCCTGGGCGCCTCCTGTTAGAGGTAGTCCGGACACGTCCCACTGGTAGGAGGCCCCAGAGCAGACCAAGAACACGCTGGAGGGATTACCTTGGGGTCCTCCAGGAGGAGCTGGAAAGCGTTGCTGAGGAGAGGGATGTCTGGGGTGCTTTGCACGGCCTGCTGGCCCTGCGACCCGGCCCCGGATAAGCAGATGAAAATGGATGGATGGATGTATTTGTAATTTGTAAGATGCTTCTTGATGTATCTCTGATTCTGGTGAAAGTGCAATAAGAGAAGCTCGGATAAGATTAGATTAGCTCAAACTTTATTGAGCTCAGAGGAATCTAGCATTACTGCGGCACAAGACGAAGACAAAAAGTTAATAGTGCAGTTTAATGAAATGTCTGAAGATTTATTCTCTCATTCTGTCTTGCAGAACGACTACAGTGCATGAACTGTTCTTTCCACACGCTGGGTCCTCTCTGTAGCTGCTGCAATATATTTTATTAAACACTCTCAACTGATGTCTATTGTACTCAATCAATAAAGGTGCCTTTGCAGTACTGAAGCAGCCTCTCCAAACTGTGTGACCACCAGACTTATTAAACAGTGGAGCAATCCTGCTAACACGGCTCCACTGCCGCCGACAGGGGGTGTAGTTTTCTGAATCTGGGACAGATTATGCAACAGCGCTTGCCTGTTCACTGGCAGCGTCAACTCAAGCCACACTGAAAGAGTGTGGCACTTAATTACTCTCTGCCAAAGACGATGAAGGCAGGGCACCAAACCGCACTCATAACTCCCTCAGTATTGGGCATAGCGGCTGCGCAACCCAGCATCCGCAAAAAGCTATTTGAAACCAGTCTTTAAATAAAACAGCAGGATGATGGGAGCCAGCCAACTGATTCAGGGTTAGAGAGACATGGAGGGAGACGGGGAAACTTTATAGAGACAAAACAACCAGGTAATTCAGAGGTGATGATCTGTATAAAGTACTCTCATACAGTTGTTAATTATTATTTAACTTCTTCACTGTAAGGACAAGAAGCGAGACCCTGTCTTTATAGAAGATAACCCCTATAAAGGTGCAGCTGTACGATTTTCATCTCGAGACACTTTCATTTTCCAGCCCATTAAGTTGCTTTATCAGCAGAGGAGAGGAGAGTTAAGAGTTGCAATACTCACGTGCAAAGGATTGATTGGTCCTCACGATCTGTTCAGAGAAAACAGAAAAAACACAGTCAGCATCTTCCCATCCTCTCCCTGGTTTTACCCTTCATTACAACTAGAGTTATTACAAAGACGGCATCTTGTGGTCCAACTGCTGGACTTTAACACACTCAAATGCAATACGACTTAACCAGTTGTTTATCTTGGTGGAGCCCAGGACTGTATGGAAAGATCATCTCTAAACAAACATGAAACTCTAACAGGAGCTGCGCCTTGTCAAAACAAATCCAAACCTATATGACTGGACCATGTGTGACTTTAATTTGAAAGGACAGACACAGGAAGTGTCCTCGTCAGGTTAATTTCCAGGGCTGGTACCTGCAGTTATTCCACAGGCTAGTTAATAACATGTCGGGCAGGAAATCCAAAGTGTGGGATCATTTTGAGAAGGTGAAGGACGAACCCAAGGTGATATGTAAACTCATCTTCATTGGTCGACTACAAACATGACGTATCATCTGAAACATGGAAGTAGCTACATGCCCATTAGCCCACAGCGTCATTAACAGGCGGCTCGCTCAGTGTGTGACGTGCACTTGGAGATAAAATATAGGCCTATATTAATGAAGGTTCATTAGTACGGTTTGTATTTCTCTGTAATGCAGACAGATTTTTTGTTCTAAAACAGGAGGAAAATATCTGTTTTAAAAATATCTATATGTGTGAACAGAAGCTAAATGAATACAGCTGATACGGATTTTGATTTCTGACAGGAAACACTGACACATCGCTCCATGGACACCAAAGTCACATTAATCCAGTGTGTGCGTCAGGAGCACTCTTTACAGCCAACACCTCATTCCTCAGCCTCCTTCATCCAGACCATCCTGCAAAGCCATGCTGCGTAACGGCCATAAACTGACACCCAGACTAGTAACCGAAGCTCGAGCACCTTTCATCACAGAGGAATTCCAACTGAAGACCAGATGACAGGATTAGCTATGCTCACTGAGGTGTGTGACCTCTCAACTTTGAAGGCCCTGCTGCGCACTACAAAGAACTACAAAGACCAGAACCCAGAGGGAACTGGCCCCGTTATCAGATAATAAAAACTGTCACAATCAGACCTCTGGTGAACAACACGTATGTCACAAATTTCTTTCACATTCACAGATGATGAGTTAGGTCTGTGAATAAAGCAGAGGGAGCAGCCATATGAACAACCCTCACTGTGTTTATTATTGAGGACATTTTTAATCATGTCTTAGTGACAAAACAGACACAACAACATGCTTGATTAGGATTTTAGAGTGTTACGTTTGTGCCACTTTCTGTACTTTGTGTGTCCTCCTGCTGCTAACGTTGCTGACATTCTTGTGGCAGGAAGTAAGGAGATTTTTCATTTCCTGAAAGAGACAAATTTGGGAGCACCTCCACATTCCTACACTCAATGAAACTGAAAGGAATGAGGCCACCCCGTATGCACTCAGATCTCACACAAATACAAGCTGCACTGCTGAGGGAAAAGGAGCAGATATTCGGCCTGCATTGTGTTTGTGTTGAATTTTTTCTGTTGTTGTTCAGAAATTATGTTTGAATAAATGCAGTTCAGCTGAAGACCACAATCAGCTCGGACCCCTAATGGATAATATTAATGGTTTCTCTAATAGCCATGCAGTGTAGGGATGAAGAGTTCATCTGGGCCCTGCCACAGAATAACAAATGTGTCTCCTATAACCTATTAAATCACACCTTGTTGATGTGGGTCAGTTTCACAGATGAGTCAGTCTTTGAGGTGTTATCTTTCAACAAAGCAATGACCTTTTGTTCCTGCACTTAAGCGTGAACATCCCTCGGGTGACAAAAGCTGGTGACAAATGAGTTGTGTGTGTGTGTGTGTGTCTGTGTGTGTGTGCATCTGGAGACCTTGACTAAATAAAAGCCTGTTTTTCCAATCCAAAAGACATGCTCAAACACAAACATGTACAAATAAAACAAATGTATACGGCAAGTGGTGACCTCCAGGACTGAAAAATGAAGTGCAAGCGCCACACACTGCAGTTCCTCTAACGTCCACTTGAGGCTGGCTCCAAGAGCGAGTCAATCCTCATAGACCTCCGTGTTATAATGCTCAACGTTACAGCAGGAAACAGTTTTACAGCCTGGTACAAAAAGGTGGTTTTGCGCTCTACAGTTAATTTCCTCGTTCATGACACCTGTACAGGAGGTAGATTTTCATGTAACTCACTTGTTTAAATGTTGTTTAAGGCTTAAAGTTATACATAATTAAAAATGTGGCCACTGTAAGAGACAGTTGGGTGCTGTCCAATGACAATGTTGGTTAGGTAATGTTAGGTAAAACCAAAGCATAACCCCAGATTCACAGAGTATAGGTGTAGCCGTAGCTGTTGCTATTTCTGTGCATTTTCAGGTCATGAGAGTTTATTATAAGATTTTGGTCATCTTAAAAGTCTTGTTCAGCGTTTGAGTGTACTAAAAGACCATCTTAGGAATCAGATATTCAGTTTTCAGGTAAGTTAATTTTAATTTCAGGGGGTTTAAAGCTTGTTTTTGCTAGCAAAACAGAGCATTATCACAGTTAACTATAGCTGTAAATGCACCCTGCTAGCTGAGCTAGCAGCTAGCAACAGGGTTAGCTAAATCCTTTTGTCCAAATATGGTCACTTCTGGCTCCATGCTTCCAAAATGCCAAACTCAAGGCTTCAAAACAGGAGTCCACAAACCTACAGGTGATGTCAAGGTGGCTACATTCATTATTTTATACAGTCTATAGTCGTCCTCCAAGCTTGTGGAGGTGCACTGCCTCTTTATGTCAGAACGGCAAAACCAGTAAACATCATCATAAGTGAACTAGTCAACATTTCTTCTATTCTGGAAACACTGAAAATGTAATAGATGTGGACTGTTCACGGAGTGGGGGTGCCACGGTGCCAACTGGTTACACCTGCAGTGCACATACAGTGTAGGATTGTGTTTTTTGCGCCCTCAGATTCATTGTTTTTAATGTTGATGCGCGGCAGGCGCGCTCAAACAACAGAGCAGCGCTGTCGTGGTGTGCTTGCATTCCAGTGCGCCTATTTATCAAAGCATGACGGCTGCACCCCGAGATAAACAGATGCTGTGTCTCAAATCGCGTACTTCTGTACTTACACTTAATATTTTGAGTGCATGAGTGCGTTCACACTGAGAAGTCTGGAAAAATGCAGTGCACTATGAGTACCTGGATGGTGCACTCAAAACGGTCAAGAAGAGTGAGTGTGGAACTACGGACACTTCTCGCCCTCAATGGTCGCCATCTTGGCTATGTAGCGGAAGGGGAGGAACCACTTTTCAAACTGGAAATGGCGGCCGAGGACTGTGCAACTGTGAACGTCGCTGCATTGTACAAATACATGTGTTTGGGTATATGCCAGCAGTATGTTTATTGGGTTAATTTAGCAGTCTGTAATGATTTGGTACCGCCAACGATAACGCGAATGCTAATGCTAGTTTGCTAACTAGCTAATTTGCGGTTGTCATTTCCGGTGAGTGCACAATGGCTGTGTTTGGTTTGAGACAACACTACCCTGTAAAAATTCGCACACTACGCCAATAAGTACATAGTGCACATAGTATACTACATGGAAGTGTACTAACGGAAGTATGTGATTTGAGACACATCATGAGTTTAACTTTTGGAATATGGCAGCGCGCATCACACGTCATTGACAAGGACCAACCAATCACAGCTGACAGATATCTTTCCCTTCCTCTGTAAATATTCAGTCTGATGAATAAGGAAAAGTTGATCATGTTAGTGCAGGGCTACCCAGAGCTTTACATCTGTCCCACAGACGATAGGCCTACACACTTATAAACAGCTCCTGGAAGAAGATCAGCTCTGCACTCAGTATTTCAGGTAAATAAGCTATAATACGATGCTTGTTAGGGTTGCTAAGCAACCTCAGACGCAACCTACCGCCGTCATCTTGAAAGCTGGCACAGAACAGGCAGAGAAGTAGCACCCAGAACGCAACCTTGTGTTTTCCAGGTGGTTAAAGACACGGCATGTACGGCCACTTCGTCACAGGCAAAACAAGATGGTGAGCTTTTGTTCTGGGATTGTGTGGCATCGTTTCTTCAGTTTCTCGGCTCAGCACAGTGCAGTGAAACTTAAAATTTTTACTGAGTTTGTGTGATGTTAGTATGTTAACAACTACAGTCTACAGTAAGCTGTGAAAAGGGAAACTTTGCAGATTTTCAACCAGTACTGTGTCATCACAGCGCATGCAGATGAATGGTTTCCCATGTGCAGCCAGCACCCAGGAATCCACAAACTAGTGGGTGACATCATACATCATAGTGGCTACGTCCATTATCTTACACAGTCTGTGGTCTGCACACTTTTGTTGGATGACAGTTACTGTAATAATGAGAATGATGAATGAGCTGCTCACTCTGACTGGCCCCAGTTCCCTTGATGATGAGGTAGCTTTTGAAACACGGGTCAAAGTTTGATTACTCTTCCTGTCTGTGTTTCACAGCCACATCTACACAAACCTGAAGCTCATCAAAAGCACCTTATGTTGATTTTCACAAGACCTTGTACCTCCAGACTCACTCGACTGAGGCACGCAACACTGCGTAACCTATCATGAGTATGAAAACCAAACACACTCTCACTAAACAGCCTCTGAGCAACATCAGTTCAGCTTTACAGGATTAAAGAGAGAGCCAGTCTGCATGTGTGACCTCATGCTTCTGAAATTAGCTCTCGACTGCAATCTGCAATGAAAAGGGGAAAAAATATCGGTTACAGATTGCGATTATGTCGTTTGTATATAAAAGGTTCACCCTAAATGCTACCTGGTCCTTCCAAGTGCCCCACAACCACAGTGCGCCCAAATGCCCATGCAGTTACTTCAAGTGTTGCTCTGGTGCCTTAATAAACACCATGTGACAGATAAGTCTTTCCTGAAAAAATAAAAATCCTCTCATGCACATGTTTTGTGCATCTGGCAGCAGCAGCAGTCGTTTGTTTGGAGTTGTGGCAGCATGCAATAATAGATACCATCATGGCTCCACAGACAGAAACTACAACAACAAAAGGATGTTCAGAGAAAAATCTCTGACGGTAGTACAGCCTCATGAAGATAACCCTGTGTGTGTCATCTTATCATAGTGAAGCAGTCTCTGGTCAGTGTGGGAGATAAGATGACCTCAGCTGACCCCTGATGACTGCTCTGATCACTGCTATGAAATGAGAGATTGCGGTAGAGGAATGATGAAAGTTGAAAGTGAAACATCAGTTCTGGCTGATGGGAAAAGAATGGCAAAGGAATCTCATGGAAGTTTGCACAAGATAAAAAAGGGTCAGCAAACACACACACACACCACTGGACGTCCATTAGAGCTCCTTTCACTTCATTCTCTGTTTGCCAGACATCCGCTTACCTCTGATGCCCTCTTTATACTTTTCATTTGACCTTATATTCCTCTGCGGACATCCATCACCTCTACATTTAAACCTCCCGGCTCTTTTCCTGATAGACAATCGTTCCTTTTATCCACCATCCCCTTTATGATTTCATTCTTCTGTAAGGTCACACAATGTAAACTAGATGCTGTCTTCACTGGCTAGAAACAAAGGCTGGTTTTGTAGAAACATCCTCTTCCATCAAACACATACTGATACCTTTGTCTGGTAATGACGAAGGTATGTTCTTTGTTTAAACTTTTATTCCTAGTTGTGTATTGCAGTGTTGTTAAATGAATACTTTGCCCTCAAAATGATCATTTGTATAAATTACTCACCCCAGGTTATGTTTAATTTGTGCACATACTTACGTAATTGTTAAATGCAATGCACAAAAAAATGCAGAGTGATTTGTGTCTGTAAATCTGTATCTGTGCCTCTAATTTACAACTTGTATATGTCATCATTTGATCATCAACATAGCATTTTTTCACTGACAATATACGTGTGAATCTCCACGTACTTGTGTGGATTGTTTTATGATGCTGTTTCACATAAAATCCACAGATGCAGGGAGCATGTGACTCGTATGGCCTACAACACAATGTACAAACAAAAGCAGAGCGATGATCTGTATATACATTTATAACAAACACATGGTCACATCTTTACTCAAATCTGGTGGAGAATCTCAACGGATTCGTGTGGATCCTTTTGAGACTGTTTTACCGCGTCGTTTGTGTGTCACATCAGGGAAGACCAAGTGCACTACTTCCTGTTTTTATTTTAGATATCTGCTTTATTTTAAGGCGTTTCTCAATCTGCGTTCTTGCCTGTACTTGTGTTCTTGCGGACTTGTGAAACGTCATCAGTCGCAGCCCAAGTACTGTTCCAATTCAAAGTCCGCATCCAGCCAAGTACGGTCCAAATGCCCGGATGTGAACTTGCTCTGCCCGTTAGATTGGGGATGCATCGGGAGGTGACTTGTGTGGACTTTTGACAGCCAGGTATCCCAGAATGCATTTCGTGGACTTTTGACAGCCAGGTATCCCAGAATGCATTTCTCACAGACCAGCAGCAATGACCGCCGTCCTTGGGAGTTTGTACTCCTGAGTCGAACTTGCCAAGTCAGAACTTGGCGTACTTAGTATTGAGAAACGCCGTTTCTGTCTGCCGTTTACTCCCAGCCGTACAGGAGTCATGTTAAGTTACTGCTGACGAAAACCTGACATTTACTTATTTTGCTGCTTCACAATAAAAGCTTTGATATATCAAAATAATGGAGAACTTTTATTGTGAAAAATGTCTAAAAATGAAATGTGTTTATCACTGAATTAGCAGAACTTTATTAGTGGCTTTTCTTAAATAAAATCAAGTCTAATAATGCAGCAGGGAGGAAGAGTAAAAGCAGAAACAGCCACAGTGAGATGTTGATGAAGAGCCGCAGACAACAGGCTCTTACTGCACCTCTGCAAACAGCTCACCTCCGACAGGTAAACTTCTTCTACCTGCCCTGCTGTGGAAAAACACATGCAGCAATAACAACAGAGACCTTTAGCCATGGATCAGCCAGCTGCTTTTAAACGTCATCACTCAAGACAAGCCACCAGTTAAAGACACACCTTCAAACAGGTAGCCCTGTTGAAATGTAGACACAAATCCCTGCTATGCTGATGGGCCAACCCAAACCAAGCCAAGCCAAGCCAAACCAAGCCAAGCCAAGCCAAGGCTGTCGAAAAGGAGTTCTGGAATACCATAACACCATGATGCCGCCTAAGCCTACTGCACAAGTTGTGTAAGAGTTTGTAAACGGATGTTGTGACATAGTTTTGCTCAATTCATCAGGAATTTTTCCAGATTTTTTTGTTCCCTGATGGACACGCAAGAGAAAGTTTGGAAAAGTTGCAACGTTTTCTTTACAAATTCAACTCAACTCAAGGTGAGTAACTGAAATATAAACGGTCGTTTTGTGAGTGAAGAGCGCCTTAAAACTTTCCGCAGTGGAAGTGCTTTTTAAAATTCACTGTCTTATGTGACCTGTGCTGTTTGAGTGGGTGAGTGCATGCATCCATCTGGCTCATGCTCCCATCTTAGCCCCCTTGGCAGCGGCTGCTTCCTCGATCACCACAGCAACTAACTGCTGGGTCATATTTACCCAGGATGCCATGCTGGCTAGGCGTAGGTGGACCAATCAAACTGAGCATGCTCTTCCCTTCCAGTAGCTCATTACTGCCTCACTAAATCTTTACCCCCTTTGTGTTTCCCCTTTCTCTCTGCTGCTCTCATTTCCCTTTTTCCCCCCGAGAATGGTGCAAAGCCAGATTACTCAGACCACTACAGAGCGGGACCTTACTGGAGACAAAATCACTTTTCCACACCAACAGATGTTTTTAATTTGATCACCTCATCAGAACCCTTAGCTGCGCTGTTATTTCCTACACAACAACTCACAGCCAATCATTTAGGTAATGTGTGTGAGATGGAAATAAGTTGGCCCATTCATTCATCAAGTTTTAGGTTAGACCACAGCTCACTCTCTGTTTGGACACGAGTTAAATGCAAATCTAAATGACAGCACAGGAAAAGGCAGCTTTCAGACCAATCAGTATTGCTGCCACAGTTCACTGAAGGGTGAAATATTTCACTTCTTCTCCATGTTCAAGACAGAGAACAGGAAACTTCTGAAAACATTACTTTCAACTGATGTCACAGCTATTTCCAGCTCTGTAGTGGCACTGCCTCGTCAAATCAAATCAAAAAGGTTCAAAACATATTAATATTATTTGTGCATTGCATTCGTTAATCAGCTTTGTGCACTTCTTGGACTATTTTACACTCCAATCGATTCAAACTCACATGCACAAATCTCACATTAGATTCCCATGGTAGGAGACGGACCTGTGCTGCACAGCAGGGTTTCCTTTGCTGCTAATAATTTATCCCCCACGAGGATTAAACAAACCCTCATTCTTCACATTCCAGAGCATTCCCCCTCTCCCTCCATCTCCACAAAAGCCCCAATCGTTACAATAACCCGCTATTATCGACCTCATTTAACCTTGTACAGCCTCAGTGCTGACTGTAACTCCGATTATTGCTTTGTTTCCATACCCATACATGCAATCTACTGTAAACCATCACACCTTTCTTATATGGAGTCCCTAGTTCTTAGTAAATATTGTGATTTTGATTAAAATGAGGCCAAGTGGGCGAGACACTGTATTGTTAAAGCTGCACAGAGATGGAAGGTAAGGAAAACATGTTCAAATCACTACAATATGCCTGTGAAAATGGTCAGCAGTATGTTTAAGGGATGGTTCGGATCTTTTGAAGAGGGGTTGTGTGAGGCACCGATCCATAGTCAGTGTATTACCTGCAGTAGATGGCGGTCGGCACGCCCCCAGTTTGGAGAAGCAGACAGGAGTACCGCCACAGAAGCTAAGCAATGTACTGCTGTGGACGAGGGCAGCAGCGAAACTTATTTTAGCCACCTAAATAGTAAATATCAGTTCAAGTGTATGCTATATTTAGAATGTCTTCATTGCTTCACTTGAAGCTTTTTTTGACAAATAATTTTGAGCTCAAAGTGAAAAAAAAAGAAGGATGTTGCTAAAACAGAAAGATGACGTATGACTAAAGGAAACTGCAGGTCATATGTCATCCTCAAAGCTAGTGCAGGTGCACCGCTTCTTTGCATCCAAGCAGCAAAACCAATATGACCATTATGAGCTAGCAAGTCAACCTATCTTGTATTTTGGCTACGCTGAAGACATAATGATTGCAGACTGTTTGCAGAGCAGAAGTGCTGCAGAATGCATTTTTTTAATGGCCAATGCAGTGCACACATGGCATAGGGTCGTGTGAGGCAAAACAAGACGATGAGCTTTCGTCTTGAGATTGTACGGGATTGTTTCTTCTGCAGTTTTTGAACCCAACACAATGCTGTGAAACTTTCAACTGTGTCACCAAGTTTGTGTAATATGGGTAAGTTAATATGAAGGGAAACTGCCAATTCTCAATGAGCTCTTTGTCATCACAGTGTGTGGAGATGAAAAATGTTTGGCTTTCCCACGTGCCACCAAGCCCGGAGCACCTGTTCATTTGCCATGAAAGCCCCGTTTCCACCAAGCAGTTCAGTTCAGTTCAGTTCAGTTCAGTTCAGTACGCTTTTTCTCCGTTTCCACAGTGAAAAGTTGTGGATGGTACCAGTGGAACCGTTCCTTAGTGTCCCCATGTTTGGTCCCCCCTCTGTTGGGGTACCTAGCACACAGATCTGGTACTAAAAGGTGGAGCTGTGAACACTGCAGTCTGATTGGTCAGTAGAGGACGGTCACTCTGCTCAGGGCTGAGTTGTGTCTGGTTTTGAGGCTCATGTAACCACTGTTCATACTGTGGAGA
>NC_065523.1:36278287-36301134 GCF_006386435.1 Epinephelus moara | reverse complement strand
TGCTGGACGGAGCAGTGAGTGACAACAACCCCGCCCACATTTAAGAGCACTGTCTGTGGTGGAAACACTAGGGTCTAGGTACCATGTCTGAAGGGTTACTTTTGGTCCCAAAGGTACTGTACTGAAAGTGTTTGGGGGAGACGAGGTTTAGAGGTCTACTGGGTGACGTGAAATCCAGCTGACTTTTGCCGGTGGATGGATGGGGACCTCTGGGCGCTCTGCCTCATAACTTATGTTGGAATGACTGCTATAGCTATCCATGCTAATATTTATGATATCGCTTTGACACGTGTGCTGGTTGCCATTGAAAAAAACGGGGGAGTAACACTGGCTGGAGTGGGGCTTTAGGCTGAAGGTCAACATGGGTTACCTTTAAATTCTGGGCAGTCACCAACTGACAAGCGTAACAGTAATTTATTTTTCCCCGGCTCTGATGACTCTGAGTGTGGAACAAAATTTTCTCATTTAGGCTCCAGACTAAAAAGCTTTGAGGATTTCTAAACCCCAGCCCACCAAAAACATTCTCCACATCCCCTGCTGAAACCAAACCTTAGTGTACCAAAACATTCTCAGCACAAGGATCATAATTACGTCCATTTATTGTCAATGGTCCTCGGCAGCGTGGCTCCAGTGTAGTGCAGTTCGGCCCAAAGAGTAACCCACAAATTGCACTCCTAATTGTTGCAAACTGCTGTTTTAATGTTAGATCTATGCATGTGGGTCAGCCAGCTGTCGAACAATCCATGATTACACTCACACGTATTCTCATGAATATCTTGGCTGTGATAACATTAGCAAAGATAACTAAAAGGAGGCTTCTGACCACTTCATGCTCACACTTCTTAAACAAAACTTCTTGCAGTATTTTGCCAGTCACAGAAACAAAAACACAACTTTCTGATTAGGAACATGCAGTTGGCTTGCAAACATGATTTTCAGTCTTTCGGGGTCTTTGTAGCTGGATGTAACACATTTTTTTCCACATTGGGGCTCAAGCTCTCACAATCTGCTTCATAAAAGAAGTCGTAAAACGCAACTGCACACAGTGAAAATTCTAGCACCATGGAAACCACTTCACACACGTGAGAAATCCTGAGTGATAGCCAGTGAGCTGCTCTCTAATAAACTACTGCGATATGTGGTGGGGTTTACCCACAGTTGCACACACACACTCGTGCAAACACAACTACCTAATCACAGTAGAATATGGTGATTGTATAGGAGCGAAGGTAATATAAAAATGGCGGCCTGCTTACTCATAAAGGCCGAGAGCAGAGGCACGACACAATCCAGAGCTACTTACAACAGAGGAACAAAGCTCTAAGAGTGTGTGTGACTGTGTGTGTGTGTGTGTGAGACAGAGCTCATTCACATTCCCAGACAGTGGAAGTAGCGAACAGTCAGCGTGATCTGGGAAGTGTTCTGGTCTGTGGGTACCTGCAGTGTTTAACTGTCACTTTGAAGCTTCCGGACAATTACGATTAGACACAAATTAAACATAGTTATGTGGAGGGCTGAGGAGGAGTAATATGCTACATCCTCCAGCAGCAGTTCTGATAAGATAAACAGACTAAGGAGCAATAAATCCTGCAGCAGGGATTAAGTAATGCTAACAGTCACTTCATCTACTGAGAGGAGCGCGCTGAAGGCGGACATTAAAGTATCCTGAATCATCACAGGATACACTTCTCTGTATTTTAAGTACTTGGGGTTTATAAGTGATCTATTTATAGGCTCGGTATTAATCTTTAGTGCAGGGGTCGTTAATGTTTTTCATGTTAAGGACCTCTTAGCTGAAACAGAGACGGAGCAGGAACCCCCTCCTACAGATATAATGTAACACTGAGTTGGACTAGAGATAATTCTCTGAATAGCTTCTGGTCTTCTCTCGTTTGCCTGTAGCTGTTCAGTCAGCAGCAGCTGGAGGATGGATAAGTGTGTTAGCCTCACCCTGTGCTACGACAACTCCGTCAGAGTCTCTTGCTTAAAAAAAAAAAGGTAATACATGCTAAGCTAAGCTAACCGTATGCTGATATACGGCATACAAACACTTTCGGTATAGTACTTTTGCAACCAACAGTGACCCTTCAGACAAAATGCCGCCTACCTACTTTTGTTTATACAGAATGTGCCTTTTTCGGGGCAATGGGGGGCGTGAGTAAGTAACAAAACGTGTAGCTCAGCGTGTGACGTAAACAGTGACGTGGGAGGGAAGCCGCGGCTGGTCAGTCCTTCGGCGATTCTCTCGTAAGACGGCCCGTTCTTCACCGTCCCCGTCATCTGACGGTTAATGGCCTCTTCGTTTGCGTGGACAAGGAGGGCGCGCAATTCCTTGTCTCCCCAGTTGCTCATCTTTACAGTGTCCGTCAGGTTTGTGTTTCCCTCTTGCTACTAGCTGCTCGCTAATTCCTGCTATCAGCTGTTTCCTGTTTATCCACCGCCAGTGGCTCGCACGTGCGGCGTCATCAACAGCTCCTTCCACAAGTCATTAACAGCCCCTCTCAGGGTGGAAGGCGGCCTCGGTCTGTTCAAACTATAAAGGTTCCTCCAATATGTCTACCCTACGAGGCGGAAAATTGGGCACCTCGGATCAACTCACCAATCCAGCTCTGTGTGTCTAAATGCTCGCAGCTTGCCGGCAAAACGGCCCAACATTCGCGGAAAATCTGGCAGTGTAAAAGGGGCTACTGCATTTCCTCATCAGTGGTGACACAGATGGAAGTCTGCTTCTCGTTTATCGTCCACAGAACGAGGCAGCACGCCCACATTTTCAGAACAAAATAGAACAGGCTGCAGTGAGAGTCTCTCTCCATGGGATATTTAAAAATAGCAGCTTTGTGCATTTAGTCCTTCTCAGGCAAGCTCAGGGGTTTAGTGTTGCTAGAGCCCACAGGAACGACACTCTGTGACGCTGTTTTTCCCTCAGAGTGAGGATTAGAATATATGCAGTTCACATAACCCAGTCGAAATAAAAAAAAATGTTATTATTATTTATTTTATTTTTAACACTTGAAGATCCACTCATTACTAAAAGTGTGTGTCATATAAAAACTAAAGTGATGGTCAAAGTTGTCACAGTGAAATTTAAGGTGTGCTGATGGATTCACGTCATCAACTCATGCATTGAGTAACATTACAAGTTAACGTTCCACCTTAAAAGTCACCGGCAGTCGGCCCAGTGAATGAAGTTATTTTTTCTCAGTCTCCAGCTGCTGTGAGAGGCAGCAAAACATCCTTTCATTTTATAGTTACAGTTTACTAATAAAACTCTCCACAGTATGAACAGTGGTTACATGAGCCTCAAAACCAGACACAACTCAGCCCTGAGCAGAGTGACCGTCCTCTACTGACCAATCAGACTGCAGTGTTCACAGTGTTCGCCCAAAGCTATTGTTTGTCTTGTTGTGTATTTCCGTTCACTTTGTATGGAATCACGTCACGTCTACAATTCACCTTTCATTCTCTCATTAATAAAAGAATAAAAAAGTTTCACACACTGACGGTGTAGATTACAGGACACGTCCAGGGAGGAGTAAATGACATTTTAAAAGCTGAAATATGAGAAGAAGAGCTGTGAAATCTCTCATTACAGCAGCTCAGCTCCCTGTTTATAATGAGCACAGAAATGACATCTGTAGCAATTTGTCCCAGACTGTTAAGTGTCGGCTTTTAGAGGTTTAACAATCAGGTCCAGTTAAGATATCAGCCACAGTAATTACAGATATTTTGGCTCATAGATCAAAATCTTTTTCATTTACTACAACGTACTTTCCTGCACATACGGCCATTTGCAACCGCTCAACTGCGTCAGTCACTGAAACGCTGTTGAACCAGCTGCCAGTTAGGCATTCAACGGCATTCATGAGCCTACAAACAGAAGGGCAGACAGCCCCACTGAGCTGACTGGCCATATGTGTGTACCAGTCTGTGTATGTGCTGGAATTCGGATGCCCCTGGTTTCCCTCCCTCCCAGCGCTGGGGCCTCTTGGGTGTGGAACAGGCGTTGTTTTCAGCAGGCTGGCCGTGCAACAGAAGTGACATTAAGGGGAAACGAGGGGCAGGTGTGGTTGGGGTCAAAATGCGAAGGTTATGTCCGTTTTTATGGTTATTATTTTGTGTGTTTCATCATCAACCACAAATAAAACAGCCCCCCTCTGTACCAGTCTGTAACAAAAATGTCACAAGACCATGAATGAACAAATGGCTGGAGGCCGTCCTTAATCCCACTGACACTCACAGGATGTTCCTCTGTGCATCTGGCACAAGAGAATACTTCCCAGGAGAGGGGATGTTGCTGGCCAGACAAGGCGAGAGAGGTGTGGTGGGAGGGGACCAGATAGGAGAACCAGCAGGAGGAAATGGAGATAGCAGAGGGAAAGATCATAGTGGCACACTGGAGTCAGACATCCAGAGGACAGATACGGGAGTTTTCCAGCTATAAATAACGGCATGTCGCCTGCTGACATACTCCCAGATGAAATCCTGAGTGTGTTTTAGTACTTCTGATTCAGTTTCGGGTTAGTGATGGCAGTTGGCAGCTGAGATCACAGGCAGAAATAGATTGTCATCATGGGTTTGTGAATGTCCCCTCCCAACGTCTCGGAAATGACAGCAGTGTGTGAGGGACCACCTGAGTGAGTGTGTGAGGACAGAGGGCGATCTGGAAGGAAGCTATTCCCATTGTTCACACTTTTGGCTTCCTCACTTGAAGCACGTTAACCTCATGGTTTGTCTCCACCTCTTTCTGTCGCCCCTTTCAGACCACAGGAGGGAAAATTCTTTGTTTGGTGTCGTTGTGTTTGGATCAGAACTTGTCCTGCGTAAAATGGTTTTATCAGACCGAAACAAAACTCCACTACATCATCTGATCGTTAATCCCTCAGTTTCTCCACCCCACCCCCTTGAGCACACTAACTTCACTCTGTTGGAAGCCAAGAAAAATGGACTCAACCCAAATAAATGAATGCCCAATAAATATACGGACAGATACGAGAGCGAGGGTTTTTACCGGAGTTGTGTTACTATTTCTTGGCTGGTAGCAGAAACTTTCTGGAGCCCATAAACAGCCTGTCATATAACCTCCACTCCTCAACAGTAAAACAGCAAATTCCTTTTTCACTTCAGTTTTTGTTCAAATTATACAAGACATAACGTGTTAATGTGTGAGATTTAGAGGGTTAGTTGTTAGTCCTGCTAGTCTTTGTGCTAAGCTAAGCTAAGCTAAGCTAAGCTAATCGGCTGCTGGCTGCAGATTCATACAATAGCTGACATGATATACAGCAGTGGTTCCCAACTGGTGGGTCATGGTCCAAAAGTGGGTCACGGGTCTATTCTGAATGGACCACAAGTGACTCGCAAACATGTCAAGTTTGTACAAAAAACACTTTATTTGTAAGTACAGTGGAGTTCCAGCACAGAGCTTTTATTTTGAAGTGCCGTTTCTTGCTGCAGAGTGAGTGACTTATGGACAGCAGCTTGAGAGAGACGAAAAACTAGCTCGACGACATGGCCAAACACAAGTATGACACTGAATATATTAAACTGTGTGGACATTAAACGAATGAAGAAGGAGAAATCTGGACCCTGTGGCTGAAGAACAGGGATGCACAATATTCGATTCTGATATTTTATTTTAAAGCCAATATCTGATATTATTGTGCACCCCTACTGGATAAGTCTCAATACTACATGGTACTGGGTTATCTCGATTGACACCTTAAAGGTATAGAGTGCCAATGCCCAGCCCTAAAGGCCCTGACACACCAAGTCGACAGGCGGCTGTCGACCAAAGTCGGGCCGTCGGTGAGCAGCTATCGCCCTAGTTTTTGTGGTGTGTCCCGCACCGTTGACACTTTGGCGTCTGCGGCTTTTCGGCCGATTGAGCATGTTGAATCGGCAGCGGAGCTTGTCGGTGAGAGTTGAGCATGTTGAATCGGCAGCGGAGCTTGTCGGTGAGAGATCACTCTGATTGGCTGTTCAGGTTTTATTTCCTCGCCCCTGTAGCGAGTGAATCTACCTGTAGTGAAACCGGGGCTAACCGGTNTGCTCGGCTGCACAGATAGGAAACCCCTCGGCTGACAGGATGTGCGCTCTCTCTCACGCAGGCGCAGAACGTACGTGCCACTTGGCCGTCGGATGTAGTCCGTGTAGTGTGTTCAAATGCAACTGACACAGGGCGACGTGAAGCGGAACAGGTGGCTTTTGTCGCCGCTAGTTCTTTGATGTCGGTTTGGTGTGTCCGCACCTTAATAGTGGGACAGGATCAGCAAAGAGACAAAGAAAAGAGTTGACTGAAGACCAATAAAAAAGGTGACAGGGACAGTAATAGTGCACAGGCAAAACACGAATCAACTATTCAACAGATGGAGAGAACTGCAGGATTTGAAAGGATTCAAAACCGATCCTGAACTGTCCCTCTTCCTGCAGAACAAGTTTTCATAATATAGTTATGAAATACACTGCATCTTTCCTCCACTTGCTTTCAAATCAAATGCACCTTTGCTAGATCAAGATCTTTACGACATGAGGCAGTGGTGCTCATAGAAGCAGTACTACTTTTGTCCACAGGGGCCGCCAAAATCCACACACAATAAAATGTCCTTGTAGTTGCTTTAAAGCTGTTAAACAGTATATTTACGAACAGTGTCGCACACATCTGGAAGTTCTTGCGTGTTAAATTCAGCATCTCAGCTCCGTGTCCTGTGGGGGCTTGTGTTTGGCTTGTAAGGCTTGTGTTATACAGTCTGAGCTGGGCTCCACAGAGAGCATTCAGACAGGCTTTTGGAGTCTTTCCCTTTTCAAGTCCCACAAAGCACATTTTTCAAATGCTTCTGACGCAGGGGTGAAATGAGAAAAGTCTGGGAGGGAAAAACAGGGGTATCGGGATAGATGGAGCGATAGGAAGAAAGAGGAGGTGTAGAGGACCAGGACCCACGTGTTTCTCATGGAGAGGTGCTGGGCTGGTGTGGTAAACATTCTTGGGATAATTAGAAGACTCTTTGAAATTTAATATGTCTATTCCCTCGAATTAACTGTCTGTTGCCCTGAAGATATGTGTCAGCTATATGGCAGCATAGCAGAGGCAACATATGAGTGTTGACGGTGGAACTGAAATCCACGGCTCAACTTCCCAGCCGAGAGAAACTGAGTGGGGCTGTAACATCTGGTGTGGGCGGGAGGGAGACAGTTTAATGCAGTTTAAATAGTTGAACTATTTGTAGCCTGTGTTTGCTGCAGACGGAGAGAAGACAGAGAGCAAGAGGCGGCGAACAGACCACATACAAACACATGGAGAACAGAGAGACATGACAACAGTGAGACGTAATCTACCTTTTGGTTCACTGAGCACAGCGGTCAAGCCAGACAATGTACCAGCAGCTTCAAAATAACAGAACACAAAAACACACGGACGCACTCGTGTTCTCATTTCCCACAATAGCGAAGAGGTGTGGGCTCTATTCTCTGCTTCTGACACACTCTGTCACTATTCAGACCATTGTTCGCTCGCCTTGCTAAACAAACTTTAATCACATTCCAGTCAGAAACTCATCAGCAATAATTACTCCAGATAAATGTATTCTGTTGTCTTTCATTATCTGACCTATCATCATACAGAAAAACATTTCTACCAGAGTGGTAGTTATTTTCTCTGTGGTTCATCTTCGTTCAACACAGCTTTTGAAAAAAGATCGAGCAAATGAGAAATTCAGGATTTTGTCAAAAGACCAAAGGTAGTGAAATAAGTTGTCTCTCTTCCTACATGTGAGTCACGGCAATATTTTACTTCTCCTGCACAGGGTGTGATGAAGCAGCAAAAATGAAGCCATCGCAGAAGTGCCAAAAACCTGCCTGATATCAGACAGAATTTCCATCTTCAGTCCAACACTGCGACCACTTTCTTCTGGTTTACAATGAATGCCACTTATAAAAAAAACACTTGCTGCGCCCTTTTATTGTTGCCAGGCAACCACCCCATTATGTCCTTACATTAACCTTCCCATGTAATCAATCTACCATTTTTCGCCCCAGTAATTATTATCTAGTTTCCAAATACACCTCATAGGACACGATATATGTCTGGGGCAGCTGTGGCTCAGAGAGCGGCTCCTCCAGTCTGCATGTCTAAGTATCCTTGAGCAAGATACTGAACCCCAAACTGCACCCAACGATGCTTTCATTGGTGTGTGAGTGTGTTAAAAACTGAGTAAATTAAAGTCACACATGGTCCAGTCATATAGGTTTGGATTTATTTTGACAAGCCACAGCTTCTAATAGAGTTTCAGGTTTGTTTTTTTTCCCTCCAACTAAGTGACCAATGAAATCTTGTCCACTAACGACCTTTCTGGTCGACTGAAGGTTGGTCGACTATTAGGGGGCAGCCCTAGTGTTTTCAGTTAATGAAATTTAATTTTCAATGGTTTGGTTGCCTAAAAAAGTCTTATTCAACATTTGGTCACATTAAAAGTCCCTCTAAGGAGCCTGTTTTTCCACTAGCCAAAATTACCATCAGCATTATCACAGTTAACCATAGACTGTAAATACATCATGCTAACCAAGCTAGCAGCTAGCATTAGGGTTAGCTCCACCCTCTCATTGAAATATAGCCGCTTCTGGCTCCGCAATCCAAGATGGCGATGGCCACAATGCAAAACTGGAGGCTTCGAAACAATACACCAACCAATGGGTGACGTCACGGTAGTTGTCTTCATTATTTTATATTGCCTGCTATGATCCAGAGTGAGTGCCTGTGTGCAGCACAAAACTGAACTGTACAGTTTGTGGGCCCAAAGAGGATTTGTGCACATTAAGTTATGAACATTTTAAATGAAATATATATTTGTTTCAGGTGTCTTCCAAAATACAACGAGAGCACAAAATAAAGAGAAAGTAGCAGGACTCTAGTTTTCTGCTTTTTATCACTTCGGCCTGGAAACAACTCCTGCGAAGCACCACGGACCATTTCCAGATTGCCTGCTGCTGTCACACCTCATCATGTCCATCCAGCCTCTATGCCTATTACTGTCAACAAGGATTACCTGCTAAAGGTCCCACTGAAATATAATAAACATTATCACTGCTGCTAAACGGTCAGTGGTGGATTTTCTCTGGCTGGAGTTATCCCTTAAATACGCCCAAGACAGTGAATATCTTCTACTGCATGTTGCACTATTAGTCTCACACATGCACAGTTTTGTTTATGCTAACAGAGAATACATGCTGCACAACAGCACGCTTACCAAGAGTGTAAAATTAGCTCTGTGCTGTTGGGTGTTGCCTCTGGGCCAATGAAAGGGGAGAGAGAGCAGTTGCGGGAGATATGGCAGAAAGTATTTGGCAATGTAATCGATTGCAGATGGCAAGCCGTCGGGTGGCTTGTTTGGTCCACAGTGGTTCTTTGTGATGGCTAGGCCTGCCATAATCCAACAGGACAAGGCTGTTTTTCGGGTGTATGCCTGCGTGTTTATGCTGGCACCTCTAATATCACGGAGCTAAGCTCTGCAGCCCCACAGGAATCCAGACACACAAGGGGGAGCAGGGTTTCAGTCACAGAGGGGAAACTGTATCAGTGAGGCTGTGTATGACTGCATCTGATGGATTCAGAGGGAGAATATAAAATAACACACTCGAGTGAAAAATGGGAAAAGGAATAAACAGTTACGAGAGTGTTTATGACTTATACAAGTGAAACAAGGTCACTGCAGCAGCCACGGGTAAAGAGGAGACGATGTAAAACTGCTGTGAGAGTAAAAAAGGTTTATGATTTGCCGTGTTGGATAATCGCCATTTAATAAATATACACATGTCATCAGCAGCTCATTAGAAAGAGTGACGGTGTGTATCAAGCAACCAGTCAGTGTGACGCACAGCTGTGCAGCTAGCTGCTTTCCTCCCTGGCCTGCAGTGGGCTGGAACGCTACGGGTGTCAGTGAGAGGGCAGTGACAGCATCGGCCAGGTAACCCTATCTTTCTGGCTGAGGCTCCTGGTATCGATGCTATGTGTCTCTCATGACAACACTATCCAAGAACGAGGGCAATACATGACGGAGACTCTACTCTAAATCATCTCACCACAACCTCTCAGTCATACTCCTGTCTCTGGCACTATGGGTCAGGACCTGGCATCATGGCAGCTGAGAGCATAGGGCTATTAAGGGGCCGTACACATGCCACATTTTTTGTGCCCTCAAAGTCATTGTTTCTGATGTACTCACATGGACTTGAGTCCACACACAAATAGATTAGCTTACATATAGGTGGACTGTGGCTCACCTGGACACTCAGAACCTTCACCTTTATGGGTTAAAATAAAACAATACTCTCACAATGACTGATGCAAAAGAGGTGTGTGAGAGCGATTTAGTCTTTATGACTGTGATTTCAGCCAACCTTCTGAAATCCATCAACCTGTCATATCTAAAAAATGTGTTAATGGAGGACATAGAGGAAACTTTCCATGAACAGTCACATACATATGCATGAATACTGACACACAACAGCTTTCCCGATCATCGGTCTGTCCAGGTTAGGTAGGAAAAGTGTACATGTGGGGAGGAACGTAACCATAAATCCGAGGTGATGTATGAGCCCCAAACAGAAATATGATTTTATCCTGTATGAACTCCACAGCTGTCTGCCATTAAGGATGCATCTGCCTGTGTGTGTGTGTGTTAAGACAGAGTGCGTTTGCAGTGCACTTATGCAATCATGTTGTTTAAACAGGCTTCCCCATTTGTCTACAAGTCATCTCTCGAACATGTAACCAGTACACAGGCCTTTTGAAGAGCAGGAAAAAGTCCCTGGTACACACACACATGCACACACACTTGCACACACACACACACACACACACACACACACACACTCCTTACTCCCGCTGACCCTCTACACCTGTCTTGTCACTCAGGCCCTGGGTGTGCCCTCCACCAGCCTCCCTCTGCAGCGCTCACTGCCCCAACAAGAGGCCTCATTTCCCAGGGACGAGCTCTGTAGCTCCAGGCCTCCCCGTCTGCACCCACACACACACACACACCCCCACACACACAGCACCCTGGTCCCAGCCCCCTTCAGACTGCACAAAGCCCCCATTGAGAGGCACAATGCTGGCCGCCCCCTCTGCCTTTCCCCTGTACCCTCTGCTCTGTTTCCCCCATAACTCTGTCCCTTCTGCCCCCTCTTGCTTCTGCCTGACTCCCTCGTTCTCGGCTTTTCAGTCTCTCCTCTCTACTCTCTCCTCTTTATTCTTAAATCTCCACCACCAGTCCTGTTGATCGTGTCTGTAGGGGTCTGCTCTCTTTTATCCTAGCTTAGCCCTTTCCCCCCACTATCCCCTTCAATATTAAGGCCTTCAACATTCCCTCTTCTCTCCCCCCGGTTTCTCCCAGCGTGGCCCTCCCTCTTGTCTCTGTGCTCCAAAACATTTTCCACCTCTCCGACTGTTGTGTTACCTTCCTACCCCTTCTCTGCTCTGCAGACATTTCATATCTAAGAGTATCTGTAGTTCACGTGAGGCAGGAGTCGTGATTGTTACTATATATCTCTGCCGGGCCGTTTATGTCATCTGAGGATATGTTTTTAACAACATTCTGCTAATTTACAACCATTTAACTACTGTGGGCACATTTGTCTGCTCTGTGATAGTTTATCTGACAGTGCTTGTCTCTTAAAAATAAATTAAGGTTAGCGAAATACCTCCCAGCGCTGCAGGATTGCCTCCATCTCTCCACAAGTGAAGATGATTTTTTTAAAGGGTTAAAAAAAAAGGCCATTAAGGACTGTATAGTCTGAGGATGCTTCAATCAATCAGCCAGTATTTGTTCTAAAAAGTTTGATTGGTGATCTCTATAAAGGCCGGTCAGACGAGTATCGTTAAATGATGTCCACACCAGATGAAGCACCTTCATGTTACTGTACAGGGCTCCAGACTGCGACCAAATGGTTGCATTTTGTGACCATTTTAGGAGTCAGTGCGGGTATTTTTTACCCTTGAAATCCAGAGTTCTCACAAGAGCACAATTTGAATTTGCTCAGCGAGTCACTCTGGCAATCAGTAATGATGCTCATTACCCATGCCGTTGGAGCCGAGCTGCACCAATCACATCGGTGTATCTGATATAGGCGGGCCAGAGGCGAGCTAAACAGATGACGACAGCGCTGCGACGACGAAGTCCGGAATCAGTCAGTAAACATTGCAAGATGGCTACGGATGAACACCAGTTGTTTGAAACGGCTTTGGCCGCTACAATGAACGAGTTAGACTTGGCTTTTTCTCTAAAAGAGGAACAGAAGACGGCGCTCGAATCTTTCCTTTGCAAGAAGGACGTTTTTGCTGTTTTGCCGACCGGATACGGCAAGAGTCTAATCTACCAGTTAGCTCCGCTGGTAGCTAAGCTCTGGATACGTCACCCCGTGTATTGTTCTGATTGGTCGTAGTGTTATCCAATTGCGTGCAGTGATATTTTCAAATGCATGCTTGGTGCCGCCCCTCGAGTTGGGCCATTTGCATTACTCATAGCCAGACCCTAAATCTTTCTAGATTTGGGTCTGGGTATTTTTTACAACTACTTGCTCATGTGGGACCCGCAAATTTGTTTTAAAACGAGGGAGCAAGTCCGCCAGCGTAGGCCAATGTGCGAGAGGAGGAAAGTCCGGGAGTGAGTGGTTAGTTAACAGCGAGGATCACGTCATCTACACTCATCAGTAGGATCGTTCGAGATTAACTGCACCTCGCCTGGACAACAGACGAGAGCAGGCGGCTGCAGCAGGGGATGGTGACAACAAGCTGCGGTCAAGACGAACAGTTTCCCGACAGTTTGCAGCAGCCTTCAGTCCGTACAGGAAGTCACAGAAACACTTAGATATGATTTCAATTTATTAAAATATTGTCAGACTTATATACAAGTTTGTTCTCAGTCTCCAATTGTTTTAATTATGATAGATTAATTTATTAAAACTACATAACTGTGTCAACACAAAACGTTTCAGTAGAACTATATAACTAGTATGAATCAAAAAGCCTACACTGAGCAGCTAGTGACATGACAGTGCTGACCAGTTAAAGGTGCCAGTGTACTGAGGGGAAGCCAGCCAGCACACACTGCAGTAATCAAGGCCAAATGTGGCTCCTCTTCCTGGTCACTGTTGTGCCTGTGTGAGTACATTGATTTCAGTTTAGTGTGCCGTATATCACCAGGCTCTGTGTCTCTCTCTCTGCAGCTTCCAGACCATCTCTCAGGCCCCATTTTCACCTGGTATTTTATGTAAGTGTGTGGTCAGACTGTTTAGATTGCGTTTAAATTCCTGGCTGAGATCCCCCTCACAACGTGCACACGACCACCTCCAGATGTGCACGGGCTGCTGCGCCAAACACAATGCCCTCTGTGTGCATTTACATTTTGCATCAACATGCAGTTTTCTTTACCCAGATAAGATGCACAGATACAGACTGCATGTTGATGCCAGGTGTAAACGGGGTATTAAGCACAAATAAGCAATGCTGCAACATCAACATGCTGATGAGGGATCGGGTTCATGCTTTATATCCGAGACATACAGAAGTCTCTGTTTTCTGTGTGTGAACGCTGTGTATGAACGTTGACTTACAGGTGACCCCAAATAGTTTAACAATTCAGTCCAATCTCACAGCTGAATTATCGCAGTTGCAGGAAAATACGGTCATGAAACAAAGGAATTTTTCATGGTGGGAATATGGGGGTGCTGAATGTCTGATCTTACATAGACTTGCTTGGTTTCTCACAATAAATGATGATTTAACTTAATCTGGTGCAAATGTGGATGAATGACCCAAATGACTTAGGCTCAGTTTTCTGTCAAATTCAGCAGAGGGAGGCACGTGGAAACAGCAGCTCGCTTCTCTCTTTCCCAGTTCAAACCAAAGATTCCTCACCTGTTTCTACAGCCAATCAGCTTGTAGTGAAGTCCATTGGTCAAGTGAAAATGACCGCAGACGGCGTGTTGGCTTGCTGCAGCAGGTGCTCCGTCCCCACCAAGCCCTCTGTTTCCGCCCACACTGCGTGCCAGAGTCGGGCGTTGGGTCGCTGCTGCTGCTCGCTGTGTGTGCTGAGGGGTAATTTATATTTTTGTGGGGTATTGATTATGAATACAGTCCATCTGATGCTGCTTTTGTTTCTGTTTTTCCCCATTTCATCACTACCACAAAAACAGCTGTAGCCAGTATCTCACTATCACTATCCTCACTCAGATTTTAAGAAGCTACAAATTATATTCAGCCACAAAAGTAAAAATAAGTCTGAAATGCTGCAAATCAGAAACGGAAGTACGGAGAGTTGTTGACTAGAGATGATTCATCATCTCATCTTGTTGCATTGGTGTGAACTGGCAGGTTTTCAGAACGCTGCAAGTAGTAGCTGGTTGCAACTCTTCTCGTCGCTAATCTTTGGTCTGATGGGGAAGGCAACAGAAACTGAACTGAGTCACCAATCTCCTCTGCTCTCTTTTAGTGCTTCGGACAGCGGCACTGCCACACCTACAAACACACACTTACAAATGCACCCTCGACAGCGCTGGATAGAATACATCCTATAATGAATTAAATTGTTTTATTAGGTGTTTCAACTCTTTCGTCCTTGTGGAAAAAAAGGGGAACTAATGTTGGGAATGAGACTATGGATCATCTCTCTCACACACCTGAAATGTGCAGCTCTTAAGTATCGATGGCAGAACATTCTGCTATCCACACCCCTCTGTGGGAAATAAGAGGTTTTTCTTTCTCTTTGTTCAGACATCTCCGAACATGTTGTGCCTACAGTGCCATCTGTGTTGCTCCATAACGTTGACCATGGGGTGGAGTCGCAGCACTGGCTCTAATCTAAAGAAATCCCACTGCTGTATGCGCTTTTCCGATCTATCTTTGCCAAGCTGGAAACCAGATTCTGTCAATTAAATGTTTCCCTTCCTGTTGGAAAAGTGGACGCACCTGCATGCGTGCATGTTTAACATGCTTGAAGAGAGGTTGGCAACTACAGTATACAGTGCATGTGGTATGTGCAGAGCTATCTGTGGCATCCACATCAGAAAATAATGACCTGCTCTGTTAAGGCCCTGTGGTTTCTCGAGTGAGCTGAGATACAGTAACACTGCTTACTGTACAGTGCCACCAGAGTGTAAATCTGCCTCGTCTGAGAAACAGCAGCATGAGCCAGAAACAAAAAGACCAAATCATGAGATGAAATAAATGAATGAAAACTGCTAAACGCACAAGCACAAATGCATACACACAGACGCAGGGGATCTGGAGACCTGCCAGAAACTGAGCCTTCTGGTCTGACTAGTTGAGGAGTGAAATAAGAGAAAATGGGGACACAACGTTGTCAGTTAAACAGAGGCCTAACCATGGCAACCCTGGCTGTATCCTGACGTGGAGGAGTGATGTGAAGGTGGACATTCCACACACTTGTCCTCCTGTGTTGCCTGATCAAAGGAGGAGGAGGAAGGAACAAAGCAAACTGAGCTACCACAAAGCTTCCAGCAGGGCTGTGGTTTGTATTTTTCATGTTAAGTGAAAGGCGACCAAAATGCCTTCAAGGACGTGGGGAATTTTCCTCTTCAGTGTCTTCCAAGCCAGAACATTCTGGTTGAAAGAAAGAAAGGAGAAGACTGAGCAAACTAGTAAGTAAAGCAAAGAAAGGGGTGGAAATGAGAGAGGCCAGCTGCTCCAGTCACTGTGAGAAGAAAGAAGGCAATTATAAAACGGTAGGAGATCCTAAATAGTTAGCAATAGCTTTTGGAGCATTAAAAGACGCAGCTTTTCTCCCCCTGAACAGGACATTAGCCACACTAAGCAGACTGAAGGAGATTCAGTCAATAACACACACAAAAGTCCCTCATTGCTGCTGCGTAAAATCCTGTCACTCCTATTTGAGATCCCAGGGTAGGGTTATTTCAGTCGCACACACAGATACACACACACACAGGTATCCATGGCGACGCACCCCTGCACAGGACCCCAGTGGTGGGTAACGCGCTGCTCCTCGGACGACTGTGACAACCCGACGATGACTCAGCTTTGTAGAATTTAGCACAGCATGGTATGGAAAGCTGGGACAGTGATGACCTCATTCCGCTGGCTGCTCTGCCCCGGCCCCGTGTAAAGGAACAGCAGTCCCAAAGAATGAACGCCACCGCCACCGACGACAGGGAAAAGGGGGTCAGGGAGAAGAATGGTGGCACAAGAGAGGTGTCCCATATCCAGACAAACATCTTGCATAGTGATAAGAGAATGGGAGGAATGTGTGTGTGTGTGTGTGTGTGTGTGTGTGTGTGTGTGATTCTTTGTGTGTTTGTGGCTCTGAGTGAAGTTAAATTTCTATGGTGAGTGCAACAAAAGAGACACAAACATGGGGAAATTAATAATTCAGGACAAAATGAGTGACTAATAAAAGTTTATGCAACATTTATCCCATACAATACCTATATGTCCTGGCTTGGCTCGGTTTGGTTTGGTTTGGCCTGTCCCCAACCTGGCAAGGATTTAAATTTCCATTACAACAGGGCTACCTGCTTGAAGATGTGTCTTTAACTGATGACAGTTTGTCCTGAGTGACGATGCACATTAAGGTCCAGACCAGACTGAAAGCCAATGCACTATATGTCATGTGGTCTGCACTCTGGCCCTGCTCAGCCCACGGCTTCAGTCAAAGTCTCAGCTGTGTGGAGAGACCCAGCCTGCAGAGCTCAGAGCCCAGAAAACAGCCTGAGTGCATGTAATGACAGGGAGCCTCCAGCACATCAGTCAGACACACAAACCCTGGAGCTTTACAGCCGCAGCTGCAGAGGTCAACCAGACAATCACTGACGATGTCACATCAAGGCTGAAGTATGTTGGGACAAATAAAACTAAAATCACCGCCTTGTGGTTGTATGCTTCCATGAACCCGTCAAGTAGTAGTTACTGTTTACATCCACATCTGTGAAAACTTCCAACATCTTTGACCCAGCAGCACAAAAGATCTGTACAATCAGCACAGGTTCAAGGTGGACACCCAAGATCAGTGTCACCAACTCAGCATCTGACCAAATGTCTCCCCTTCTGTTCCTGAGATATGACGTTGAGTGATGGCCAAAATAAGTGTCTCTGCAGAAAATTACGATGTCACAGTGAAGTTGACCTTTGACCTTTAGGATATTAAATGTCATCACGTCATCATTTTATCCTGTTCGAGATTTGTGTGAAACTATGTCATAATTAGTCTATAAATTCCTGAATTATGTCCAAAAACATGTTTTGTTAGGTCAACCTTTGACCTTCAACCACCAAATTCTAATCAGTTCATTCTTGGGTCTAAGTGCACGTTTGTGCCAAATTTGAGGAAATTACTTCAAGGACTTCTTGAGATACCATCTTCATGAAATTAAACGGACGCAAGGTCAGACTGACCTTTGACCACCAAATTCAAATATATTCATTCTTGTGTCCAAAAGGAAGTTTGTGCCAAATATTGTGTTCACGAAATGAGACAGCTGCGCGGTCACAGTGACCTTCGACCACCAAATTCTAATTAGTTCATTCTTGTGTCCAAGTGGACATTTGAGCCAAATTTGCCAAAAATTCCCTGAAGGACTTCTTGAGATATCATCTTCACAAAATGAGATGGACACAAGGTTACAGTGACCTATGACCACCAAATTCTAATTAGTTCATCCTTTACTCAAAGTGGATGTTTGTGCCAAATTTAAGGAAATTCCCTCAAGGACTTCTTGAGGTATCACATTCAAGAAATGAGACTGACACAAGGTTACAGGTACCTTGACTATCAAATTCTGCTCAGTTCATCCTTGACTCAAAGTGGATGTTTGTGCCAAATTTAAGGGAATTCCCTAAAGAGAAGAAAGAAATGAGGCAGATGCGAGGTCACAGTGACCCTTGACCACCAAATTCTAATCTGTTCATTCTTGTGCCCAAGTGGAAATGTGTGCCAAATATGAGGATATTCCCTCAAGTACTTCTTGAGATATCATCTTCAAGAAATTAGACTGACACAAGGTCACAGTGACCTTGACTATCAAATTCTACTCAGTTCATCCTTGACTCAAGTTGGATGTTTGTGCCAAATTTGAAAAAAAAAACAAACAATCTTTTGAGATATTGCATCCTCTAAATTAGACATATGTGAGGTCACAGTGACCTTTGAGATATCATCTTTATGAAATGAAATGGACACAGGGTCACAGTGACCTTTGACCGCCAAATTCTTATCTGTTCATTCTTGTGTCCAAGTGGAAGTTTGTGCCAAATTAGAGGACATTAACTCAAGGACTTCTTGAGATTTCGTGTTCACAAAATGATAGTGACACAAGGTCACGGTGACCTTGACCATCAAATTCTACTCAGTTCTTTCATGACTCAAAGTGGATGTTTTGTGCCAAATTTGAAAAAAAAAACAAAAAACCTCAGGGTGTTTTTTAAATATCGCATTCATGAGAATGAGACAAATGACATCACAATGACCTTGACCTCTGACCACCAAAATGTAACTGGTTCATTAGTAAGTCCAAGTGGACATTTGTGCCAAATCTGAAGAAATTCCCTCAAGACCTTATTGAGATATCACGTTCAAGAGAATGGGACAGATGGACTGGCGGACAACCCAAAAACATAACACCTCCAGCCACAGCTATCAGCGGCGCAGAGGCATAAATGCTATTTCAAGAATCCAACCTTTTAGATGTGAAACAACATTGGAGAGAAACAACAGGGTCACACTAACGCTGCTGTTTCCCAGTTTGACAGTGATGGCACACAGCACAGAGGCTGAGGCTGTCTAAACACTGATAGACTGTGATAAAGGTTCTGCTTATCACAGCGGTTCTTCTACATCACAGATTCAAAAACAATTAGTCAGACCCAAAGTGGGTCACAGTCCTGTTTCTTGTGGGTCTTTTGCAGACTAGTCGAAGCTTTAACACAAGTCCACCACCTCCTCTACAATATACTTTATCCCCTCGAGTGTTGTATGAACTGCAAACAAGCTACATTTGGGGGTACTGACCAGTTTGGCAGTGTGTATGTGCAGGATGGAGACAACTCTGCAGCAGGTCCACTTAATAACAAACTGAAGACTGCCGCTGGGTGAACCTGCTTTCTCTCTTTGCTCCCTCGTCTGTCTCTTGCTGTTTGCTTCACACACTCTGTTTCTCTATAAATCCCTCTGTCACAGAGCATCAGCTCTCACAGGCCAGCCTCCAACCACCCACGCTATTAGGAGCTTATAGATCGCACCCTCGCCACCTGCAGCATGTAACTCTTATCTGAAACACAGAGAGGCTGCCTGTCGTCCATCTCTGCTGGCTGTATATGCTGATATTTTGGAGGATCCAATTATATAGACCACCACACTAAATGATAACAAATACACAAGGAAAAGTGTCGAGTAATTCAGACACAAATTGAAGGAAACAAAGCTTTTAAGAGTATCTCAGAGTTACACTGTGTGAAAATACAAAATAAGGATGTTTGGCTGCATCAGTCTTTTCTTCTTAAATAATGATATCACTATGAATAAACCTTTGAGTGTCTAAATTTGAACTTGTGTGTTTGGAAACAAAAATTCAGTGGTATCAGTTCATGGTTTGGAGAAATAACAGAAGACAGAGCCAGGACGTTACGTAAGTGTAGCGTACCACTCGCCAATAATATTGAAAACAAGCTTAGTATGAACAATGCAACTTAACATTTCAGTCCTAAATCCTTTGCCCGGTGTTTACAGTGTTGATGAATGTTGCTGAACGGCCTCATGTGACCATGCAATTACCATTAACAGCTGGTGATTCGGCTGGAATACCTGAGTCTTCTGCTTGACCCCCGTCAATAACAGAGGACTTCTCAGACATGCCCACTGATGTCACATCCTCTCTGACCTTGTGACCTTTCACACACTTAACACACTTTCCTCAAACACTAATCTCCTGCGCTATGCAGCCAAACCCCGCACTGCCTGCAAGTGAGCTAAACTTCCTGCCAAATGAGCACGTGCTTCATATAAAACAACCGCCTCTGTTTTTATGTACCTAATGATACCAGTCAAAATACCTTACCATAGTGTGACATGCACCTGCCCAGAAATGTAACCACATGTCGCAGCGACGCAGACCTCCTGTCTGTNAAGACAGTTGTTTTGTCAGTGAACCTTGTGAGTTGTAATGGAGCTGAATTTTCTAGCATTACCTTTGTTAAATGTTGCTGTTGTCCCTGGCTTCATATGAGTAGAGGAAAAGATAGCTAGCTGCTAGGCTAATTTATACAATGTAAAATACCATAGGCTGGCGCTAATAACGTTAGCATGTTGTATTTGTTTGGAAAACGTGTTTAGTATAAGACAGTTGTTTTGTCAGTGAACCTTGTGAGTTGTAATGGAGCTGAATATTGTAACGTTACCTTTGTTAAATGTTGCTGTTGTCCCTGGCTTCATATGACTAGAGGAAAAGTTTGCTAGCTGCTAGGCTAATTTATACAATGTAAAATGCCATAGGCTTGTGCTAATAACGTTAGCATGTTGTATTTGTGGGGAAAATGTGTCCAGATAAAGACAAGTGTTTGTCTGTGAATGCTGCGAGTTATAGTGAAGCTGATTTGTGAACTTGTGTTTGAAACTGTCTCTATTAAGCCATGTTTAATGTGTGTTTAATGTGTGTTTTGAATCAACTACACTTTACAGCACTTCACAGAAACCCTGCTGCCAGCTAGTGTTTTGGAGGTGTAACTGCAGAGTGACACAGACACGCCACCGCACAAGTATGAATGCTCACAACGGCATGGGCTACGGCTACGCACCTAAACGGAACTGCTGTCACGATGTTTTTTTCTGTCAAGCTTATCCTGCCAAACAATAATAACTAAGGGGGCGGGACTTAGAAAGGGCATTGTAAAACACAACAATTCACACCCTGGACAATCATCATGACGCATAAGATTTTGAGGACGAGTGTGAAGAGCTTTATAAAGACAAGATTAAAGGTCAGTCGAAGGAAACTGTCTGTCGTACCTTGAAGCATGCAGCGGTATGCCGACTCAGAGATGGCATAGATGTGTGGAGGCATCTCGTGCCTCTTCTTCCCTCTGTACATCTCAATGATGTTCTCTGAATAGATGGGCAGGTTCTTGTAGGGGTTGATGACCACACAGAACAGGCCAGAGTATGTCTGCAATTAAACATGCAAAACAGACAAACATGGGAAGTTAATTAACAGTGAGGAAGAAAGACGGAAGCATCACAATCACTATATTCAAGAGATATAAAAACATGAACTTTGCCATTGGTTGTTTTTCAAATCCTGCTGTAAACAGGCAAAATAAAGCCTCACTAGCCAGAACCTGAAGTTCTAAATCGGCCTCCCTGCTTCCTTTATACTAATATTAGATCAATATCATGATGTGAGACTATCATGGTAGATTCTGGAGAGCTATAGGCTGCATTACAGTGAAGTAACTGAACTCTACAGACTGTTCCAGCTGTTCTATCATTCGTCTTCACCCACTTAGTCATTATATCCACATTACTGATGATTATTTGTTGAACATATTGTGTAAATACTTTGTGAAAGCACCAACAGTCAACCCTACAATTTTGCTGTAATATTGATATCGAGGTATTTGGTCAAAAATATGGTGCTATTTGTTTTTCTCCCCATCATTCGGCCCTAAAAGGAGCATGAAAGTTTCTGGCTGTTTAAATCATCGAGCCTGCATTCTATCAGTGCAGCAAGACCTGTCATTACCCACTTTTTGGGGGCTTACATCATCATTGCGGGCATGCAACACAGTGATAGATACAGAGCAGACTGAGAGAACTAAATGAAACACTGAGCAGACTCTTGTCTCTTGTGCAGCAACAAAAGAGCCCAGAGAGTCCTAATAAGAGTCTCCAAATTACTGCACCACACAACGTGAACAAAGCGTGTATGAATATTATAATGACTCATGTTGCAGCAAATAGCTTTCGCTGCAAACGTTTAGCCTACTTTCTGACTCGTGGTGTTGCATTTGGCTGTGTAATTAGCCCGGAGATTTCTCCCCAGTGAGTGTGTGTGGTATGAACACTTCTCAGCTATGCTGTAGGCTGAATCGACCAGGCAGCACGGCAGCCAGGAATGAGTGAGAGGCCCTGCTGGGGCCGTGGCTCTGTCTCATTCTGCAGATGCTATAGGGGCTTTGCATTCCCCCCTATAGACGACACAGAGAAAGAGCTGCTTACCAGTAGTATGACTTTCATCACTGGCATGTTAGGAAAGTAGAGATGGGCATTTGTGTGGGCGCAGGATTAGCCTAACCAGCAGCCCACTAGCAGTGCATACTTACCAAGCGTTAACTTTAACCACAATTACATGCATGAGAATACAAATATATTGACCTCAAATCTCAATGAAGATGGAAATACCCTTTTCTCAGCAAAATTAGCACAAACCTGCTATAAAGGGGCCATAGACTTCTTTACCACTGACAGAAGCAGTAGACAAGTATGCCTTTTTGTTATTATATGGTGTGTCATGTTGGTGTCACGAATGCGCCAGAAAACACAGTTAGTAAACAGCAGAAACTCACATAGAGCAAAGTAAAGATGTTACAATGGTTTCTTCTATTTTTATATCTGTTACTTATTTATTCTCCCTTTCAAACAGGGATAAACATATTAGCAGAACGTTTTTGGTTTAAGAAGAATGAGGCGGCTTTCCACCACGGGAGGGGCTGTTGAAGACTTGTGGGAAGAGCTGTTGATGACGCCGCACGTGCGAGCCACTGGCGATGGATAAACAGGAAACAGCTGATAGCAGGAATTAGCGAGCAGCTAGTAGCAAGAGGGAAACACAAACCTGAC
>NC_065523.1:36262290-36277934 GCF_006386435.1 Epinephelus moara | reverse complement strand
ACACAGCTGGTTCAATATCAGCAAAGTTTCCCTTTATATTCATTGTCTTGTGTGGCGATCAGCAGTGATGTGGTGGTTCACTTTTACACTGTGATCTGTAGCCTATAGTTCGGCTTTAGCTTCTAACTATCTTTGTCTTTTTAACCTGTTGTTGCTGCTGAGTCAGTTTGACATCCTGGATATATCCTTCAAACACAGACTGTAGACCCCTCTGTCTGCTTCACTCTGACATCATTCTTTCATTCTTCCATAGTTCATATTTCTTCAGGGAGTGCAGTTAGTTACAGTGAGGTCTACATTAAATACAAAGCCAAATGTTAGTGGGTGTTGATGGGCTTTTGTCCAGTGGGAAATGGGCTAAAGACGGTCATAACAGCACTGGTAAATTAGTAATAAATTAGTAATGGGAGTTAGAAGGCAGTCAGAACTGTTTGACTGGAGGGAGGCCCAGGGGATCAGAGGCAGCCGGCTCCCTGCTGGCTTCAAGGTCAGAGTGACAGACATGTTTGTGTGTTCTGGTCCCCCTCTGGGACCATATGTACACTCTACAGTGACATTACTTTACAAGGAACGCTTGCATGACAAAGCAAAACAAACAAAAAAAAACAGGAGTAGAGAGACGGAAAATTAGAAGCATGATCTGTGAAATGTTTTGGGTCGAAGTTAAAATTCTATTCAGGAGTCGTCTCTTGCTTTGACTGCCAGCATGGCGCTCGGAGATCATAAAAAGCACATGTTCTCTACAGACTCCAGTCTGTAATGAAAGACTGAGCCTCTGTTTTAAAGGAGCTTTAAGTTTTAAGAGCTGTCTATTCTGTTATCCTCTGCTATTACTCCCTCTGCCAATAAATGGCATCATACCATAACACAGTGCAGCCAAAAACTGCAGATGTAATATTCAGAAAAACTGTGTCCTTCAGTGATCTTTTCATATCAAAGCATCAAAGATTGTGACATCTGCTTGATAATTAAAACTACATCCAAGGCCAAGTGAGGCGCCGTCCCACGAGTGACTCAGCAGCCACAGATTCACAAAGCGGCCCCACAGAGCAGACAGCATACTGTAGCTGTTACGTAACAGCTCAGGTAGGTACTCAGTCAGCAATGAGCAACTGATGCTGTGTACCGCTGATACAGAGGAAAAGCAGTAAGAAAGGTGGGGAAGGAGAGTGAGGCAGACAAAATAAGGAGTGCAGCAATGATCCAGCTGACAGAGGTCCCTCAGGTCCAATCCAGCAGAGATGCAACAAACTAAACCGTGTTTTCAGCCTTCCTGTAAACTGCTCCCAACCTGAGGGGAGGAGAGAGCTCAGAGAGAGAAACTTAACTCTCCACTCTCCTTTTCGAGGCTAATGAAAAATGTATCCCCCCCCCCCTTATCTGGAAACTGGAGCTGCTAAAAATAGGGGGTGTGTTCTGTTCTCTGCACTGAGGCAGCTGGTGAGGCTGCGGAGAGATACCTGGACTGTAGCCTCAACGTGGACTGTCCCAGGCAGCTAAAGGGTTCGAGAGGGCATTGTAATTTGCTGCGTCACGTCTTTTTGCGGAGCACTTAATGAGCAGTCTGCTCTTGAACCGAGCTGAAATGTTGCATCAGTGTTGGGTTTTATTTCTTTTCATTGCTTTGGAAACATAATCTGATCTCTAAAAATAACAACGGTGGTTCAATTTGACTGTGGCTTTTCTTTAAAGTCAAATTTAGAGGTCTGTTATTTATTAATCCCAGAATCTCTGTGACCAATCGATTAAAAATGCCTCAAAATCAAAAAGAACCATGGATTACTTGTCAGGCCTGTCACGATACCAACTTTCGTTGGACAATATATTGTCCCAGAAATACTTACTTACTTAATTTTGTGTCATTTTTAGACCATTAATGCCACTGATATAATGATAATAGCTTAATAATGCAAGTTTCATACAGCTAACCTTTAAGAATATTCAGACATTGGAATTGGAATATGAAAAAAATATTCAACATATATATAAAAAAGTAATAAATGCCTGTTAATCTTTACAAGAAAGTATAAAATAATAGTGCCTTTCTAGGAGTAGCCAAAACCCCCTAAAACAAAACCAAGTGATGCCTCTCACAACTAAACGACAAGCTTAGCGAAGCTCTGGGAACACCACAGTTAGCTCCAGATCCAGCCAGTGCGCTGCAGTCGGCTCCCGGGGATGGACGGCCTGTTTGCTGGTGGATTTATAGAATTGAGGATGAAGTTGTTGGAGGGTAAAACAACAAATGGTGGTCGTTTTTGCTCATTGCCAGGGGTTGGCAAGCTAACAACTATCAGGACTGTTACTCTGCCACAACAAAAGTGCAGCTGCAGGCTACCTGCAAGCTACACTGTGTCATTATTGAAGGGTTATTTTATTTTTTTGGACTCGTGCGAGTAGATGGAGTGGAGAGAGGGAAAAAAAAAAGGGAGAATTGCTGCATCCAAATCATAAAATGGTCAGGAAAACTCTCTGTTGGTTTAATTTTCAGTGACATTCTTTCGCCAAGGTCATGTCTACATTTAATTATCGCGAAAAGCCTGGTTGTTGGAGAGTAAAACAACAAATGGCAGATTTTTTGCTCATTGCCAGGGGTTGGCAATCTAACAGCTATCAGGACTGTGTTCCACTCCAAAAGTGCAGCTGCAGGCTACCTGCAAGCTACACTGTGTCGTCATTGAATTGTTATTTTATTTTTCTTTGGACTCGCACAAGTAGACCAGGTGGAGAGGAAAAAAGGTAGAATCGCTGCACCCAAGTCTTAAAATAATTGGGAAAACCTTGCTGTTTATTCTTGCATCGTGTTGGCTAAAATGTCAGTGATATTCGATAACGTAATTATTGTGAAAAGCTGAGTTGTTGGAGGAATATCAGGATTGTGCCTCCTCCGCTACAAAAGTGCAGCTGCAGGCTATCTGCAAGCTGTCGTTTTTGAAGTTTATTTTTCTTTGGACTCACGAGAGTAGTTGGAGTGGAAAGACAAAGAAAGGGAGAATTACTGCGCCGAAACCCTGCTGTTTATTCTGGCATCATGTTGGCTAAAATATCAGTGACATTTGAACACATAATAATCATAAAAAGCCTGGTTGTTAGAGGGTAAAACTACAAAACTTTTTTGCTTGTTGCCAGGGTGTGGCAAGCTAACAACTATCAGGACTGTGCCTCTGTGCAGCTGTAGGCTACCTCCAAGCCACATCGGTCGTCTTTGAGGTTTTGTTTTATTTTTCTTCGTAATCTTGCAAGTAGACCAGGTGGAGAGGGAAAAAAGAGAATCGCTGTCCCCAAGTATTGAAATAATTGGGAAAACCCTGCTGCTTATTCTGGCATCATGTTGGTGAAAATGTCAGTGACATTTGATAACGTAATTATTGTGAAAAGCCGAGTTGTTGGAGGGTAAAGCTACAAATGACGGACTTCTTTTGCTCGTCATCAGGAGTTGGCAAGCTAACGACTATCAGGATTGTGCCTCTTACACTACAAAAGTGCAGCTGCAGGCTACCGGTAAGCTACACTGTTGTTTTTGAAGTTTACTTTTCTTTGGACTCATGTGAGTAGGTGGGGTGGAGAGACAAAGAGAGGGAGAATTGCTGCGCCCAACCCTGCTGTTTATTCTGGCATCATGTTGGCTAAGATGTCAGTGACATTCTTGTGTAAACACACACACAGCAGCCTAAACACAACAGGCAATATCAAGGTCAGCAAAATGATAAAGGTCATGTCCATATATCGTGTGATAAGTGGATAATGTAATCATTGTGACAGGTCTAGTACTTGTTGCATGCTTGCTGTTGCAACGCTGCTTCCCACCCAGGAATCATTGTGAGGGTCAATGCAGCATAAAGAACATTTACTCCTGCTGTTGCCAGCGAGCAGAGCACACTAACTCAACACTGCACTGCCAAACCTACATGCCTGGCCCAGTCCAGGAAAGAGAAGGTGATATTTCCACTGTGAAATCAGATCCAGGGGAGGGGATGCCGTGGCCTAGTAACAGCTGAGCAACACACAGGCAACAGCAGACACAACAGCCGACCCCATCTGCCACCTCTGATCAGTCAGGCAGCGTGCCTGCGTGGATAGGGCCTTCACTGCTGCAGAGGGCACTCTGGGTGCAGAGGCAGCCTTGGTGCCATTGATCTGTGTGGAGGAGAGGAGACCTTGACCATTCCCTTGACAGTGCTTCACTCTAGTGATTTCATAACAAAGCTTGCAAATATTTCAGACTAGTCCTTTGAAATATGATCAATACACTGAGATGCACAGCAGGACGGCTTCTGCTTTTCTCCTGCTTTAAAAAGTTTTTGCTCGCTGAATTTTAGAGCAGGGTGGAAACTTATACTGCAGCTCATTAAAGTGCCGTATGAATGAGTGGGATTCTATATTCATCACATATTTATGAATTCATGCTTGTGTTTGTCAAAATCACAGTGACACAAAAAGCAAACAGGATGTCAAAGGTTATATCGGGATCCTGCACAAAGAGAGACCACATGTGGCTTTAAATCAAACATGTAAAAACTCTGTCTCCGTATGAGAACGAGCATGCACTTTTGTTTTTATGTGTTTTTCTGTGCTGCTGTGCCTGTTGCCCTGCAGCAGATCCAGCACTACAAACTAGAACAAGTTTCGGGTAGGAAAATGGGACACGTTCGGCTTGCATGCATCTAGCATTTGAATCACAGAAATATTCAAAATGCCAAAAAGCAAGTTTGCATGAGGTCAAGATGCAAGAAGGAAAGACACAAAGTCTGTGTCATTATTGTCCAGGGCCAGTGAGGCAGGAGAGAGGAGAGAAGCAGAGGGAGTGTGGGAACGAGAGCAGAGTTGGTGACGATAGGACGGACACTGAGCAGCAGCAGCAGAGCTGAAGTGGGCGGCAGGAGACAGACAGACGGACGATCTTTTTGCCATGGAAGAATGCTGAGGCTTTCTGACAGCTGAGGCTTATCTAACGACACAAAGGCCTGCTTGTAGCCCCGCTAGTGTGGTGTAGCCGAGTGTGTAGCATTGCAGTCGGCCTGTGACTCACTACCTCACAGATAGCAAGCTGCTACAATAAATGAGTTGGCTCAACAGGCTGACTAACTTCACACGGATGGAGCTGTCAGATGGGCAAAGAGCCACAGAAAGAGCCAGTACAGGGTGGATGATTCACTCATAAACCAGCGGCTTAAAAATGCAATGGTGGCCTTAAAGGGACAGTTCACCCCAACATCAAAAATACATATTTTTACTCTTACCTGTAGTGCTATTAATCAATCTAGATTGTTTTGGTGTGAGTTGCAGAGTGTTGGAGATATCAGCCATAGAGATGTCTGCAATCTCTTGAATATAATGGAACTAGATGGCACTCGGCTTGTAGTGCTAAAGGCGGCAAAAAATACATTTTAAATACTCAACAGCAATGTCTCTTTTCAGAAATCATGGCCTGGTTACTCAAGATAATCCACAGACCTTGTTGTGAGCAGTTTCATGTAGGAACTATTATCTTTCTACTAGGGCTGCCCCCCAATAGTTGACCGAAAAGGTCATTAGTCGGCAAGATTTCATTGGTTGCTTAGTCGCAGAAAAAACAAACAAGCAAAAAAAACAAACAAATGTGAAACTCTATTAGGAGCTGCACCTTGTCAAAATAAATCCAAACCTATGTGACTGGACCATGTGGGAATGTAATTTGAAAGGACAGACACAGGAAGTGTCCACGCTCAGCAGTCAGACAGGAGTCAGGTTACAAACTCCACGCTCAGCAGTCAGACAGGAGTCAGGTTACAAACCAATCACAGTAGACAGATATCTTTCCCTTCTTCTGTAAATATTCAGTCTGATAAACATGGAAAAGTTGATCATGTTAAGGCCCTGACACACCAAGCCGATGGTCGGCCTTCGACCAAAGTCGGGCCGTTGGTGAGCATCTGTCGGCCTAGTTTTTGCGGTGTGTCCCGCACCGTCGGCACCTCGGTGTCGGCGGCTTTTCGGCCGATTGAGCATGTTGAATCGCTGGCGGAGCTTGTCGGTGAGAGAGATCACTCTGATTGGCTGTTCAGGTTTTATTTCCTCGCCCCTGTAGCGAGTGAATCTGCCTGTAGTGAAACCGGGGCTAACAGGTGCTTCCTCCTCAGGCTCCACTTCACTCAGCTGCCCCACAGACCCGCTGCTTCTTCCCACTTTAACCTGAATAACAAACCAGAGCTAGCTGGGAGCGGCTAGCGGAGCGTTAGCCGCAGCATGACCGGAGGGAAGCACAGCCAGTTAGCCTCCGCTAGTCTCTGAGCTAGCCCCGGCTCAAGCAGCGGGTTTATTGGGCAGCTGAGTGAAGTGGAGCCTGAGGAGGAAACACCGGGACCGTCTGGATGTAATAGTCCGTGGAGGTGCTGCGGTGCTCGGCTGCACAGATAGGAAACCCCTCGGCTGACAGGATGTACCACTCTCTCACTCCACTCTCTCTCACACAGGTGCAGAACGTACGTGCTACTTGACCATCGGATGTAGTCCGTGTAGTGTGTTCAAATGCAACTGACACAGGGCGACATGAGGCGATGTAGACGACGCAACAGTTGGCTTTCATCGCTGCTAGTTCTTTGATGTCGGTTTGGTGTGTCCGCACCTTTAGTGCAGGGCTACCCAGAGCTTTACATCTGTCCACAGACGATAGGCCTACACACTTAAACACAGCTGCTGTAAGAAGATCAGCTCTGCACTCAGGATTTAGGTAGACTATATGATGCTTGTTACGCAACCCGCCGCTGTGCTGTTGAAAGCTGGCACAAAAGTGGCACCCAGCGCCCGACCTCGCGTTTTCCAGGCGGTTAAAGATGCGGCATGAGTACGGCCCTTAATGACAAAACATTAGAAAGGCGGTGAGAGACGTGACAGACAGTGTGATGTGTACCTGTCTTATTTTAGGGGATGGATAGCCCCTTTCATATCTGGAAGTGAGGTGGGTCATGGACACATTAGGTGAAACCAAACCTATAAAAAAGTAAAGATTTACATACAGCACTGGTGTGGTCTGGCCTCATCTTTTAGCAGCTGCTGATCACTCTATGATTCAAATATGGAAGTCTCCCCGATGAACCTCGACTAAGAACACAGCCTGCGGGAGGCTTTATATTAAGTCTGCAGTAGATGTAGCTGAGCTCAGGGGGGTAAGTCAAATACACTGGAAAACGTTTAGAAACGTTGGGGGTTTCTTTTTCTAAGAGAGAGCTGAATGGGAAAATTCTCTTCCTGATAGAAAACCAACACCGTCAGACACATGTTTTCAATTTCTCTTAGCCGAGAGGCAAATTAAGAAGCTCCAAAGCCAATTCTGAACCACTTAGAAGAAGAAACCATGACAGTATGGTATGAGGGGGAAAACGAGGAGAAGAGAACTGGGGCACTGGCATGACAATTCAAGGCATATGGGAAACTGATCACATTCACTGAAGCGTTCAGCTCTTCCTCTGCTGTATGACCAAACTGACACACTCCACCTTTTGGCTGAACTTCAAATGTAAAGCACAAACTTGTGATGCATGATCAGACAAACAGGACAGACTCCATCTGGGAGTCAGTGATGATGTTTGATCACATCTTGAGTGGAGGATTCTTTATATGAAGGGAAGCACCGATGAAATTCTGAGTCCATACAGATAATCGATATTTAAGGTAACAGTTTGGCTGATAGTAGTTTTGTTGTTATTTATTTCCTGTTTTGTGCCAGGAAAACAAAGAGATCTTCATTATAAAATTCATTCAACCCTTAATTGTGCTATTTTTGAATGACCACAAATTCAATCATACAAACAACCTTTAATAAAATCATCTTTCACATGGAAAAGATTATTAAAAAAAAAGTACCTACTTAATAAGAGGAACTCATGAGTACTGACATGGCCCAACATCCTCTGTGTAGGACCCAATTTGATTTGACATTGATAGCACTCTGTGGTTCTTTATAACATAATAGCTATTAGCTCTTACCACATGTGCACACGGCACCCATTTCCCTCCTCGGTCCCGCCTGAGTCGGGTCAAGCCGGTGACTTCTTCTCCGGGTATGCTATGCTAGCTACTTTTTATCTGACTGCAAATAACCAGCACAGCACTCAGTTAAGTGCTGTTTAAAAACATTTAGTTTAAAAATGTGCATGATGCGTAATATAAACATGGATAAATAATTTAATTCATTAAGGTTAAAATGTAAATCTCCTGTGATTATGTTGATGTATAAAGGGTAAAATGTACATTATTGCAAAGGCTGAAGCTACTAAGACATTAGTTTATTGTTTACTTACCTGTATAACCGTGTACAGTGCAGTGTTGATAATGTCTCGCAAGGCTCAACTTTTTGTTTTGTTAATGTCTGAGGCCGAGGTGGACGGTCGGAGAGACGGTCGAAGGACTTGAAAAACTTTGGGAACTCTTTTCATGACAAGCAGCCGTCATGGTATTTTATTTCACTTTGTTGCTCATGTTCATGCTGACCGCCATTTTGTTTTTCTTTTCTTTCGTGTTACATTTCGTACACTGTTAATTCTTAAAAAAAGTTTTCACGGCGTGACAAGATGAGGATGCTTCAGAGAGACAGAAATGCCTGAACAAACACCTCTTTGAGGATAACCGTTGTCACGAAAGCAGCTACATTTAGCCTGCATGAAATTGATACGACACAACAAATAAATATCAAGCCTTGTTTCCACTTACGTATGTGTACGGAGATGGGGCATCTGGAAGTCCATTCATTCCTATGGGAATCTCCGTGATAACCGATGTGCTTGCAAAACTCTGTAGGCCTACTCTCCTCCGTAACATTTCGGTCCAGAATTCACCTCGAGCACATTAAAAATACTGAACTTTTGCGGTGGATTTCGGAGAGACAGTGTGCTAGCTTAGCTAACAGGCTGCTAACTGGCTAGCAGGCTGTTTCCTTCATTTCAGTTGCCTGTTGATTGTCGAATGATAACGTTATTCTGTAAAAATATGGTTATACATTATATACAGTCAGATTGTCATTATGACTCGTTCAGCTGTTCATACATGTTTTTAATTACGCATTTCACAAAACATGCTGCATACCTGGCAGGTCAACATCTTCATTTATCTGTTGCCATGCAATACTGGTCCTGTTAATGTTCCAAGTGCATATTCCAAACTACTGGATGGCAAAACAACAACAAAATTAGCCCCTCCCCCATGGCTACAAATAGTTTCTGACAAGCCGTAAAGAAATGTACTTCCTTGTGTTGGACACTAGAGGCATCATCCGTACATTTACGGCTCTACAGACACCAGTCACATACGGAAGTGGAAAGGAGGTGTCAGCCACTGCCATCAGTCAATGTCATCTTATTGCTGATGAGCCGATGGCAGTCAACAAGGCAAATATAAGCTGATACTGATGTTCGGCCAATAAATCAGTGCATCCCTCACTATGAGTGCTTTCAACTATTCCCCCTGCAGTCCCTGAACCAGAGGGTCTCAGGTGATAACCAACCCATATTCTATTCCTGGAAAACATGTCACTAAATGGGTCAAGATCACAACTAGAACATCACAGAGCAGCTCAGTCTGTGGTGGAATTGGATTACAGGGACAGTGGAAGTGCACTAATGCAGACCACTACAGACGCTGGCTGTGATTAAAGCACAAGTGTAACAAACAACTGAGAGATGAGACACTTGATTGTCCGTAATGCCCTGGGCAAATTCAAACATGTATTCGTCTTGGATTAGAGCTGCTACAATTAGTCGATTAATTGATAAGTAAATCATCAGAAGATTAATTATTAACTATTTTGATGATCAAATAATCTGTTTTAGTCATTTTTTAAAGCAAGAAATCGAAACATTTGCAGGTTTCATGTATCTTAAATGTGAGAATTTGTCTTTTGTCAGACATGATAATAAACTGAATAGCTTTGGATGTTTGGACTGTTGGTGTGATCAGTGCCAGCTGGTGGCACAGGCAGTATAGGCAAATGCTAAGGGCGTCGTCATCCATAGGGGGCGCCACCAATGGGGAAAGACAAAAAATCAAAATGTTTATCTTTTACTAAAACTACTGTGACTTTTTTTTAAATAAGACATAAGGCCATGACGACATCACTACATAACAAAGCCTACTAAATAATAGAGAGGCATTCTTTCTGGGTTCCTGATAGATGGAAAAGATTACTTTGTCTCTTCATCTTCAGAAAAATGTGTTCATTAAATTCTGGGCCAAGTGGGTGAAATATGTTTGTACACTTCCTGATTTTGTGGAGGTAACGTAAAGAAGTTTATTAAGGAAACCTCACTGACTGCTATTCTGTTCTTTTTTCCCCATCAAGTGTCTCCCAACATATATTTCATGGATCTTATATGTACACTTTAACCCCCCAAAATGTACAAAGATCTTACATTTTGAAAAAATCTGAACAGCAGGGGGAATTATTCTTTTTAGCATTATTTATGTTGTGTTTTATAAAGTACAGATTTTCAAATTGATCTGAGTTTTTGGCCCAAGATTTCACAGCTCAAAGATCACATGGAACAATAACTCTGTTACCCTTCGTTTTGGGCCAAATGTGTTTACTTTGACGCAGCGGGGCTGCCACAGAAAAGAGAACGAGGTCGAGCCATCTCTGTGATCAAACAAGGCCCACCAGTGGGAGTGCAGAGCAGGACAAACAAACTGAGACCAGTAGTGTTTATGGAAGAGGCCTGCCTTTGGCTGAGGTGAGAGCGAAGCCATGGGGGGAGGCAACAATCTGTAACCCAGAGGCACTAAGGAGAGAAGACCCAGCGGAGGTGAAAGTCTGGCAATGGTTAAAAGACTGGCGAGATCCGTCACTCATACTGTGTGTGAGTGTGTGTGCGGTCAGGATTCATAAACAGAGCAGCAGAAAGCTCAATGCCCTCTCTGTCCCCAAACAAAGACTGATAAATATCAGGGCTCACTTTCACACAAGAGCGCAAAAGACACACGGCTAAAAGTTGAGACTAGCGTGCGTACAAGCATAAATGCTGCCCATCATTTCTAAATTATATCAGCTAGGGGTGAAATTCAATCTACTGCTGTGAGAACCAGATGATCTGTGAGCGTTAAGGTTAATCATTCCCCCGTGTGGAAAGTATAAACTGTTACAAACACACAGACAATACTGGAAGGATCCAGAAATGCGTCACTCACATATATGAGTCCTGAATAGTAGCGGTCCTTCAGGTTGTGCAGCACAGACGCCTCATTCAGGCAGGTGAGCTCGGCCATGTCCTCCACCTTGCTAAACTTGGGTGGGTTCATCTTCTGGATGTCATCCTTGTTGATCACCATCTTCTTCCCGTTCTCGGCCAGCTCCACCAGCACCTCCTCGCCACGCTCCTCCCGGATACTGGCCGCCTCAAAACCATGGCGCTCTGAGGGTATCCACACCAGCTTCTTGGCTGTCCAGTCAGCCTGTGTGGCGGGGTTGTACACCACAGCCCGGTCCACAAACAGGTACCGTTCTGGGTCCTCTTGACCACTCCGATGAGACATCTTATCTGGGGTTTACCAGAGCAACTGGCCACCTAGGACAGACAGAGGAGCAGGGAGTGGAAGCTTAGAGATTACATGAGGGATATGAAATATCAGACACAGACTCACCTTTAAAACTCTCTAATAACCCTCTCTGTTTCAGCACAGACTCAGGTTGCACTGGGGCCCATGGGGTGGAGGGGCCCGGAAAATATGCCCATGTTTGAATTTGAGTTTTGTTAGCACACAAGATGTGACAAAAACAAATGCATAAAAATAAACATAGCAGGGATTGTGCAGGAGAAGTAAGAAACCTGAAGAAGCTCATAGTGAAAACCTTCCCTCTACCATTCCAAATCTACTCTTACACAAGCAGTATTTATCTCCTAAACATGAGAATATAACAGACAAAACATGTAGTTATAATAATCATACTAAATCGAACTCAGGTTAAATAAAAAATGGTGCGTTTTTTTTATATGTGCCCTCAAAAAGGCAAACTCATCTCCATCAATCTATGACAACATTATATGCTTATTCTACATAAACTAGGAAAAAGTATTTAGTTACACGAATAATTTCCTAGTTTCTTTTGTAGTTTTTGTCATATACAGATATGTAACGATGAATGCTGGGTAATATAAATGTTGATGTTGTCAAATATCAAATTGTAAGGAGACAATTTAGAGTCACCAATTAACCTGCATGTCTTTGGGCTGTGGGAGGAAGCTGGAGCACCTGGAGGAAACCCATGCTGACACAGGGAGAACATGCAAACTCCAAACCGAAGGGCTCCCACATCACAGGGTTAGAACCAGGAACCCTTTTGTGAGGCAACAATGTTAACCCGTGCACCACCGTGCCACCCCTATTCTAATTACCGCTTTGGATAATTAGTAAAATAACTATAAAATAAGAAACCAAAGTACATCACTAGGCAATCCCTTAACTTTTATGCTGACATAGTTTTCAACTCGCCTTTAACGCCATGATAGAATTCCTGAAGCTCAGTTATGGTTCGGTTTAGTGGTGGGCGATATGGCCCTAAAATAATATCACAATAATTCAGGGTATTTTGGCGATAACGATATTCTTGATGATGTGATAAATTAGTAAAAAAAATATATTAATAATTTAAGAACACAGAACTGCAACAAAATCAGTGACATAGTTTCACAGTTTGCTTCAAATCTTCAGTAAAAACTAAAATGATGTTTCATTTCTTTAGTTTGTGCAACAACAACAGTAACTCAGAGTGAGATTCAGATTCTGTCACAATATTAATAGTTCAACAAATTACACATTTAAACAGCTCCCAAATACAAAATGTCCCCTGGGATCTATATATATAAATCAACAGCTGATTTCCTTCTCTGTTTTTATGCTCTGCCATTTCTCCTCTAACCATCAGGCTGTAACCTGTGACAGGCTGTTATGACACAGTCACATATATGGAGTTTATTCACGTAGGTTTCCATCACCAAAGGTTTGTGACAGAATCAGAGAGGAGAGGGAGAGACGCTGTGCTGCTGCCAGAGGAGCCGCTGAATGAGTTCCCTCTGAGCGCTAAGAGAAGGAATAGTTTATTCCACACTACTGAAGCTGCTCCTCTTTTTGGAACCACCAAGGAGTCGGGAATAATTTTGCTTTCAGCCATGCTTGTTGTTGCCGTGGGTAACAGTGTGGTGTCAACATGTCATTAAGCTGAAACATCGCGAGTATCACGATATGAATTTTTCATATGATATTAAAAATATACCAGCATTATTGTGACACCACTAGTGTGGTTTTGGTGTGCCACCCCAAGATTTCCAGTGGCCCCATCTGGCCACCCTGATGAAAAATATCTAGGGCCGCCCCTGCTTCTCACTGAATGGGTCTGCACAATAGCAATGCGCATACTGCGTAGGCTTCACCGCGCTCACAGCACATCAGAGAGACGTCTGGCACATCATCATCACCAGTCCCTCCATTCTTCATCTACTAATCTAACGGTGCGGAAAACAATCCAGTGTTACACACATCCAGATAATATCTACAGCCTGCACTGGTCCACAGATGGAGCTTATACAACAGAAGATGACTGTGCACTGGCGAGTCCCCAAACAGCAGAATGACGGGGGGGAAAGTTGTTGTGCTGTTTACAAATATTACGCTTATATCTGCGGTAATGAAGCTGCGCAGCGAACTATTGGAGCTAGATTCGGTAACACTGGAATGAGCCATAACGGTGGCTACAAGTCGAGTTATTATTGGGCTGTTAGGATAAACACAAACAATAAACACCAGACAGGAAAATAGGGTAGGCTACTCACTAACGTCACAGCAGGCGTAACACCGCTAAATATTCCGTTATCTGTTCAGTTTGTGTTATTAACATTAAAGGGGTGAAATAAGGGTCAGCAGGGTGCCGTGTATTTAAAAAAATATGTCACACTGGCTAATTAATGACAAGTCAAACTAAGTTTCCAGATCCATCCTCTGCACCGGAGGCTGCTCCGTCCACCGGCTGCACCGACGGTGTGATATTCACCACGCGCTCCCTATCTCTGTCCTCGCGCTCAGTCATAACAACTTGAACGTTACCTGGTGTTCGTCCGCGAAGCAGCAGTTAGATCCTGTTCACCGAGTTGCAGTCCGATGTGTCCCCCTGACGCGTCTCTGTGCGCAACTAGCGGCTCCACACGACTGGATGAGATGCAGGCATGTATCGGGGCTCCGGTCTGCACCACAGCCACAGTGCTGCTGCTGCTGCTGCTGCTGCTACCTCTACACTGGGGCCCCTCCTAACCAGAGCAGATTTGACCGCTGCTGCTGCTCCCGCCTACGATGGACTGTGCTCACATAGAGAGTGACCATGCAGATCAATACTCCACACCGTGACACAGCCCGGGGTGACTCACCTGAGCAGATATGTGACAGCTGACGCCTGTCATGAGCTCCCTCACCCCCTGAAATAACCACACTGTCAGGGGTTTTATCAGGACATCATGCGCTAAATGCTTTGTGAAATCTATCCCACAAATATCTATGCATCGCACACACCCACTGGATGCAGCCTATAGACAATTGGGCTTTCACTTTGCGGTCATTCCCTCGCCCTCCCCATCATTGGCTGCCAGAAACCAACCCTCCAATTTGCAAACCAATGACATGCGTGCAGAAAATGATCGATATTGCAACTGTTGCTTTGCCTGCATTGCCAAGTGAGTTCCAAAATAAGTTGCCTTATCAACATTCTAGCACCTTCTGATAGCTCAGGGACAAATTAAGAAAATGAAAATAGTGTGGTGTGGTTTGATACAGTGGCATTCACTGTATTAAAGGGACAGTTCGGATTTTTTTGAAGTGGGGTTGTATGAGGTACTTACCCATAGTTTAAGTGTACACTATTTGGAATATTTTCACTGCTTTACTCTAATGTCATACAGTGATTTCCAATGGGAAAGTGAAGGCGTTACGTTGCTCTCCCACTGCCTTGAACAGTTATATTGCTTGTGTTATTGTGTGACTTTTAGGTTTAAAACGTTTAAGTCAGAATCACCAAAGTCACACATTAACACAAGCAAACTAACTGATCGACTCTGCAGCTCCTGGTTTCAGAGCGCTAAAATTACTAATTTGTCAATGGAGTTTGGTGGCTTTGATGACAGAGCAGATGGGAACTAAAGCTGTTAAAGCAAGGGCATATACTGCATTAAAGGGATAGTTCAGTTTTTTTTAAAGGATAACTTCGGTATTTTTCAACCTGGGCCCTATTTCCCCATGTGTATGTGTGCGTATGATTCATAGGTACAACTCGTTCTAAAATTGGTTCAGTATTGAGGGAGGCGGATGCAGCCGGGAGCTGCGAAATGAGCTAAAACGGTAACGGGGGCAAATGCGTCCCGTATAAGTTTGTGCATTAAAAGTGCTTTTTTTCGCCACTGACCGGTTCAGATCGCCAGTGCTATCTGTAAATAGCATAGTAAGCGTTTCCCTTACCTCTGGGCTGTGTGACATCATCTCGCGAGAGCTTTGCTTGTTGCCAGAAGAAAACAGAGGAGCCATGCTGAGCGCCGCTCAGAGTGGCGCTGGTTGTCCCAGAGTACAGCTGAGGGTTTTACTGCATCGATTGAAAACAATGGTTCGTGTTTGTGCTTATCCGAATTGCAAGAACAGGATGT
>NC_065523.1:36227238-36262206 GCF_006386435.1 Epinephelus moara | reverse complement strand
GCTGCATCCGCCTCCCTCAATACTGAACCAATTTTAGAACGAGTTGTACCTATGAATCATACACACACATACACATGGGGAAATAGGGCCCAGGTTGAAAAATACCAAAGTTATCCTTTAAGTGGGGTTGTATGAGGTGCTTATCCATAGTCAAGAGTATTACATGCAGTAAATGTACGTCAGCATGCCCAGAGTTTGGAGAAGCAGGCTGTTGTCTGACATGGAAGCTAAGCAATGTACTGCTGTGGATGGGGGCCAGCAAAAAAGAAAAAAAAATATTTTAGCCACCCAAAAAATATATATCAGTTTAAGTGTACACTATATTTAGAATATTTTCATTGCTTTACCTTGATGTCTTACAGTGATTTACAATGGGAAAATGAAGCCATCACTTTGTTCTCTTCTATGCCAGACTCCATTGATAAAAACAGTGATTTAAAATCATGGAACACAGAAGGTGCTGGTCTACCACTGCCTTGAACAGTTATATTGTTTGTGTTATTGTGTGACTTTTGGGGTTTAAAAGAGTTAAATCAGAGGCACCAAAGTCACACAATAACACTAACTAACTAACTGATCGACCCTGCAGCTCCTGGTTTCATTAAGCTAAAATTACTGTTTTTGTCAATGGAGTTTGGAGCTTTGATGAAAGAGCAGATGGGGAACTAAAGCTGTTAATGCTCCAACACTTTCAAAGGGCATTTACTGTATTAAAGAGATATTTCCGTTTTTTTTAAGTTGGGTTGTATGGGGTACTTATCCATAGACAGGAAATTACACACAGTAGATGTCAGTCAGCATGCCCCCAGTTTGGAGAAGCAGACAGGAGTACGACATGGAAGCTAAGCAATGTACTGCTGTGGATGGGGGCCAGTAAAAAATATTATTTTAGCCACCTAAAAAATCCCCACCCAAAATAATATATATATTAATTTAAGTGTACACTATATTTTAAATACTTTCACTGCTTTATCTTGATGTCTTACAGTAATTTTCTAGAGGAAACTGAAGCCGTTATATCACTCTCTTCTATGCCAGACTCCACTGATAAAAACAGTGATTTAAAATCATGCAACCCAGAAGCTGCTGGTTTACAGCTGCCTTGAAAAGTGACTTTATTTGTGTTATCGTGTGACCTTTAGGTTTAAAACGGTTAAGTCGGAATCACCAGAGTCACACAATAACACTAACTAACTGATCCACCAACAGCTCCCAGTATCAGCGAGCTAAAATTACTAATTTTGTCAATGGAGTTTGGTGGCTTTGATGACAGAGCAGATGGGGTACTGAAGCTGTTAACGCTCCAACACTTTCAAAGGGCATATACTGTATTAAAGGGATAGTTCAGTTTTTTTGAAGTGGGGTTGTATGAGGTGCTTATCCATAGTCGAGAGTATTACATGCAGTAAATGTACGTCAGCATGCCCCCAGTTTGGAGAAGCAGACAGGAGTACGATTATGGAATATCATAACATCTCCTACCATACTTATGCAGATGACACACAACTTTACATAACAGTGTAACCAGATGACTACAGTCCCCTACATCTGCTAAATAAGTGCATTGACGAAATCAATACGTGGATGTGCCAGAATTTTCTACAACTAAACACAGACAAAACTGAGATAGTTGTTTTTGGCCCCAAAGAACAAAGATCAATAGTCAGTGCTCACCTTGACGCCATGACACTAAAACCTACAAATCAAGCCAGAAATCTTGGTGTAGTTCTGGACTCAGACCTAAATTTCAATAGTCACATTAAGACAATTACTAAATCAGCCTACTACCACCTTAAAAACATAGCAAGAATAAAAGAATTTCTGTCTAAACAAGATACAGAAAAACTTGTTCATGCTTTCATTTTCAGCAGGCTGGACTATTGTAACGGTGTCTTCACAGGCCTGAGTAAAAAATCAATCAGACAACTGCAGCTCGTCCAGAACGCTGCTGCCAGAGTCCTCACCAACACCAAGAGAGTGGAGCACATTACACCAGTGCTTAAGTCACTGCACTGGCTTCCTGTGTGTCAAAGGATAGACTTTAAAATCTTGTTACTTGTCTATAAAGCACTAAATGGTCTCGGGCCTAAATACATCTCTGATATACTTGTACGTTATGAAGCATCCAGACCCCTCAGATCATCTGGAACAGGTTTACTCAGTGTTCCCAGGATCAAAACCAAACAAGGTGAAGCAGCCTTTAGTTTCTATGCTCCCCGCCTGTGGAACAAACTTCCAGAATATCTGAGGTCGGCTGAAACTGTCAGCTCATTTAAATCAGGGCTTAAAACATTACTATTTACTGCAGCTTACCAGTGAACTAGATATGTAACTTATTGTTAGGATAATCTGTAGCTATTGTTTTTATATTTGTCTGCTGTTGCTTTTGCTTTGTTTGCTTTTTAAATGCATTTTCTGCCCTGTTTTTAACTATTTATTGTCTTGCTTTTAGCTTTTGTTTTTAATTATCTCAAACACAATTTTATTGTTCCTTTAATGTTTTATTTTAATGTATTTCTCTTGTAAAGCACATTGAATTGCCTTGTGTATGAATGGTGCTATATAAATAAAATTGCCTTGCCTTGCCTTACGACATGGAAGCTTCACGACGTACAGCTGTAGAGGAGGGTCAGCAACCATTCAGATATTAGCCACTTAAAAAAAATTCACTATCTGTTAAAGACAGCCTGTTGCACCCGGGAAACCATTTTGACTTAAGTTCCCAATCTATGCTCTTGTCAAAGCCACCAGTCTCCACTGACAAAACAGTAATTTGGCCTTGTTAGGTGGTTAAAATATGTTCTGTTGCCGACCCCTCCACAGCAGCACATTGTTTAGCTTCCATGTTGGACGCCAGCCTGCCTCTCCAAACTGGGAGCATGCTGATTAACATTTACTGTACGTAATATACTGTCTATTTTAGGTACCACATACACTCGCACTTCAAAAAATCTGAACTCTCCCTTTAACACGCCATCATTCCCCTCCTCCTGCTGTAAACTGAAACACCCCCTTCTGGTGTCTGAAAGCCACAACAGCAGCATTTTAGCAGCTCAAAACTCACACAATCAAACATCACCCTACCACAGACACAGCTTTGGGTTTTACAGTGGCATTTTATTACAAATGGAAAGATGTCATATGGAGGCAGGAGAAGCATGTGTCATTAAATAGCTTCCATATGAAAGGCTGGAAGAATGCTGCCAAGTTTTACATCAAATACAAGAAAGGCATTGTGTGTTGTGGTTATGTACAGTCTGTTAGTGGAGGAGGATTCAGCGTCCTCCCCTCCAGGCTCCTCCACCCCTCTTCTTCATCCCTCCTTTACCTCCTCCTCCTCCTCCTCCTTTAACTTTCTTCCTCACTCCGCTTGCTTGTTCTGTGTCATCCTCGTCTCCGTCTCCTCCTTTGGGCCTTTTCCTTTTCTCACCTTGCTCTTTCATTTCCTGAGGAAGATAAGACAGTTTTTTTTCTCAACTAATGATTACTGGGCAGACTTTTTTTTACTGTAAATTCATATTTCTTCAAACCAGTGCGTCCCAGCGCTTTTTTCCTAAAAAAAAATCCACTACATCCACACCAAAACATTTTAGTTTTAAATGTAAATGGAGACCCTTGAAAACACTACTCATCCCATTTTAGTTTGAAAACTCCAGGGTCGTATTTTAGTCTGAAGGCTCAGGAACAGAGACTTGAAAACGAGGACGCAGACAACCATGTTCACTTCGCGAGTGAGTCTTTTGACTTGACATGTCACAACATGAAACGACATTCAAGTTATTTAGACAGAAAAGAACACCTTTTCTCCACAGGTTGCTTCATACAGTATGTTTTTGTATTTACATTTTATATGTTTGAGGTAATAAAATAAAGTGTTTGGACTCACCAGTCGGGCAAATCTCTGGGCCTCGCTCACCCTCTCCACCAACATCATCACTTCATCTTCCTGGGTGGGGAAGGCTGGAAGTTTCTTCCCAATCAGGCTTTCGATTCGCTGGAAAAGCTCCACATCATATCTGAGATAAGAGAATGTGTCAGTTTACTGCAGTCATTTACTTTTTATTTTTAAGAGCATCATCGACAAAACATTAGGAAGGCGGCGAGAGACATGACAGACAGCACATAGACGTTATAAAGACGTTAAAAATGAAGTGTGGCCACTGGTGAGAAACAGGCAGTTCTTACTGAGTGACAAAAGTGATGGACTTCCCGGATCGTCCTGCTCTGGCTGTTCGTCCCACTCTGTGGATGTAGTCCTGTGAGGGCAGACAGATCCAAAGATCCATTCAAATCAAATCAAACTAATGAAATCATCAGTGTTGAACGTCAGCACCAAGGTACCTTCGAGTGAGTGGGGATGTCGTAGTTGATGACGCAGTCGACATGAGGAATATCCAGTCCTCTGGACGCCACGTCGGTCGCCAGCAGCACCGAGCGAGACTTTGACTTAAACTTGTTGAGCGCTCCGAGACGTTTGTTCTGACCAACAGAGGGAGGAAGACCCAGAGAGTGAGTAAGGCATGAAACAGACGGCAAAAGAGACACTGCAGAGACGCGCTGATGGAAATACAGTTTGTGAGAGTGTGTATTTACAGTATGTAAATTATGTCCCGATCATGATTACAGTAAACTTACAAAACAATACAGAATAATTTGGCAGTATCCGTGTGTGTGTGTGTGTGTGTGTGTGTGTGTGTCTGTGTGTGTGTGTGTGTGTTTGAGATTTTTCTTTTTCTTGCTGTACAGCACAACACCAGAAGAGGGTGCTGTTCTCCCACATGAGCAACATGTTTCTGAACTATGTTGTTAACTTCATCCATGAACAGAAGATCTTAACTTCACAACCCTCTTTCCATCTTTTATTTTTGGTTGTATTTAACTCAGTGTTGAAGTGTTTTGCTCTAATGAACAACAAAAAAAGTAAGAATATTACCATATTAAATATTGGATGCAACCCCTGATGTGAAATGACATGTTTTTTGTTTGTTTCTGATCTCCATTCTTACTTTATCTAACACAAGAATTCAAACATATATGTTTTGAAATTATAATTATTTACTTTTACTTTTTTGTTCATCTTTCATTGCAATTTGTTTTTAGCTTTCATGCACTGTTGTGTTCATTTCACACCTCAAACTAATCGACACACAGGCTGAAAAAGGATGAGTAACGCCTAACTCACACTACATGACTTTAGCCCTGATTTTTCCTCTTGCCATGAGTTTTTGGAGCTCTGCGACAACTGCCCCTCATCAGCAGTTTGGTGCCCTAGCGCTATGTGTGAACTGTTCAAAGACGCACGGCTCACTGATGCATTCTAGACACTCCCCTGCTATCTCACAAGCTAACTTCAGGACCTGTCAGCGAGCTACAGCCAATGAGAGCGCAAGACAGCGGCTGAGAGGAAACCTGGCGGAGGAGCGGCCTTTAACAACAGGACCTTTACTCTACTTGTTGCATTTGCAACACAAACCACAGTTATTGTTGCATCTAGAGGCAACAGGCTCTAGCAGGCCAACAACAACAACAAAAACTCCTGTCTCATGCATGTTATTATGACATCTCCAGTGTCACTTTTTGTGCGTGTTTTTGGAGACCAGTCAGAACTAACAACTGCTCCGAACATGGCTTATCTGCTTATGGTAACATGCTGACACTGATGTGACAGTGACCATGATCTGTAGATGTTTATAAATGTTAAACACAAACTTTTCATTGCATAAAAAAGAAAAAGAATTACATGCTACATTTTGGCACCTAGAATTCACTTCATCATGTCTTACAAAATATCTTTTCCTCACAGTGCATTTACGTAAGGCTGCATTTTCATACCATCTGAGTACTTCAAGCCTCAAATATCACCTCACCACAAAGCATTTAGCAGTGAACCTGCAGGTCCGAGCTGGCACAACCTCTGATGCTAGCGTTAGCAGCCAGCTTTGTCAAGCCACACTCAACAAGGCGTTCAAACTGAGTCAGTCTACCTGTGACCAACAAACTCCCTTGCTACATGTATTGCAATGGGCTGCAGACCAGTTTCAGTGGTAGAGGACAGGGGGACAATGGTGTCCAGAATCCAACAGCTGAATCATTTGAACTGACATTGTTTTGCATTTAGCGTGTAAATAATTAGATTAATTTTTGCAATCGCCTGACAGCCCTAAAAATAATATTTACTTTTTTTATGCAGTAGAAACTGAGGTTATGTTTTATCAAATACAAAGAGAAGCAGAGCAACACTGTCCCTCTGTTGTCAAACCATGACAGGTCAGAGTATAACATGATCATAAAGACTCATGGATAGGGACGAGTGTTTGCACCTTCAACACAAACTGGATTCATGTGAGTGTGAGAAAAAGCTGTGTGTGTGTTCGTCTGCAGCTCTACCTGACTCATCTGGCCATGAAGAGGGATAGCCGTGATGCCAAGGTTCCTTAACAACAGCGCCACCCGCTGGGCATTATTACATGTGCTGCAGAAAATCATAAAAGAGTTGCCAGCCAGTTCATTCAGGATGGACACCAGGTAACAGTCCTGCCGAGATACACAAACACAAGCCCAAAATGCTGTTAGAAACCCCAGTATACTACATATGAATACCGTTATAAAGTGACGGTGGTACTGAGAGGGTGACAGCTTGCAGCATGTGGTTTCAGACATTAAAACATGGAGGGAGAATGTGCTGTACCTTGTACTTCGATGGTATGAAGATGTAATATTGCTGCAGTTTGTCTACTGTAGAGTATTTGGTGGAGACGGCACACTTCACAGGATCTTTCAGAGCTGCTCTCTGTAGTTTCTGGACCTGGAACCAAACCAAAGCATATCAGCGCAGGAGGAAAATGTGCAGCTCTGCATGTGGTGGAATGCTTGTTAGTTTTACTGGTAAACCTGCAGCACGAGATGCCAGTAACACAGAACAAAGCAGGAGCAGAAACATGTCACATGCTGCATCGGTGAGGCCTGATTAAAAGACTTCTCATTGTTGACCTACCTTTTTGGTCATGGTGGCAGAGAACAAGAAGGTGCGTCTTTCTCTTGGAATCACCTTCAAGATTTTATCCACCTGGCAAAAGAGAGAAAATGTTCCTTATAGTGTCGCACGTTGAATTATTTTTGTTGCAATGTTTACAGTTAAATGAAGAGAACATTCAGGGTTTCCATCAGGTAGCCTGCTTAGTCTAAGCTGAACCCCCGTCTGGAGGACGCATCAATGGGGCATTACAGTGGGGTGGCTCAGTTCATCATATTCTCAGAGAATGGTTCGTATGATGTTCTACCAAAAATGCATGCACAAAAGTTCTGACCACACTGTCAGAAACAGACTCCATGAGGGTGGCATTGGGGCCCGACGTCCTCTAGTGGGACCTGTGCTCACAGCCCAGCACTGTGCAGCTCAACTGGTATTCACCAGAATTGGCAGGTCCACTATTGGCGCACCGTTCTCTTCACAGATGAGAGCAGGTTCACACTGAGCACATGTGACGGCGTGCAAGAGTCTGGAGACGCCGTGCTGAATGTTACGCTGCCTGTGACATCATCCAGCATGACCAGTTTGGTGGTGGGTCACTGGGTCAGTGATGGTCTGGGGAGGCAGATCCTTGGAGGGTCACACAGACCTCCATGTCAGAGCCAACAGTACCCTGACTGCTGTTAGGTACCAGGATGAAATCCTCAGAGCGATTGTCAGACCTTACACTGGTGCAGAGGGCTCTGGGTTCCTCCTGGTGTAGAGGGCCCTGGGCCCTGGGTTCCAGACTGTCCAGGAGCTCACTGATGCCCTGATCCAGGTCTGGGAGGAGATCCCCCAGGACACCATCCGCCAACTCATCAGGAGCATGCCCAGACCTTGCTGGGAGGTCATACAGTCAGCCTGTGATTTCGATTTTTTTACTTTGATTTTTGATTCTGAATCCAGCCCTTAGCGGGCTGATGATTTTGGTTCCCACTGACTGTTGTTACATCGTAGGCACAAACTGCTGCACTGGAATCATTAAGTCAGAGTTTCGTTGTACCCACCTCAGTCTCAAAGTCCATGTTGAGGATTCTGTCTGCTTCGTCCATGACCAGGTACTTCAGCGCTCGTAGGGAGAAGCCCTTTGTGTTCTCCATGTGGTCTATCAACCGACCGGGTGTGGCTGTAAACACATTTCATTCACTTCATCACATCAATAATAAAATCAAAGGCTGCTTAAACTGTTGTATTAGAGACATATACAGAAGACAACCATCACATCTGCTCAGCACAAAAACTCACGCAGAGAAGAACTGACAGATGATGTGCTGCAGTTTAAGACATGTGTTTAACTTGTGGTCTTACCAATAACGATGTGAGGTTTTTTAGCCAACACCAAGGACTGGGACATCATATCGATCCCTCCGACTACCACAGCTGCAACAGAAAAGAAAATTGGTCCAGAACCACAGAAAGTCATCTGCATCACTTCAAACCAGTAAACCTTTAATCAACACTCACCACACTTGACACCGATGCTGGAGCCCAGGGCCTCGAACTGCTCAGAGATCTGAAACGCCAGCTCCCTGGTGGGGGTGAGGACGAGGGTGTGGAGCCTCTGAGGCGAGGCCAGCAGCGACTGCAGGATGGGCAGAGCGAAGGCGCCCGTCTTTCCTGAACCAGTCTCTGCCAGGCCAATAACATCCTTCCCTGCAGTTCAGGAAGAAGACGGGCGTTACTGAAGTTACGTGAGCAGTGGAGGAAAGTCACTATGTACATTTTATATATATTTATGCCTGATTTAGATTTTAAAAATCTATACAAATAATAATAATAATCACTACAAAGTTCTTGTGCACCACAAAACCTCATTGACGGGGGTCTAACAAAAACCCTCTGAGGAAAAACAACAAAAACTTAACTGACATGTACGAAGACATTTCCAGCTGCCTCTCTGTCAGCGCCACTAAATCTGTGCTAAATTTATGCGTCTATTTTGCGAGTGATGGTGTTGCATTTTGTGGTTGGTGTTGGACGGTGGTGGCATGTTGGTGTGAGTCACTTATCACGATGAGAAAATCAACTCTCCAGTCTGCAAACTCTCCTCCTGCTACTCCTGCTGTGTGGCCAGGTCGAGGTTTTCAAGTGATATACACACGTGGACAAAATTGTTGGTACCCTTCTATTAAAGAGAAAAACCCACAATGGTCACTGAAATAACTTGAAACTGACAAAAGTAATAATAAATAAAAATTTACTGGCCTAGACAAAAATGATGGTACCCTTGACTTAATATTTTGTTGCACAAACTTCTGAGGCAATCACTGCCATCAGGCGATTTCTGTAACTCTCAATGAGACTTCTGCACCTGTCGACAGGTATTTTGGCCCACTCCTCATGAGCAAACTGCTCCAGCTGTCTCAGGTTTGAAGGGTGCCTTCTCAAGACTGCATGTTTCAGCTCTTTCCACAGATGTTCAACAGGATTTAGATCAGGGCACACAGAAGGCCACTTCAGAATAGTCCAGTGTTTTGTTCTCAGCCATTCTTGGGTGTTTTTAGCTGTGTTTCGGGTCATTATCCTGTTGAAGGACCTATGACCTGTAACTGAGACCAAGCTCTCTGACACTGGGCAGCACGTTTCACTCCAGAATGCCTTGATAGTCTTATGATTTCATTGCACCTTGCACAGATTCAAGACACCCTGTGCCAGATACAGCAAAGCAGCCCCAGAACATCACTCAGCCTCCTCCATGTTTCACAGTTGGTACCATGTTCTTTTCTTTGTATGCTTCATTTTTGTATCTTTGAACAAAGAGCTGATGTGACATGTCAAAAAGCTCCAGTTTTGTCTCTTCTGTCCAAAGGACATTCTCCCAGAAGCTTTGTGGTTTGTCAATATGCATTTTGCCAAATTCCAGTCTTGCTTTTTTATGATTTGCTTTCAAGAGTGGTGTCCTCCTTGGTTGTCTCCCATTCAGTCCACTTTGGCTCAAACAGCGACGGATGGTGCGATCTGACACTGATGTACCTTGACCTTGGAGTTCACCTCTAATCTCTTTGGAGGTTGTTCTGGGCTCTTTCGTTACCATTCGTATTATCCGTCTCTTCAATTTGTCATCAATTTTCCTCTTGCGGCCATGTCCAGGGAGGTTGGCTACAGTCCCGTGGACCTTAAACCTCTGAATAACATGTGCAACTGTAGTCACAGGAACATCAAGCTGCTTGGAGATGGTCTTATAGCCTTTACCTTTAACATGCTTGTCTATAAATTTCTTTCTAATCTCCTGCGACAACTCTCTCCTTAGCTTTCTGTGGTCCATGTTCAGTGTGGTACACACCATGATACCAAACAGCACAGTGACTACTTTTCACCCTTTAAATAGGCAGACTGACTGATTACAAGTTTGAAGACACCTGTGATGCTAATTAAAGGACACACCTTAGTTTAACATGTCCCTATGATCAAATTATTTTCAATCTTCTCTAGGGGTACCATCATTTTTGTCCATCATTTTTGTTTCATTAGTTTGTTTTTTAAAATGATTCTGTTGAACCACAATCCTAAAGCAATGTCTGATTTTCATTAGTTAATTTTCAGTACATTTTTATTTATTATTACTTTTGTCAGTTTCAAGTTATTTCAGTGACCACTGTGGGTTTTTCTTTTTTTAACAGAAGGGTACCAACAATTTTGTCCACGTGTGTATGTCAGTAAACATCAGGAAAAGATGGAGAAGAATGAGCACCAGCTGAGCTAACATCCTGCTCCCATTGTACATGTGTTGAGTAATAAACCTGACGACCTCTAAGTTTCCAACCAGTATCAGGAACTGTAATATCCTTTGATTCACTGAAACTCCTGGACGGCACCATTCAACCAGTGAGCTGACAGAGCAGAGGACTCTGGGATAGAAGGAAAGGAGGCGTGTGCTTTAAACTGAACAAGGGCTGGTGTGTCGGTAGGAATGTGAGATGCTGTCCTGTTCCTGCTGTGGATCACTGCTATACACTGTTCAAAGGAGCAGAGCAGAGCTGCTGTCCATGTTCAGGAGTAGCAACCATGCAGTCAACCTAATGAGGTCAAGATATATAAACACACTACAAGACATGACCCAGTGGCGCAAGAGACGGCGCCAATCAGAGCAGGGGGCAGGTTCCAGGACACCAACATTGACGTCCTTCATGACATCAATAAATTCACTGAAGCCCCTTTTACACTGCCAGATTTTCGGCGAATGTTGGGCCGTTTTGCCGGCAAGCTGCGAGCGTTTAGACACACAGAGCCGGATTGGCGAGTTGATCCGAGGTGCCCAATTTTCCGCCTCGTAGGGTAGACATATTGGTGGAACCTTTTAGTTTAAACAGACCAAGGCAGCCTTCCACAACGGGAGGGGCTGTTAATGACTTGTGGGAGGAGCTGTTGATGACGCTGCACGTGCGAGCCACTGGCGGTGGATAAACAGGAAACAGCTGATAGCAGGAATTAGCGAGCAGCTAGTAGCAAGAGGAAAACACAAACCTGACAGACACTGTAAAGGGCCACAGTCACGAGTAGGTTCCAGGACACCACCACTGACACCCTTGATGACATCAATGAATTCACTGAGTCTGTAGGTGCGTTCCGGATCGAAGGCCGTTTCTTTTTACTTTAAGAAGTTACTGCAGCTGTCCTTAAAAAGCACGCATTGTTGCATGCAGTATGCACTACTGTCTCATAACATTACACCCTGAACTTTGACCCTGTTGCTTTTATATCTGTTACCTTGGAGATAAAACAAACGCCACTTTCAGAGTTCTGCAGAGATGGAGATCAAACCTGAGAGCTCTGCTGTTGTTACTTTGCTGTTTAAACATAAAGTTATAACTGCACTGATTGTAGATTCTGACATACTTTATTTGCAATAATGAAATTACATCTGCACTTCTCTGTCATTGATATTTTTATAGTTATGTCCTTTTGGTGTTTAACCAACATCTCTGAGGAATGTTTCCAGCACCTTGTTGAATCTGTGGGTCCAACCTGGTACTAGCATGGTGTACCTAATAAAGTGGCCGGTGAGTGTATATTTTGCTCTGTAACGCACTTTGACTTGCTCTGACGTATGAAATGTGCTTCACAAATGCAGCTGCGTTACCTTGCCACTGTAACGTTTGATGAGCTGTATAGAAAGTAGTGTGACTGTGATGATCGCTCACCTTGCAGGGCCACAGGAATGGCTTCTATCTGGATCTTTGTTGGACTCTTCCATCCCAGCTGATCACAAGCTTCACACAGGACCTCAGTGACACCCTGTGAAGAAGAGAAAACACCGAGAGTAGATCTTTAAAAGCTGCTGGTTGTGTCTTGCTGCCAAATTAAACCCGTTCTGTAAACGGGTTAGACACCGGGCAGATCTGAGACGATAAAAGTACAGATGGAGCTAGCTTAGTTTAGCTAGCTTAACCTGCTAATAGCAGCTTGTTTATGTCGCTAACATGGCGTCTCTTCTTCGCTGTGAGATAAACCTACCAGATCTTTGAAGCTCTTCACTGCCTCGTCGTTTTCGCCGCTGTTAGACTGACTGTTATCATCACCACCGTCCGAATCCTCGAGTGGTTCATCTGTGTTTGGCTTCACGTTTTCCTCACTGCTGTCCGCCATGTTTCTCTCCCCAACGTGTCGTCAGCTCCGGACTGCGCAGATGCGGAAACGAGTCCGAGCTTCAGCGACGAAAGCTTGGGAATTGTAGTCCTTGTTTGTTGGCACGTGCTGAGAAAACCGAAACTTTAACAACAAAAAAGATATTCAGTCACTAATGTCGCAAAAATGTGATATTAAAATTTAAAATTAAATAATAAAAAATAGATAAAATCAAATCAAGTTTATTTACCGACCAAAGTGTTGTACAAATAAAGAAAATGACACATATATTTATTTAAAAAAACAAAACAAAAAAAAACCTGGAATATATAAAATTGGAATAGGCACAAAAAATTATACACAAATATAAAACAGAATAACACCAGTAAGAACAATTATTTACATAAAAATATTATACAATACTAAAATATTAAAACCACTCAGATAGATATTATACATATAGGCTAGGGAGAGAAAAAAAATGCATCAGGAAATTTAAACAGCTGACTGGCGGACTACAGAAAAATCTTTTCACAGACAGAAAACATCCTGACACATTTTTTTAATATAGATATAATTCATTTGTTCATGTGTTTGTTATGTTGTCTCCAATACTACACCAGAGATTCTCAAAAGGGGTACACATACCCACAGGGTACTTTGGAGTACTGCAGGGCCTATGTGAGATTTCTTTAAAATGTTTATTTAAAAAAAATTCAGTCATACATAATCCCGAAATAAAGCATAACCCCGAAATAACCATCACAACAAACGCATTCATGTAATTGGGTGTTGGGAAGGTTACTTTCTAAATGTAATAGGTTACAGATAACTAGTTACCCTGTTTTAAATGTTATGTGATGTAACTACTTAAATTACTTAAAGTAATGTTACTCTAACAAATGTTCTAAACTGTGCAATAAAGCTGAAAAATGTAGGGATGCACGATAATATCGGCACGTCATCGGTATCGGCTGATATCAGCTTTCAAATGAACCATCAGAACCGGCCATGGCATTATATAAGAAGACATAATAGTCATTAAAACAATATAATAACCAATAAAAAAAGTACATACATAAATTTACTAATAAAAATAAATAAAAATCATTATTATTATTATTAGTGCCCCTCCGGGTTGGGAGAGAGTTTCTGCCTCAGGCGAGGGAGTTCAAGTATCTCGGGGTCTTGTTCAGGAGTGAGGGTAGAATGGAGCGTGAGATGGATCAGTGGTTTGGTGCGGCTTCTGCAGTGATGTAGGTGCTGCACCAGACTGTCGTGGTGAAGAGGGAGCTGAGCCAGAAAGGAAAGCTTTCTACTGGTCCATCTACGTCCCAACCCTCACCTATGGTCATGAGCGCTGGGTAGTGACTGGAAGAATGAGATCGCAGATACAAGCGGCCGAAATGAGTTTCCTCCGTGGGGTGTCTGGGCTCAGCCTTAGAGATAGGGGGAGGAGCTCAGACATCCGGAGGGAGCTCGGAGTAGAGCTGCTGCTCCTTCACATTGAGGTGGTTCAACATCTGATCAGGATCCTCCTGGGCGCCTCCTGTTAGAGGTGTTCTGGGCACGTCCCACTGGTAGGAGGCCCCGGGGCAGACCCAGAACACACTGGAGGGATTACATATCTCATCTGGTCTGGGAACACCTTGGGGTCCTCCAGGAGGAGCTGGAAAGTGTTGCTAGGGAGAGGGACGTCTGGGGTGCTTTGCTTGGCCTGCTGGCCCCGTGACCTGGCCCCGGATAAGCAGATGAAAATGGATGGATGTAATTTAACTACATTTTTTTCCCTCAGTGACTGTAATTTATTACATCTGTAACGCTGCATAAATGCGATCATGTTTACTTGATGACAAAAATTGGTTTGCCTTAAATTTAGTGACGGATTCTGAACATCTGAAACATTCAAGTGTTTTTCACTTATAAAGTTTAGTAAATCAGAGGCTGGTGATGTTCCTCTTCTTGCAGGTTTTTTATCTGCATATAAATGTTTTGCGTTGGTTAGAGGGTACTTGGCTGAAAACATATTTCAAAGGCGGTAGGTACATTATTGAAAACAGTTTGAGACCACCAGCACACCACACTGAGACATGAGGTAAAAAGTATTTATTTAGCTGCTGATCAAACAGTTTCAGACGTGTAACTTTGTCAGAACATTCCACAATCCTTAATTCTGATGTCCAACATGTTTAGGAGACCACCAATAAAATAACAATCATACAAAATGCCTTTTCTGGTCATGGCAAATCACAAATAGTTGGCTGGAGGAAAAACGCAGTTGTAGGAAAAATAAAAAAACATACTGGAGGACAAAAAGCACTCTGTAGTTTCTGGCATTTGTTTTTTCATTGCAGAGAATAGTGTTCTTTTAGAGAGTTGCCTTCAAACAGCAATTTCTTGAGTACATCAAATTCCCACTCTTCAATAAAACAAATAATAATCCAGATGAAATGATGATGAGCCTGGTGAGACCAGTGCTGAGTGTCGCAGCCTTTCGTTGGTTTACTAAAGAGAAACTGATCTAGCGGACTGCCTCGACGACAGCTACGGCTATAACTGCACAGGAAACACAGAAAACAAATACACTCCTTTTGTTCAGAGCGCCCCGCTGAACATCCGCTCCGACTGCCCTCCTGAGTCTCAGAGGAGTCCCTCCATCTCTCTCATAAAGGCTTCATACACCTGGTCCTTAGTCTTCATGTTGGGCTGAGACACAGCACCCATCTGGGCTGGGTTGACCAGGCCCATGGGAGCAGCTGCTGCCTGCTGTTTCTGCCCCAGTCCCCCTCCCATGCCTTCATCTCCCCTCCTTCCTCCAACACCACCGCCTGCTTTCTCCAGAGGCCCAGGCGCCGCCCCGGGCATTGCTCCGCTCTTGTCCCTACGCACCCTCAGCGCAGTGGGCACAAAGCGGGTGACCTCCGCCTTTGGATTGATAATCTGAGGTTTGGCGGAGATGGTGGCCCCGCCAGAGCCGGCGCCTGCTGCCAGGCTGCCTCCAGCCGCTGCCACCGAGGTGATGTTGGCTCGCTTTTCGATGGTGGCTGCATGGTGGTGGCCGGGGGGGTTGCTGCCGGGGTTGGGGCCCGTGGAAGCGGCAGCTGTTCCTGGGGGAGGAGGCATCTGCATGACACCCGGTCGCATGGGCATGGCAGGGGGCGGCAGGTTGCTCGGCGGACCATCCTGGTTGGATCCGGAGCCTTTTTGTCGCTGCACGATGCTGGGAGGAGCGCTGAGCACGTTGGAGTTCAGAGGTGGAGGGAAGAGGGAGAGTGGAGGGGCAAGTGGACGCGGGGGTCCTCCTGCTCGTGGGGGAGGAGGTGGGATACCTGTAGAAAGACACAAGACAGATTTATGTTGATGAGACATGTATGAGACACTACTTTGATTTGAAACATAAAGGATGCTTACACACTATTTTAAATGTCCAGAATATATTCTTACAGTTTGAGCTTCACTGCAGCTGAGCAGCACTAGCATTTAAATAAATATAAATTTCCTGGCAATGCTGTTTGACAAAGAATTCTGTCATGTTTGCTCAGCATGCGTTCATGCAAACACGAGAACATATACAGCAGCAGATGATATGGCACAACCCTGACACCTACCTGGTGGTGCTGGGGGTGGTAGTCTGGGAGGGGGTCCTCGTGGTGGGGGGCCTGGTGGGAGGCCGGGAGGGGGCCCTGGTGGAGGGCCTGGGGGCCGACCTGGTGGAGGTCCAGGAGGCAGAAGACGAGGCATTGGACCCCTCATGCCTCCAGGTATACCAGGAGGCCTCAAGAATGGAGGAGCGCCTGAGGATAACAGAATGCATCATCTCAGTGATGAACAGTGAACGTGTGGATAACATCAGCCTGCACATCCTCAAAACAACAGCTTCAGGGATTTATGTTTAACGTTGGAGCCCAGTATTCCAGCTAATAAACGCTGCAACTAACCTGGTGGTGGGCCAGGAGGCGGGCCAGATGGTGGACCAGGAGGCCTCATTGGAGGAGCAGGGGGTGGACCCAGAGGCGGAGGTCCAGTCATTGGTGGACCCTGCAAGTGCGGAGGCCCTTGCTGTCCCACTGGCCCAGCAGGAGGAGGCAGGCGCTGATTCGGCATCAGGTGGGGCTGACTCTCCCCTGGTGGTCCCCTGTCCTCGATGTCGGAGCTGTCTGATTCATCTGTGTATTCCTCCTCTACCTCTTCTTCTTCCTCCTCTTCAGGCACTGACTGACCTGAAGATTAAAAACATATCATGTCATCAGAAACAGAAATAAGATGTGCTAGATTAGTGCGAATGGAGAAATGACACTGGTATACTACAGTACCTGCCATCCTCAACATCATGGCCTGCAGAGGGGTGATGGCCTTTGTCTTCTTCACCAGCCTCTTCTTTTTCCTCTTTCCTTCACGGGGTGCCTCTGGAGGCATGTCCGCGAAACGTACACTGCGACCTTAGGTAGAAACAAACAAACTCTTATCTGTATTTTTCTCTTCATAAAATGCTTTTAGACTGTTTGTGCGTCGATGTAGAGCCTACACCGAAGCCTGACTACACCTCCCTGATGCACAAGTATGAATCCAGCTTAAGCTGAAGCATTTCTGAAAGACTCACCAGCATGTCTATCGTTTCTGTCTCTATCCTCCTCTCTGTCCCTCTCATCATCCTGTCTGTCCACACTCATTCTCTGGTCGCCATCACCCCCTTCGTCTCTCTCTTCTTCGCTGTCCTCCTCAGAGTCACTTTCGTCGTCGTCCACGTCGTCACGATCTCTGTCGCTCTCGCTGCCGCTGTCCCGATCTCTCCCTAATTCCATCGCAGCATCCTTTTCTAAACCGGGAATGGAAGGCTCTGTTCAGGATAAAAAAAGAAAGAGTGAAGTGTAGTAGCATTCAGAAATGGAGCCATTAAAGAGACAGTTCCTGTGTTACCTGTGTCTGCGCCGTAAGCTCGTCGAGCAGGAATGCCGTACAGTGCAAGGACCTGTGGAGGTGGAGGCCCTGGTGGGGGCCCAGGAGGCTTCTTCCCTGGAGGTAAACGTGGCACGCCTGGCGCTGTTGCCAAAACCGGTCCAGTAGATGAAGACAGAGGTCCTTTACTAAGACACATTAAAACAAAATTCCCTCAGTGTCACAGTAACACTCCGCAGCGTCACATACTGACAGGGTTCCTGCACATTTTTTCATTTCAAAAATTCCATAATTTTCAAGACTCAAAATTCCAGACTTCTCAGTCGATTTTTCCGACCACATCTTAACTTCTTTATTGCCATATCAACATCAGTGTTTTAGAGCCATGACCAAAGATATCGTCACGTTTCTGTCACACTGGTCACCTTTCGTCTGGGACAGCACAAAATGGCACAGTGTATACAGGGCTTTACACAGTGGTTATCATTTTGGCTGCGCTGGCCGCCTGCTCCTAACACCATGACAAACACTCTGCTTGTTTGACTCTTCTTTAGAAATTCAGAATTTAATATTCAAGAAAACAGACAACAGTCTGGAAACAAATATTTTTCCATATTTCCTTTCCATACTTCTCTAGACCTGGAAATTACTAGAACCAAATCCATACTTTTGACACTGCATAGAAACCTTGTACTGAATTTACCTGCAGAAACCTCTGGTGTACACAGGTTAATACCTACCCAAAAGAGGTGTTCTTCTTCAGTATGGAGGGAGGCTGAGCTCCTGGTAGTGGGATGTCCTGGATGTGGATATTGGAGGGGGCGTGAGGCATATCTGGTAAAGGGATACTGTCGACCTCCACTGACTCCGCATTCTGGAAAACAGGACAAAGCACACGTTATAATACACAGAGAGTTTGACCCGATGGATCAAGACTGATCAAAATTTAAGTTTGCCAAAACAGTGCTTTGCCTGCTGATTCCTCTCAGTCCAGCCAGGGGGAAAACAAGCTTTTATCAAAGTGTGCACTACAGCCTGTCATCAAACATAAATGTATAGAAATCCAACACGTCACGCAATGAATGAAAAAAAGCACATGCAGCTAAACAAACACACCTTGACTGAGTCAAAATAAAGAGCCAGCTGCCCTCGTTTGGTCTCGTAGTCCAACTCCAGTTTGCGTAGCTCCTTGTAGGTGTCGGGATTCTCTCTCTCGTACAGACGGACGATGCGTTCAAATGTCTCGCGGAGCTTCTTCCTCTTGTCCCTCAACACTTTCTCATTCAGCAAAGGCTGCTGCACTGGGTTGAACTCTGTTGAAGGTGTTACAAAAAGGCTTATTTTTTTGCAAAGGCAAAATAAATTTAGAAAATGAAAAATACAAATCTGTTTTTAAAATAAGAGTATCATTTTAATTTTAAAATAAGATAACTGAGGGCCATAAACATTTGTACTGAGGATATGCGCGATAAGTAAACTAATGTTGTTGTCACATTACTGGAATTTCTAACTTAAATACAATGCCTTGAAAATATTGAAATTCGTGACCACGGGGAAAATTTGACATTAAGGGCATAAAATTTAAAAAATGTATTAAAAGACAGATATAACGAGGCGATAACACGACAGTAGGGCTGCCACTAACGATTATTTTCATTGTCGACTAATCTGTTGATTATTTCTTCCATTAGTCGTCTAATCTTTTCATCGAAAAATGTGTTAAAATGTTGAAAAATGTCGGTCTGTCTCGCCCAAACTCCAAAATTACATCATCTAATATCTTGTTTCATACTCACGCCAAAGGGTTTTAGTTCACTGTCACGGGAGAGTGTGTAAAGCTGCCAGTATTTGAACGTAAGAAGCTGCAATAAGAGTATTTTGGGTACTTTAAAGTACTTTTCTATGAAAAATGACTCAAACCGATTAGTCGACTACTAAAATAGTCACCGATTATTTTAATAGTCATTTAGTCATCGATTAGTCGACTAATCGTGGCAGCCCTACACGACAGCAACTTTTCTTTTCTCGGTTAGAGAAAGAGAGGACACAGATGGTAGTGGTGTATCTGTACTGTGGAAAATGAGCATTGAAACCTCTTCAAAACTTTAGAAACATATGTATTTAGGGCTGGGCGATATGACCAAAATCTCATATCCCGATATAGCACATTTTAATCCAATGAATAAAAAGTTGACCTAAGAAAAGCAGCGTCTATACACCCTGACACAGTGGGTGTTAGTACATGTACCTTTAAACCTGGTTTGCGAGCAGCCAATAAACACAGAGAAAAACAACAACAGTAAAAATGCTGTCTGGAGGACAAAACATGTCGTGATGTGGGCGTCTTTCACAGTTCCAAAGGAAGACAACAGGATTACGCAAAGGACCATCTCCAGAGTGTTAGCACGAGCTAATTAGCAACAGCGGTTAACGTCCAACACCAAGCTTTTAAGAGGCTCGACTCTGTTGTTAAATGTATTAATATCCGTTAGCCCTGTGATGCTACAGTTAGTGTTTTTTTTGTATCGTTAGCTCTCTGGCTGTGTGTGTGTGTGTGTGTGAGATGCTTGTTTGTCTGAGTTGGGTGTTAATGTGTGAGGTGGATCGATAGCGCATCGCTGTTCTACTTGGTAGACGTAGGCTGGTCTGTCGTGGGATGGTAAGACGGCGCCTGGGTGTGTTTCTAAAAATTCAGCGTGACGATATAAACATTTCACACACCTGATGTAATGCGGACCTGCTGATGTTCATATGAGTCAGCTGTCAGTGTTTGTCTCTGTTAGTAGAGACTCCACTCTGCAGTGTAGTTTATACACTTTACTGATACACCAGAGAGTTACACAGTAACACTGGGCTTCGTCAGCTCCCTCTGTCTTACTGTTAACTATAAATTTAATACTGATTCAAAGTCATTTTACTTTCACATCCTTGTATTTATTATGTTCATCTGTAGTGTAGGGTTATATGGGGGCAGAGGTGTTAAGGGTCTGCCATTTGTCTTTTTCACAGCCTAATGTTGGCAGGTATGAAGAGTTAGAACTGTTCTTTGTTTGTGTTGTGTTAACACTAGTGACGTCAGTTTGATTTGGTTTGGTCAGAGCTATGGAATATTAAATCATCCATATTTTCTCACTACATCTCAGCCTCTCTTACCCGGAGTTGTACATACACTACAGGTTGTACACTTATTTTTTAAAATACAAAAACGTGAATTTATCGCTTATCGGCCACAAGAAGCCGGTGATAATTAGCTATCAGTAGAAAACTCCATATTGGTGCATCCCTAGTAGTTGAACAATGCTATTTAGGATTTCAGATCCCCTTTGTAATATAAATAATATTGTTTTAGGCAATGTTTAACCTTAAAGATTAAATTGTGCTCAATTTGTTTTCTTACTTTCAGACTGTCCAACTAGTCTAAGTTCAAACTTTCATTTATATGTCAGAGAGCTTAGCATTAGGCACATGTCTAGTATGTAAAGCCACAGGCACATTCTTAACTGCACAAAAGCCAATTCAACTGTAACAAACTTGTCCAGCCTCCTCACCCATCTCATCCAGCTTCTCCATGTCTCTGATGATCTGCCTGGGGTCCTTCATCTTCAGCACCGCCGCTCTCACCATCATTCTCTGCTTCTTGTTCTATCGAGAATATTTACAAATCAAGCAACATGTTATCAACACATAACTTTAGTTTGTATTTAAGATGAAAGAGTACATTAATGTAAATCGTATGTTTGAAGACAACATGTACCTTTTTTAACTCCCTTTTCCTGGCCTCCTTTCCTGTGAGGGAGGCAGAGAACAGGGTTAGTTATCATTCTGACATCTGACAACAACAGATTGATAATTCTTCAGGTGACATCCAGCAGGTTGGTCCCAGAGGCACCAGCTCCTGGTTATAGTCGGTACTTACTGGCCTGGTCGGTGGGGTTCATAAACTTCCCACTCTTGGTGGAGGAGGTTGAACGTCGCCCCATTTTGCCGGTGTGTCTCCTTCACCCTGCAAAGTGATAATCCCAGCAATGATGACAGATTAAATAAAATGTAAATGTCAGTGTCCGCTGCAAAGCTGTACATGTCTTCACCAATATTAGCAATCAATTAAAGGATGTGTGTGGGTAGGCGTTTTAAAGCATATTTAGAGAGATGGTCTGTTTCATTTAGTTACCTTAGTTACGCCTTCTTGATAATGACCATTAGCTGCTGTTAGCTAACAAGTAAACGTAAAGTTGACAGCTAACACATGACGAATACACAACCTGAGTCTAATTAACATCTTTCAAGTACAGCTACTGTTTTAAGTAGCTAGCGAACATGATAACGGCAGTAAAAATCCCTTTGACATGCATCCAAACATTTGCGGGTCATGCAGAACTTTGATGGCAAATTAGCCGCTAACGTTAGCTTGCACTTGTAGCTACGGCCGCATTAGCATTGACAGCTGCAAAATAGGAAACACTTGACTTTACCTTTTATTCAAATGAAACCCGTAGAGCGTAACGCCCCACACACGCACCTCTGCGTATCTAAATTAAAGTATAACGTATTGTGTACGCTCCCAAAGAGAAATCCAAAGCCTTCACGACTGTATGCATGCAGCGACTTCGTTAGCCTGTCGCCATGTTTACTGCCGCGGGGAAGAGCGGAAGAAGTTTGTGTGACGTCATCAAAACGCGACACGAGCCAGTGACGGAAGACAGAGGCAAACCCTCTTTTTGAGATTATTATTATTATTATTATTATTATTATTATTATTAATAATAATAGTTTTATTGAATTATTTAAGAGTACCAGAAATAACAGAGAATTTATTTATTTATCTAGTTTAGTTTTGTTGCCTGCCAGTGCGCCACACTCCAGTCCAGTAGGTGGCGGTAATGCACCCGAAAGCTGGTTTGCCAACCGCCATCAAAACTCAAAATAGAAAAAGAAACTTTGGCCTTTCTCGGTGTTTTTCAGTCCATTAAAGTTAACAGCAACATTTCGATGTCATAAAATGTCTTGTTCAGCGTTCGGCTGTACCAAAAGATCCTCTAAGGGGTCGGATGTTAATTTCTTCCGGTATGTACTTTTGGTTTATGCCTGTTCTTCGCTAGCATCAACAGCACAGTTGACATGCTAACCAAGCTAGCGCTAGCTGGTAGCTTAGCGGTTGCTATGCTAACAGTGCCTCTTTCCGCCAGAGGCTGGGAACCTCAGTTAATGGTAGTTAGTCGGCCAAAGCATGATCACAGGGTACTGTCAAACAGTGTGAAGCTAGCGATGGTTTTGTGTAACGGGCACGTCTAACAAAGTTGAAGTATACTGCGTTTGGTCAGTGTAACGCTAAACGTTACTGTCAATGATTGTTCAGTATCTCTATCGAATACTTATATGTTGTTATTAGGTACTGTAGTGCTAAATAACGTTACCTGTTCTATACTTTAATTAAAACGGGTGAGATAATGTAACATTAGTCTGCATCACTCAAATCGTTAACGTGTTGTTGCACAGCCCGTTTGTCATGTAGCTTTGTGATAGAAAAGAACAGAAAGCCTTTATTGTCATTTTACGAAGAGTTTACAGTGACATCTGATCAGGTGCCAACAGGTCTTCCTTTGTTATTAACAGTTTCTGTCTTTTAGATTTAACACACATTTAACAAGGGAAAATTAGATAGAGTAACTTTATTAGGGATATAGAGAAAGGTCCGCAGCATACCTCACAAAAAAACAGACAATCTATGTACAAAAATACAATGTAATAAATACTATATATATATATATATATATACATACACACACACAAACATATGTATCTACACACACACACACACACACACACACACACACACACACACACACACATATTAAAAAGATAAATTAAAAAAGACAAGAATTACCCAACACTACTTTATACAATAAATAAAAATGGACAAAATTCAATTAACAGCACCCACAAACAAGCTGGAGAGCCAGTGGCCCCACAGTCTAGATCAGTGGTTCTCAAATGGGGGTACGTGTACCCCTGGGGGCACGCGAAGGCACTCCAGGGGCTATGAGAGATTTTTTTTTTTAAAAATATTTAAAATAAGCATCAATTCAAAAATCCTTTAAAAATAGTCATTTAATAAATATTCTATAAAATATAAGTATGTTCATAAACTGAACTTTATATTCAGTAGGCTATTCAATTTCGTTAACCTAAAAATCCAGAGTCTCCCCCATACCAGGATGGTTTGACCCAACCTGGCACACGCCACCTGTCAATCACTGCTATCTTAAAAACTCAAGCAATAGAGTCATGGTTGAAAGCGTAGCAGCAATGCTGCTGAAGGGACAAGTGCCAAAGAAGGTGAAACCAGGGCCGGCAAAATTCTGTCATTCTGACAGTGATGGCACAGCGCTGTGGATTACATCTTTTTTCTTTTCTTTTTTTTTTTAACCAAAATTGCTTTGTGCTGGTTAGGGGGTACTTGGCTGAAAAAATAATTCACAGGGGTACATCAGTGAAAAAAGGTTGAAAACCACTGGTGTACATGATAACTAGACTGAGCCCAGCTCAGGGTTGGCCAAAGTCTGGATGATACTATTTTCAGAGACACAGAACCTGCACATACATTGATGAATAAGATTTCATATAAAAGCAGGGTAGGCAGGCACGCCAACATTTACAAACATTTGGCCGGCACTGCACCATCGTGGAAGTTTAAGAAGCAGTGTCATGCCACCATTACAGGCCACATTAAGTCTTTGCATATTGCTCTTCCTACAGGAGCTGCACAAGTGGGCAGTATACAAAGGAGTGCAAAATGCTCTAAAAAGAGCGATCTTCACATTAACTGAACACGTGAAATTTATAAGGAAGCATATTAGCTTGCACATACAATTAAAGACACATTCTGTAGATATCTTTGTCATCAGATAAATCATTGACAATACAATGACCAAGATATTTAATCTTATTACACACGTTAAGAGCAACACCAGATAAAAAGAATTCAGGAAATACTAATTTTCTGTCTTCTAACACTTCTAACAGTCATGATGTTGCTTTTATTGGCGTTATGTTTGATGTCAGTCTGCACCATAGTTAGAGCATATCTTCAACAGCTGTTGTAGGCCGGCACTATATGGGCAGAAGATTACCAAATCATCTGCATACATACGATGATTTATTAGAGTATTGCCAACCAAACACCCTGTGTTACATGCATTCAGCTGTTGGGACAAGTCAACCATGTACACTTTAAACAGAAAAGGAGACAGAATGCCGCCCTGTCGAACTGCCTTACCAACATGAAATTATTCTGATACAGGGCACTCCCATCTCACCTGCACAGACTGATGAGCATACCAGTGAAGAAGAATTCTAATTATCCATTTAGAGACCCCTCTATGATGCAATTTATTGAATAATCTGTCATGATTAATGTGATTGAAAGCCTTAGAGGCATCTATAAAGAACACACAAGAATAGAAAATAAACAAAACAGCACAAAGCCAACAGTAATCCAAAAAAGGGAGAAGATGGGCGTGCAAGCGCGTGCACATTGGATCTCATACATCCATTGTAAACTAGCCTTTTAAACTGTCCAATCTCAGACCCAGCATGCATGATTTGGACAACAAGAGATATCACTTGTAACCAGAGTGTTTTAACAGCTGGACAGTCCCAGAGCAAGCGGAATAAAGAACCTCTGTTGCCACAGTGATGCCAGCATAAGTCTTGATGTGTGTCATCCATTTTGGATAATGTAGTCTGCCAGGGTCTTTTTATGTACCCCTGCTTAATGTGCTCTGAAGTGTTGATGCCCTACGTGTTGCCTGCTAATTCTTGCAGCATTTTACCACTTGTCTTTCCCTTTGTCCATCTGTGTGTTTTCTTTTAATGTTTTTTTTTAAGAAGACATCAACCTGTGAGGGACTGCAGATGGAAATTCTGGATTGTAGAGTCTGAATGCACAACAGTAAACACGTTTTTTTGCCCCCAACAGATTTCCTTTAGCTAACAGTGACAGGCTAAAGCAATGGCTGATGAACGTGAGGAGAAAGAACTGGACTCCATCCAAATCATCACGTCTATGCAGTACGCACTTTGAGGAGAGTGAGTTCCTCATAGACAGAAAGGTAGACAGATACATTTTTATGCACTAATTTTGGCGGAATTTTTCAATGTGTGAATAGCTGCACTTAAATCATCAGTCACCCTGTATGTTGACCATGATGCCACTCTGTTAATTTTTAACATCACAGTTTCATTACAGCTTCCAAAAGTTGGTGTGCATGCAAGTGTAATGATAGTTTGGCTGTGTTTACACTGCAAGCCTTAAGGCCCAGACACACCAAACTGACATTAAAGAACTAGCGATGACGAAAGCCAAATATCGTGTCACCTCATGTCGCCTGTGTCTCACCCAAAAAGTTGCACATGAGCACAATGCAAACACTACAGCTGACTGCCATCTGCACATACGTTCTGCACCTGTGTGAGAGGAAATATCTGTCCACACCGGCAGACAGCGGTGGTCCGCGTTCGTCGTCCAAAAAGGAAAACTGGAGGACTGTCAATGATGCTAGTTAGTCAGTTTGCACATTGACAACACAGTCCAATGTTGAAAAAACAGAGCATATTTACAACAACACACTCAATGGTTAAAAAAAACTAATCTAATGTTACAAGTTTGTTTTGGTCTCACTCCCTCTTGACCTTAGCTATTTGTTTACCTTCCTCACTTCCATTTCTTTTCTCGTGCGCTGAGCTGAACTGCCAATCAGAGATATTTCATTCACCAACAGTAGGGCTGCCCCCGACCAAACGTTAGTCGACCAGAGAGGTCATTAGTCGGAAAGATTTCAGTGGTCGCTTAGTTGCAGAAAAAAAAACTGAAACTCTATTGGGACCTGCACCTTGTCAAAATAAATCCTAGAAAATTTGTAGTCGGGGGCAGCCCTAACTGGCGGGTTCACCGCATTAAAAAAAGCTGACAAGGGTCAATGTCTTGGGACACACCACAAAGACTAGGGCGACAGACACTAACTGACAGTCCAACGTTAACAGACGGCTGACTGTCAGCTTGGTGTGTCACAGCATTTAGAGCTCGATTTGGATTTACTGCTCAGATCTTTCTCTTCCACCTTCAGTGATATTTAACAGTCTACTCTCTGATGTTTTCTGTATTTTCTATCAGGGCCAGAGGAGGCTGAAGGACAACGCTGTGCCGACCATTTTCAGCTTTCCACACCATTTGTTGTTAAAGAAAGAAGCTACCAAGGCCAAACGGATCAAGTCGGTTATCCCCCCTGTCCCTTCATGTTCTGCACCCATGTATCTCAGTCAGCCGCACACGACGCCTGGACCTGTTGCATATTTGCATTCTGTGCTGGATAATAAGGCCGTTTCCAACAGTGACAACGAAGACACTGATAATAAAGATAACATTTTTATGAGGGATGTCCACACTGATGTCGATGATGCTGATGACATAACTGAGTGCACCATAAGCGCAGAGCCTGAAAGAGTGATGCATGATCACGACTACCTCGCCAGAGACGGCAAAGCACATAAGCAGATCTCTGTGCGCCCTGATCACAGCTACATCATTTCCGGGTCTCCCTCAACAGTCAGATGGAAAGAAAACGTGGTGCAGGATCAGCTCGATTCTGATCCGTCCATAACACCTGAGCGTAAAGACAGCGCAGTGCAGGTTCATCTTCTGTCTGAGACTCCCATAACACTCATTAAAGAAAACGCATTACGTCATAAGCTTGTCATCGTTCGCAAAAAGCTTAAGCTGAAGTGTCAGCAGACAAGAAGAATGAAAGCAAAACTCTTGTCCTTGAAAGCTCTGACAAAGGTTCTTCAGAAAAAGATGACTGCGTACGAAAAAGCTATTGCAGCATTCCGTATGGAGGTACGGTGCAAAAAGTGCGAAAAGTCCAGGAGCCGTTATTTATTATGAGTGAGACAGTTTAGATGCAGCAGGCTCACAGGTTGGAGATATAAGCTGTTCTGAAGTCTCCTAACATTCGCAGTTTCTTGTCTCACTGAGGTCACTATGAGAGGGACAGAAAGGCAACAGGAAGGAGAATCTGAACATAATTTTGCAGCGCAGTCGCCGTTGTACTTTACTGCAATCCACGGTTATGTTTGATTTGTTCAGTTCATTTGAGTGCAGTTATTGGAATAAAGAACGCTGGGACATGTGATTGAACTGTTTGGACTTCACCTGATGAACGCCTTTCGTTTGTCGCTCAGGAGTTGGATCTGTCAGGTTCATTAATCACCCGCTCAACATCTGGAAACATCAGCTGACACAGACTGAACTCTGTGATGAATGCACAGCCAATAGAAATGGACACCTCCATCCAAATGTTGATTCGCTCCCTGCACTCACACTTGATCCTGGTTTTAAACAGGGTTCCCACAGTCATGGAGGACCTAGAAAAGTCGGAATTTAACGGTCACATTTTCCAGGCCTGGAAAAGTCCTGAAGTCACAGAAAATGTTACGGTAATCTTGTGTGGATAACCTTCCACGTGATGTAAGGTGGCGAGAAGTTAGGTCTCTATAGCTGTCGACGTAACGTAGCTCTAATGCGTGTCAGTGTGTGACAGCGTTATGTTTACGTGTATGTTTTGTCAGCCTGCCAAAATTATGTTTTAATAGAGACTGAATCTGATATGTGGGGCAAGAAAAAAAGGAAAAATGTGGGAACTCTGAAGTCGGCACTGATGGACTGTGAGGCTTCAGCAAACAGGTTAAATATCAAAGGTGGTAAAACTATGTTGAAACGCCTGCACGCCACCATCAACTAAAGGGTCTGAGAATTTTAGGTTAGATTAAAACTTGATTACAGCTGTTACAGCATCATCTGCGATGTAGAATTGTTCACAAGCATATGGTGCTTTAAAGATGCGTTGCATTCTGTTGAAGAGAATGACCTGGTATTTGGACTCATTGAATTAATTTATGTTTTTGTATCTATTTTGTTTTTATTCATTGAAATCTTGTTTTATATTTGTTGAGTTTTGTTTGTTTGTTTTGAAAAAACAGTGTCATTTTTGTAAGTTTTGATTTGAGCAAATAAAATTTCTGCAAGTTAAAAGAAATCTATGGAATCAAAGAAGCTACAACTGGATTGTACAAATTCAAGGTACTTGTACTTAACTTGAATTTTTTATCTTTCACTCCATCTCACAGGTGAATTTTGTACTTTTTATTCCACTACTGACAGTTTTAGTAATTAGTTAACTTTTCAGACTAAAATTTGTCACACTCTTTCTGTCCAGTGAAAACCATGTATCTCCAAATTAAGTGATTTTAAATGTGATATTTTTTTGGTGATAAACGGAAGGATCGAACGATTCTTTCAGATTCAGGTTCAGAAAATTCTGCTTCTTAAGATAAACTGTACTGACTATTTTCTGCAGAATTAGGCTAGCACTTTTACTTTTGATAGTTTGAGTAAACTTTGCTGATAATCATCTCTGACATCAACCCTCAACTTGCAGATAGTCGCCGCTAAAAGTCAACTGAAATAATCAAATAATCCGATCATGGTCAGTTAGATTAATAACAATCAAATATTGCTGACAGCAGCAGGCGGAGTTAAGGGGAGCAGAACCTGGTCGTTACCCTCCAAACACCTCTTATCAAGTGACAATCGATCAGTTCAAATCATGTCAAAACAACGAGAAGATTAAGGGCCCGTCCCAGAGTATCAAACCACTGGGGCTGATAGAAAATTAAAGGGACAGTTCATCCAAAAATCCAAAATACATATCTCTCCTCTTACCTGTAGTGCTATTTATCAGTCCAGATTGTTTTGGTGTGAGTTGCAGAGTTTTGGAGATGTCGGCCTGCCTTCTCTCCGGTACAAAGGAGCCTGTGGTGCACAAAAAAATCAGTTTGAAAAACTCAACAGCAATATCTCTTTCCAGAAATCCAACACATTCTCACTGCGACCTCGTCACATATCGACGTTTGGTCATGGACTTTTATTCCAAGTGGAGTTAAGGGACGCTTCAGTGATTCCAGTTTAATGAGCATGAGGGTTTGTTAACCGAGTTCTTCTGAGGTTGAAGATCTGCCTGCAAAAGCCAAATGTGACACTAGGTGGCAGGAACTCCATTCTTTTACAGTCTGCTCTCCTCCCAAGAGATCCCAACACTCTGTACATCACACACTCTGCCATCATCCTAGTTCAGTAATAGTTTTATAATAAATCACAGATGTACAATGCCTATAAAAAGGATTCACCCCCACACACTCATTATTACAGACATGTTGGATTTTATGGATCAGGCTTTCACAATAACATCTCCATTTCACAATGATATAAAATGACATCAGCTTAGAGAAACAACTCTAATATTAGAGCGAGACAAAAACTTCCCCACCACAGAACAAATAAAAATGTGCCAAACTGCTCCGTCTGGTTTTACGCACTGACCGTGGGAAGCTTTCTGTCGCTGATCAACTAAACACACAGCAGTGAAAACACAACATATCATGAGAGGGACAAAGCACTGAAGGACGGATGATACCAGGGCAGCTACAGTCTCCTGCTGATTCACACACGTAGACCGTCCTGTGTATAAACCAGCAGCAGCCACTTTTACGCACCGTCCACTGAAGGATTCCACGAGGTGATAATGAGCTTGAATCCAACCACAGTTTACTTTTCTGTAATATTTAACCCACACAAATATTTCAGCATGTCATATTCCAGTTTTTCCTCCCCCCATGGATTGTTTCATTCTCCTCCGCAGTAAAATTCGGGATATCATTCCGCGGTTTAATCTCTGCCTCCTGCCTCTCACTCTGAGGTTTCCCTCTCTCCCTCAGTCTCCCCGTCCCTCTCTCCCTCAGTCTCCGTCCCTCTCTCCCTCTGTCTCTCCCTCAGTCTCTCCGTCCCTCTGTCCCTCAGTCTCTCCCTCTGTCTCTCCGTCCCTCTCTCCCTCAGTCTCCGTCCCTCTCTCCCTCTGTCTCTCCCTCAGTCTCTCCGTCNGCCTCTCTCCCTCAGTATCTCCGTCCCTCTCTCCCTCAGTCTCTCCCTCAGTATCTCCGTCCCTCCCTCCCTCAGTCTCTCTGTCCCTCTCTCCCTCAGTCTCTCCGTCCCTCTCTCCCTCGGTCTCTGCCCTTTATTTTTATGTTGTGTTTTGCTTGATTGTCTTACACTGTTTTATTTACAGTTGGTCTTATCTTGCATATTGTCTTTACACGTGTACTGTTTCATCATGATTGTTTTCACATTTTGTTGTTTTTATATTGACTGCATGCACTGTATTTGATTTTATACTGTAAAACACTTTGTAACTATGTTTTTAAAAGTGCTACAAATAAACTTAGTATTATAAAATAAAGACACAAAGCGCACAACCCATTTCCGAATGTTTATTTTCAGAAATACAGTAACGGTAATAAAAAAGTGTTATGTCGCAGATTAAGAGATGTGTCGGTGCATTAGTCGCGGTCCCGTGGCATTGTGGGGTTACACTGCCTTCCTCCGTGCTCTCTTCCGATTATCTTTGGCGATGTGCGCAAATCAGAGCTCAGCTCAGGCTAAATTGCATATTAGCTAAATATTTAGTTTCACCCAGAACATTTAGATTTAACATTTAGATTTAGGTTAATATTTAGATTTAACATTTATATTTATATTTAGCATTTAGATTTAACTATTTAATATATTTCTAAGTTAACAAATATTGCTGTAAATGTGGTAAAAGGTGACGTTAAAAAATTCGCAACACTTTTTTAAACATTGTTTGAAGCTAAATGTGGCAAAATGTTTGTTATTTTCAGCGTGAGACACTTTACAAACGGCACCCCATGGTAAAACACTTTAACTATGTTTTTAAAAGTGCTACAAATAAACTTATGATTATTATTATTATTGTTATAAAATAAAGACACAAAGTGCACAAACCATTTCAGAATGTTTATTTTCAGAAATACAGTAACAGTAATAAAGAAGTGTTATGTCGCAGATTAAGAGATGTGTCGGTGCATTAGTCGCGGTCCCGTGGCATTGTGGGGTTACACTGCCTTCCTCCGTGCTCTCTTCCGATTATCTTTGGCGATTTGCGCAAATCAGAGCTCAGCTTGCGGCGCCTCGTGGAGCCCGCGTCTCCACATCGAGTGCCGCAGAGACTTTGTCTTCTCCCGTGCGCTCTTGAGATTATCTTTGAATATGTGCGCGAAACCAGAGCGCAGCTGTTGAGTTTTCGTGGAGCCCGCGTCTCCACATCCAAGTGCCGCAGAGACTATGTCTTCCTTCGTGCGCTCTTGACATTATCTTTGAATATGTGCGCGTAATCGGAGAGCAGCTGCGGAGCTCCGTGGAGCCTTGCAGACATCTCCAGTACACCTCAGAGGGCTCAGATGCTTCGGCGTCCTTTGTGCGTTCAACTGAGGAGGAGCGTGTTGGAGTCATTCAGTGCGCGCGCTCGACTCCACACATCAAACTGCTGCGCTCACGCATTGTCGCGGGGTTCAGCAGTATCACAACAAGTTAAAATATTTCTTTCTGTGATGTTTCTTACTTTAAAAAATAAAACCCAGCTTCTCATTCTAGCCACTCAGCAAAGTCAGGCTTCATCTGACTCTTCCAGTCCAGCTCCGTGTTCAATCCATTCAGCGCCAAACACCGACCAACATGACAGCACAGAGACACAGAGTGTGAAAGCAGCTGCTTGATGTCAAGTGAGCACATCAAGTATCTGTTCAGTCTGCCTCCGTGTGATTTCCTGAACCTGACTGCAGAGTAGATCCCTCCCACTGCACCTCACTGTGGGCTGGACTACTTCTGTTACAATTGAAAATCTGCAGGAGCGCAGCAGTTGGATCTTTGACCTAAGAATCCAGAACAACTGATGCAACACACTCCGTTCTTATTCCCTGTGCTGCAGAAATCCCCTTTTACATCTTCTTTTCACATTTCCTGCGGAAATGACTCAGCCTTCAAACACAGACACTGAGGTGTGAAAGCATTCACTTAATGTGGTGAATAAAATACATGAGGATGATGTCTTCCTTCATGCGCAAATCAGAGCTCAGCTCGTGGAGCCCGCGTCTCCACATCCAAGTGCCGCAGAGACTTTGTCTTCCTTCGTGCGCTCTTGAGATTGTCTTTGGAGATGTGCGTGTAATCGGAGCGCAGCTGCGGAGCTCCGTGGAGCCTTGCGGACACTTCCAGTACACATCACAGAGCTCAGATGCTTCGGCGTCCTTTGTGCGTTCAACTGAGGAGGAGCGCGTTGGAGTCATTCGGTGCGCGCCCTCGACTCCACACATCAGTTTGATCTCAGTTTGCGCTCACGCATTGTCGCGGGGTTCAGCAGTAAGGTTTACGAAACTCAGCAGAAACAGAGACACGAAGTGTCTGTATCAGTGCTGTCACGTCGCTGTCGGTCTTTGGGGATCATGAGCGTTTGTCTGGAAACACGGAGGCGGTTTGTACACACCACTGCGCACCTTCACACATATCTGCGAGAGAGAAATGCCACAATAGAATAAGATAGATAGAAGTCGGGAGGAGGCTGTCTGCCTGAAGCAGTTGTGCTGACAGCCTCGTTGGAGCCGCGGAAGCCTCCGAAAACATCTCTACACAGCTGAGTCAGGGGGGTTCCCTGTCACCGGACTAGTGATGAAGATCTTAGCCAGCCTCTGTCTGCCACGGAGAAGCACAACAACGAGGTCTGACTCTTCATATGCCAGCCTGACTTCAAACCGTGCAGCATAATCACGCAGAGACCGCAGTGCGTACCAGAACACAGAAACGATCCCTCTCATCATTTCACCCGACATTAAACGAGCCTGAATTCTTGAAGTTTTCCTCGGAATGAATGAGTGGTGTTCAAATGCCGTGACCGTCAAGTGTGGACTATCCAGGATCCAGCTGCAGCTCCACCGATGATTCATTCAGCTGGTATGAAGCCGGTGCCTCCCTTTTTATGTGTGGATGTAACATAGTCCCGCCCACTGTCCGCGGGAAGGGAGGTGCAGTGGGAAGGGAGATGGTGTGTGTGCACTTAACCCTTTCCTCCCTTTCCCCCTCTCCACTCCGCATGGAGAAACCGAGACTGAAGAGGACGGCTGCCCTGAACGAGCCCCAAGACCTTCTGATCCTGATCCTGAGGCAGTCGGAGATTGCGCCAAACACGACAGCAACATGACAGCACAGAGATATAGTGTGTGAAGGCAGCCTGCTCTCATCATGCACGCTGTCTGTGCTGCAGTTCCGCTGTCGGTGGAGGTGGATTGTACCTCTAGGTTTCCTCCCCGACCTCCTCTGCGTTTGTCTCCTTGTTTTGGGGGTCAGAAATGTGAAATCATCAGGAAATGTTTTTTAGTGCAAGTTTTTTAATGTTACTTTTTCTAATAGCCTATACATACAAACATAATGTGAAACATGAAAACACATCACAGTCAGTCAAAGAGAACAAACACAACAAAACAAATCAGAAATCACAAGAAAAGGAAAATAAAGAAGAACTGAGAAAAAAATACAAATAAAATATAATCTACTGAAACTTAAATGAAAAAGCTCATTTTCATCACAACAAGTTGAAATATTTCTTTCTGTGATGTTCCTTACTTTAAATATATTAAAAATAAAACCCAGCTTCTCATTCTAACCACTCAGCAAAGTCAGGCTTCATCTGACTCTTCCAGTCCAGCTCCGTGTTCAATCCATTCAGCGCCAAACACCGACAGCAACATGACAGCACAGAGACACAGAGTGTGAAAGCAGCTGCTTGATGTCAAGTGAGCACATCAAGTCTCTGTTCAGTCTGCCTCCGTGTGATTTCCTGAACCTGACTGTAGAGTAGATCCCTCCCACTGTGCCTCATTGTGGGCTGGACTACTTCTGTCACAACCGAAAATCTGTGTGCAGATCAGAGTGCAGCAGTTGGCTCTGGATGGGGACACTGTAGTGGGAGGGATCTACTCTGCAGTCAGGTTCAGGAAACAGACAGAGGCAGACTGGGAATGGTTTCAACGCGTCGTCGTCAGAAGAGCTGCCGAAGTACGCGTAAGTCTCTGGCACCGAGGTGGGAACACCAGCTCCACGATGAAGAGTGGGAGTGTGTTCACTCACAGCCACAGCTTCAGGAGACTCGACAGCAGCAAGCAGCACAGAGACTTGATGTGCTCACTTGACATCAAGCAGCTGCTTTCACACTCTGTGTCTCTGTGCTGTCATGTTGCTGTCGGTGTTTGGCGCTGAATGGATTGAACACGGAGCTGGACTGGAAGAGTCAGATGAAGCCTGACTTTGCTGAGTGGTTAGAATGAGAGGCTGGGTTTTATTTTTTAACATTTAAAGTAAGAAACATTACAGAAAGAAATATTTCAACTTTTTGTGATGAAAATGAGCTTTTTCACTTAAGTTAAAGTAGATTTTATTTTATTTGTTTCTCAGTTTATAGTAATTTTTAATTTTTTTGTCGTGTTTGTTCTCTTTGACTGACTGTGATGTGTTTTCTTGTGTTGCATCATGTTTG
>NC_065523.1:36189809-36226738 GCF_006386435.1 Epinephelus moara | reverse complement strand
ATGTAAAATCAGGTCTAATGATGTTCATAAAAAGAAGAACATCAGCTTCAGAGCCAACGCCAATCATCCCAACACGCCGGACGTAAACTCTAACAGTCATATTAGTGTGTAACATGTGTTTTCATGTCAGAGTGTGTTCAGTAACCGGCTGCCTGCCTCAAGAAACACTTTATTAGATTAGAGCAGATTTAAATTACATTAAAACTGATTACATTAGATCAAATTTGAATGAGCCTGTGGGAACACTGGGTTGTTTCAGTGTTCAACATTTGGACCACAAAACAGTAATTCTACAACAAAAGAACACATTTAGAATAATTTAATAATCTCCAGTCTAATAATAGAAGAATGAGGTGTCCTGACAGCCGGTCAGCTCCAACCACAACAGTTCCTCTGGACGCCGTGCTCATAGTGTTTGAACCAGATAAAACATGGAGGCTATACATTCATGAAAATCTAGACATACAGTATGTCCAATAATATTCCTGTCAGACTACCTGTAGAGTGTTTAAAATAATGGGCTTAGCCACCGTGATGTCACCCATCGGTTTGTGGACTCCTGTTTGGAATCCTCAAGTTTGACATTTTGACCAGCGCCATCTTGGTGTTTTGGAGCCACAATGCTAATGCTAATTTTCGCCAGTGAAAAACAGGCTTGAAACCAAATCAAATGTACTTAACATTAAAACTGAACATCAGACTCCTTAGAGTATCTTTTAGTGCAACCAAATGCTGACTTTTTTAGATAACCAAAACATTTCAATTATCCCTCATGAACTGAAAACACACTGAAATAGCGACTTTTAAAGCGAGATTTATACTTGTGCATCAGCTCTATGCAGACCCTACACACGTGGCCTATGCTGTTGTCAGCATTTATACTTGTGTGGTGGTGTGTCTGTGTCACTCTGCAGTTACACCTCCAAAACACTAGTAGGCGGTGGAGGTTTCTGTGAAGTGTTGTGAAGTTTAGTTGATTCAAAACACACATTAAACACACATTAAACATGGCTTAATAGAGACAGTTTCAAACACAAGTACACAAATCAGCTTCACTATAACTCGCAGCATTCACAGACAAACACTTGTCTTTATCTGGACACATTGTCCCCACAAATACAACATGCTAATGTTATTAGCACAAGCCTATGGCATTTTACATTCTATAAATTAGCCTAGCAGCTAGCAGACTTTTCCTCTACTCATATGAAGCCAGGGACAACAGCAACATTTAACAAAGGCAACGTTACAAAATTCGGCCCCATTACAGCTCACAAGGTTCACTGACAAAACAACTGTCTTACACTAAACACGTTTTCCAAACAAATACAACATGCTAACGTTATTAGCACAAGCCTATGGCATTTTACATTGTATAAATTAGCCTAGTGATGAGCAGAGATTTCCTCTGCTCATATGAAGCCAGGATAAATCACACACAAGACTTAAAATGCTATTTTTGTGGAGGCTTTATTGTCTTCACAATTTATTGTTTCTTATCTGTGAAATTAAAGTAAATAAAAGCTTTGTTTCCACTGAGGGAAATGGTTTCAGCAGGACAGGAGGTCTGCAGACAGGAGGTCTGCAGCGCCGCAACGTGTAGTTATATTTCTGGGGAGGTGCACGTCAGGCTACAGGTCAATTCGATGCAGAAGTATAAATCCAACTTAAGGCTTCACCTGTACTCTGTGAATCTGGGGTTACTCCATAGTTATGTTACCTAGCTAACGTTGTCACTGTGGTAGCAACTTGTCAACAGATGGCACTAAAATCATCAACGGCCTTATTCACGCATAACTTTAAACCTTAAAGCACTTAAACAGGTGAGCTTTGTAAGAATTCACCCCTGTACAGATGCCATGAAAACGTTTTTTTTGTACCAGGCTGTAAACATGTTTATTTCTGCTGTTAAGTTAAACATTTTATCATGGGGTTCTGTGGGGACTGACTCGCTTTTGAAGCCAGCCTCAAGTGGCCATTAAAGGAACTGCAGTTTTTAGCACTTCTGTGTGGCTTTATTTGTCAGCCCTGGGGGTTGATGCTTGGTGCTGCCCAAAGCTGCAGACGGGCATTCAGCTGAGAGAGCAATTAACACCTTAAAAACTGTGATGTTCAAACACAAATAGAAGATAAGAAATGGCAGTTATATATACAGTGAGCTCAAGTGAAAATCAATTAACACGTTCAGAACAGCAGGACTTGTTTGAATGTGTTTGAGAGAACACATCTGCTCAGTGCTGGTCAGCTGAGTGTGTGTGTGTGTGTGTGTGTGTGTGTGTGTGTGTGTGTGTGTGTGTGTGACATGAATCCTCCACCAGAATGCACTCAATGTTTCGTGTATTTTTGACCTCCTCACCTGTCGACAGCAGGGTGGTAGAGTGGCCGCCCGTCCTGCGGAGACAGGTAGCTGTAAAATGCTGATCCTCCCACCACACGGATGTTAAACAGCACTCTGGTGTTCTGAAAGAAGGGCACAACAAAAACACTTTAAAGCCACCAGGGTGTATTTATCCTTTACATAACAAGGCTATAAACAACAACACTATAAACTTTCAGTACTTTATGTCTCCCACATATCCTCTCCTCAAATACTATACGTTTTAATTACTGTGGATCCTCTGAGCCTGACTTTGATTGTACTAACTAACTACACACCACTGGTCTGGCATGTCTCTCAGGAGGTCTCAGGAGGTAGTTTAATGTCTTTTTGTGTTGTTTTTCACAAAAGAAAATCTTGTAATCATCATTCACTCGCAGATCTTTTCTAGGACTGGTTGAATGCTTCAGTTGGATGTGTTGTAGTAAATTTGTTGCCGACATGGCCGATATTCAAACTTCATTCAAATTTTTTCAGACCTGGTGGGGACAATTTGCATGTAAATATGAGATTTTTTTTCAGTGGAATCTGTACATTTGTGTTCATAAAAGTCCCTTAAATATCTGTATGAACTGGCCTCAGCAGTACTGGTAGTTACGTTGTCTGAGCCCGACCCTGCTGCAAGAAGTTTGTCCTTTGGGTTTTCTGCCAGAAAGTCTTTTCTTGGTTAGGTGTAGGAGAAAGATCCTGGTTGAGGTTAAATAGATTTCAGTTTGGCATCTAGACTCCGGCCTCATCGTTCCCCGCAGATATGTTTAATGAGATACTGGTGAGTGATGATTAGATATCCTGGCCGCAGCCACCATGATGTCACCAATTGATATGTGGAGTACCATTTTGAAGCATCAAGTTTGGCATTTTTGTGTCGCTGTCTTGTTTTTTTAGAGCCAGAAGCGACAATTTTTAGACAAGAGGGTGAAGCTGTGGATGTGACTTAGAACTCGAGGACACTGCTGTGGTAGCAACTTGTCAATCACAAGGTAGCCACGCCCTAAAGCATCCCCTGCTTTGTCGTCTGTGTTACTCTAAATGGGACCGTAATTTGAGAGAGCAGCACCTCCAAATCTGAGGGCATGGTTCTCTGCTGGAAACTGGTGGATTGCCCTCTCCGGGTTGGGAGAGTTACTGCCTCAAGCGAGGGAGTTGAAGTATCTCGGGGTCTTGTTCACGAGTGAGAATGAAGCGTGAGATGGATTGGCTTTCCATTTACTGGTCCATCTACGTCCCAACCCTCACCTATGGTCTTGAGCTCTGGGTAGTGACTGAAAGACTGAGGTCGTGGATACAATAGGCCGAAATAAGTTTCCTCCGTTGGGTGTCTGGGCTCAGCCTTAGAGATAGGGGGAGGAGCTCGGAGTAGAGCCGCTGCTCGTTTGCGTCAAAAAGGGTCAGTTGAAGTGGTTCCTGCATCTGATCAGGATCCTCCTGGGCGCCTCCTGTTAGAGGTGTTCTGAGCACGTCCCACTGGTAGGAGGCCCCGGACACACTGGAGGGATTATATATCTCATCTGGCCTGGGAACACCTTGAGGTCCACCAGGAGGAGCTGGAAAGTGTTGCTGGGGAGAGGGACGCCTGCGGTCCTTTGCTTGGCCTGCTGCCCCTGTGACCCGGCCCTGGATAAGTCGATGAAAATGGATGGGACCATAGTACTAAATGAACATCATGCTGTAATGGTGAAGACTTGAAACCAGTGACTGAGTCCATACACTCATTACCAAAATGTTGACTGTGGTAATGAATTTAATGAGAAGACGGGTCATTTTCTCGTAGACTTCTATACAATCAGGCTTATTTTTGCATCCAGTGAAGTCGCCCCCTGCTGGCCATAGAAAAGAATGCAAGTTTAAGCCAGGTCTGTACTGACCCGAAGGTAACCCCCCCCTTTGGTACAACCTCACAGAGCGTCGAGCATGGCTGCAGATTCTTCCAGTAAGTCTTGTTAAGGTCTTTAATAAGCACTGCCATCACAAACAGATTCACCACAAGTGAAGAGTGTCGTCACTCATCCATCATGGTTTTGTATGTAACACAACAATGATGAGATGCTTTCATGATGGTAAAATGAGCACGCAAAGCTCAGTGTTTTTGAAAAAGCAGCAGCAACATTTCTGAAGACCAGTCGGGATCACTGCTCAGCTTGGAGACTTCAGACCATAAAATGTGGGCTGAAATGGTTTTAAGAATCCAATATGAGTCTGTGCAGAAGAAGACTGACTAATTCTCATATGGTTTGTGTAAATATTGACCTGTCCCTTTTGATCAAAACGGAGAATGTGCAGTTTTCTAGACAGCAAGTCATGTCGTTAAAGCATCAGCACAAGCATTTTCCAGGCTGTAGGTTCAGCAATTAATTCACTACCATTCTTTCTGGAGGTGCAACAACCTCTGTCGTCTCATTACACAACATGTGAGGTCATAAACATGAATCTGGCAACCGCTTTGTGTGTTCTGCGATTTTTTCGTCGTTCCTGCAGTGGTAAGTCACTAGCCCCTTTTACACTGCCAGATTTTCGGCGAATGTTGGGCCGTTTTGCCGGCCAGCTGCGAGCATTTAGACACACAGAGCCGGATTGGCGAGTTGATCCGAGGTGCCCAATTTTCCGCCTCGTAGGGTAGACATATTAGTGGAACCTTTTTGGTTTAAAAAGAACGAGGAGGCCTTCCGCCACGGGAGGAGCTGTTGATGACTTGTGGGAGGAGCTGTTGATGACGCCACATGTGCGAGCCACTGGCGGTGGATAAACAGGAAACAGCTGATAGCAGCTAGGAGCAAGAGGGAAACACAAACCTGACAGACACTGTAAAGATGAGCAACTGGGGAGACAAGGAATTGCGCGCCCTCCTTGTCCTCGCAAACGAAGAGGCCATTAACCGTCAGATGACGGGGACGGTGAAGAACGGGCCGACTTACGAGAGAATCGCCGAAGGACTGACCAGCCGCGGCTTCCCTCCCACGTCACTGTTTACGTCACACGCTGAGCTACACGTTTTGTTACTTGCTCACGCCCCCCATTGCCCCGAAAAAGGCACATTCTGTATAAACAAAAGTAGGCAGGCGGCATTTTGCTGCACTCCCCGATTTTGTTTTTATACTGCCAATGCTGAAAGAAGACTGATTGGGCTTTCCTGCAAATTTGCACAACTCCTATTTAAAAAGGGCTATTGTGTGACGGCAGCAAAGGTTTTCAATTTTCTAAATTGCCTCCAAGAACACTGAGATCATCTGCTGCCTGAGAGTTTTGAACCAGGAACCCTCTTGCTGTGAGGCGACAATGCTAACCACTGCGCCACTGTACCGCCAAAAGGTTCATCATCACCAGTATGACCTCTGGTACTACCCTAGATTAATCTTTAGCACTTTAGGCCTCATCTCAAAGACCAAACAGGTTGAGTGATTGGCTTTAAATATTTCACAACTAGCATCACACGATCTGTGGAAGGTCTTCCTCACATCTATTGCCCCCCGTTTTCTGAGACACACATGACAGCTGGAACACTGAGGATCTCTTGAAGGCTTGGGTCTTGGCACATGAGCTGTCATCAACACATATTGATAAAAATCAGCGTTTATAGCCGACACTTCCTGAAACTTCCTGTGCTGACATTTTTAGTGACAGTTATTTGTTGTTGGGTCATGCTGATTGGCGAAGTGTTCGTCCACTCACACTGAACCAGCTCTTTCACAACTATTTAAAAAATGCTGAACTGGAAGTGAGTCTGTATAAACACTGGCATATTTTTACTCTCTCTGGGTTATATTTAACAAGTTTGCTGTGAACAGGACTTAAGCAACACGGAGGCAGAGGAGAACAAAGTGGGCCAAGATGAAATTTAGGCCAAGACCTGCACCTGACATTTTGAGCTCACAGCAGTTCAGCCTGAATCAACACGTGGCGCCTCAACACGGAGCTCAGTGTTGAAGTTTTGTTTGCATTCAAAGTATTATTTTACAGGGAAAAAGCAGTAATAAAACCATAGATTACCCGACTGCTGTCTTATATCACTCTGAACTGGGCTGGAAAGTCAAGTTGGTTTCAATAAGAAAGACGAAAGAACAAATATGAGCCCTAATATCTTTTTGTCCTCCTTTGAAGCCGCTTATATTACTCTGAGATCTGCTTAAATTGGAGGTGTTGAAGGAGTGAAGGAGCGCTTTGCAAAATTGATTTTCTCTTGTTCCAGTGAAATCTAGTGTGTAGCTGCTGGCGGAGCTCAAACACAAACACCCACTCTGAGTCCTGCGAGGAAAGCTCCATCCAGCAGGATCTTTCTGATGACAAGGAGCACACCGACGAACAGAGCTCATTCCTGGAAAATATTGATATGCTGAACACATGAACCCACTGGAATGCATCGCCCTCAGGGGAAGTTATACAATACTTATGAATTACTGCCTCATGTATGCAATAGACAGAACTATTTAAAGCATAACAAGTGCCAGTGAGCTGCTGAAATACTGCAGCAGTTAGAGCTACTCGATGTAGTAATAAATAACATTTTGCTCTCAGTCTGAGTACACACAGCGAGCCGTGTAACTAAAACTACATTATCCTCTCCTCAGTGTTTCAGCATCATGTGTTTATGGACTCCGCAGGCATCCACCTTCCCCGCGGTGCTTACTGTAGATGCCGTGTGGTGCTTTTCCAGAGAATTCATCAACTTTTGCTCAAGTGTTCATTTTCAATCTGCTGTAAGGGGAAAAAAACTGGCACGACAGATGACAAGTGTAAACCCCAAATAAGTTTTCTTTTCATTACAGACTTGCTCAGGCTTAGTGTGAGTTCCAGTGACAGGCCTGTGTGGACACGTGAAGACCACCCAACGAGTCCTACCAACTTCTCAGGAACTGTTTTTTTCTCCACTAAACATTGTTTTTAAAAACCAGGGGAAAATTCCTGGTCTTGTATTTACAAACCTACTGACTGCATCAACAAGAGGATTCACCAGGTCTACGTGTTTGATATTGAATTGACCGAAGTCTTCCCCAAACAGCGATTTTCCAATCATAGCTGAGCTTCACGAAAGGCCTGTCAAGGTTTGGATTTCTCTTCACATTACAGCTGTGTACTGCAGGCTACGAATACTTTGAAGAGTTTGGGAGGTGGTTTCTTTTTTAACCCTCTCTAAAACCAATGATGCAAGAAAAAGGTGTCAAGGATGGATTAAACGGGGTCATCCCTATGTTTTCAGGGTCCTATAGCCACGTTTCCACTTAGCAGTCCGGTGTTGGGGTACCTAGCACACAGATCTGGTACTAAAAGGTGGAGCTGTGAACACTGCAGTCCACTGTTCATACTGTGGAGAGTTTTATTAGTAAACTGTAACTATAAAATGAAAGGATGTTTTGCTGCCTCTCACAGCAGCTGGAGTCTGAGAAAAAATAACTTCATTCACTGGGCCGACTGCCGGCAACTTTTAAGGTGGAACGTTAACTTGTAATGTTACTCAATGCATGAGTTGATGACGTGAATCCATCAGCACACCTTAAATTTCACTGTGACAACTTTGACCATCACTTTAGTTTTTATATGACACACACTTTTAGTAATGACTTTAAAAATATAGATTAATTTGGAGCGGATTATGTGAAGGTCATATATTCTAATCCTCACTTCCTGTGGGCTACAGCAACACTAAACCCCTGAGCTTGCCTGAGAAGGACTAAATGCACAAAGCTGCTATTTTTAAATATCCCATGGAGAGAGACTCTCACTGCAGCCTGTTCTATTTTGTTCTGAAAATGTGGGCGTGCAGCCTCGTTCTGTGGACGATAAACCAGGTGCAGACTGATAAAGGAGGAAATACAGCGAGTGCTGGACGGCGCAGTGAGTGACAACAACCCCGCCCACATTTAGGAGCACTGTCTGTGGTGGAAACACTAGGGTCTAGGTACCATGTCTGAAGGGTCACTGTTGGTTCCAAAGGTACCATACTGAAAGTGTTTGGTGGAAATGGGGCTTATGTCTCCAAAGGACCTCGTCTAGACTTGTGTTAAGTTTTGAGCATGTGTCTCTTGATATAAACCAACATGTCAGAGAGACGTTGACAGACAGAAAATAAAAGAACAGAGATGAACATTTCAAATGCTATTTGAACAGTAACTTGTCCATGAAAACATGGATGCCTCACACACATCTTCAACCTGACAGCACAGATCTACACAATCAGCACGGTTTCAAGTGTAACTAACAGGCCTACTCACTTTATCTAGTAATAGTTTCATCCTCATTAACAAACATCTCCGTATGTGAATGTCTGCAGTCTGTGTGTTATACAGAACTTTATTTTGTTTACTCGCAAAACATGGGATTTATATCCTGTTACCTGCTGGGACAAATGAGCAGACAGACTATCACTGTAATCATTGCTCCAACGTGGAGTAAAAAAGTCTTGAGGGCTGTCTATAAGCGGCACTCGCAGACTTTACATGATGATGGTGAACTCATCACAGTACGAGCGACTGAAGTCCGCGAGGGCTCAGTCTGCAAGTCTAGAGAGTGGACATTTGGATGCAGCCTAATTCGTCTGTAGGTTCACTAGCTAGCAAAATTTAGCCAAGTTTGCCAGTCAGTATCATGACTCACCCTTCATCACATTATTTAGCCCTAAATTAAAGCCTGACACGTGAAGCAGCAGTAACTTATGTGGTTGATTACTGAGTGGTCAGTTGTTGAGGTTCAGACTAAATTCCTTTGTACAGTATAATATTGTGCTGCGTGTGCATACATGTCTGTGTGAACATGTTTATTCTCCACCCAGTAGAGGCAGATGAAGAGGAATATGTGAGAGTAACACCATAAACAGGGGGTTGTAAACACATTATTGGGAGTGTGTGTGAAAGACGATAAGTGTGATCGGGGAGAAAAAAGAACAAACGAGCATCTGAGATCTGGTCGGGCTCCGAGCACAGTCGCCCCTGTCAGCGTGGCAGCTGTGAAGAGGAGCAGAAAACCTGTGAAAATTCATCTCAGCATCCTGTTGGAGGAGTGCTTGAGCATGAGGGCTCAGCGGACACTGGGGGACACTCAGACGTCTGTAATGTTTCCCCGTGAGAGAATCCTTCCCGACCAAGGTTAATCACTTTTTGTGTTCAGTGAGGAGTGTTCAGTGAGTGTTTGTGGCGTTGTTTGTGCCTGACGAGGCAAAAGATCTCCAATTACAACACATGCAAAGAGTGTTTCATTATGTTGTCAGTTTGAGCAGTGTGTGTGTGTGTGTGTGTGTGTGTGTGTGTGTAGAGCGGTTTACCTTTCTTAGTGCATGGACTGCATCTTTTTGGACTCTATCTCTTGAGCTGACCCCCAAAACTGAATTCTGGCCTTATTACTGAATTTTCTGCACTTCTGTCCCTCATCACTCAGCGCTTTGACAATATTATTATACTTGGAGGCTTTAACATCCACGTCTGTTGCCCCTCTTGCAATCTTGTTTTATGCACCTAAGAAACATTTCTCATATTAGATCTTTTTATCTTTCCATGACCTCAACAAAATCGTAAATACCCTTGTCCTCCTGCTTAGACTACTGCAACTTTAGGTCTCTACACCTGTCTTAGCCAGAATTGTCTCCACCGTCTGCAGTTGGTGCAAAACTCTGCTGCCAGACTGATCGTCTGTTCAAGGAAATTTGAGCACATAACTCCAGTTTTAGCTGCACTTCACTAGCTGCCAGTTACCTTTAGAAGTGATTTTAACATTTTATTATTAACTTTTAAAGTTCTTCATGACCTAAGCTCATCACCGAGCTTTAATTCCCTACAGCCAGCTCCTTATCTAATTTTAAATCTCCTTGAAAAACATATTTTTATAAAAAGGCATTTTATTCCTACTAATGGCAGCAGTCTCGTGCATCTATGCTCTTGTTGTCTTTTCTCCTTCTGTTTTTACTCATTCATTCATTACTGTTGTTACATCGTTTTTTTTCTTCTCTATGTTATTGTCACTGTATTTTCTCTTTTTTCTTTTTCCTTGTACATGCACCTTGTGACACCTTTACAAACACCTTCTCTCCTCTATCTCTTCCTCAAACTCTCATACACCATAGGTGAATAAGAGAAAACAGACACAAAGAGTTCAGTATCTTAAGAACCCACTAGGTCAAAACAATACTTCAATATATGCTCCATATAGCAACATATGAAATCATAAACAAGGAACTCACACACACCCTCCGGAGCACACACTCTCACACAGACTCACTAAAAATATCCTCACTGATCTTTTCACCTCTCTTCACAGACATACATGTCCTTCTTGGGGCTCATAAGTTTCTTACCAAATTCAAAAACATCCCCTCAAACGAGGCTCATAACTTTTATCAAAGTCCCCATCAAAGGCTCATAAGTATTTATCAATATTTATAAGTCCTCTTCTTTGAGGCTCATATATTTTATCACTAGGAAACAACTAAATCTCCTATTCTCAACCACTTCCTATTATATATCTATTTATATCTATTTCATATGAAATCTATCACATCAACATAACATAAATCTCATAAACCATCCCATTGCGCAATCTTTCACACACAACCAGAACACAGCTGAGACAGCACTTCACACACACACAGAGATCACTCTTCTAACAAGCAGAGACACCTTGGCCAAACTCTCACACTAACTTCAACATTCTCCCCAAATGCACAAACATCTTTCAATCCTCAATTCTCAGAGTCGACTCATTCACACTGTCCTATAGCATGCTTTTTGCCGCTCCTTCCTATTTTCCTTTTTTTCCTTTTTATATCTAAATTTATGCTACCTTATGAGGTGTAGATATTCAATGAGAGGCTGTATCAAAACATCGTTCGTCAACGAATATTAAGCATAAGAGCATACAATTGAATTTTTATTCTACACCTCCAGTTCCTTGAACTGACCTGAAATTCACCTAGTGATATCCCAGGCTTTGAGGCCCATCTAAAATCGCCTCCTTGAGGGCTTTTGTCAAATCTGCGGCATTTTCTCTTTACTTATTCCTATTTTTCCTTTATTCCTATTTCTCTTTACTTTATCTTTATCCTTACCTTATCTCTTTTCCTTATCTCTTTTACCTTATTCCTATTTTTCATACGTCCAATTTCCCTTGGGCCCAGGGTTATCACTGTCCTCTTTTGTTTTTAGCCAAATTCCTGACTATTTCTCAAAGCCTACTTTCACGCAGTGACTAATATACACATGTCTTACCAGTATGAAGGTACAGGGCCCACCTCTTCATTAACTGCGCATGGTATTTTTTAGCTCACCTTATCGTTACTAATCAGGCTATTCTACATTTTCTCATTACTTCACTATTATTTCTTCTTCCCTTAGTTTACTTCAAAGTTTATTCTCTTTACTTACTTTACATTAATGTTTATTCCCTATCTTTCCTAAGACAGACTCCTTACATCAATGTTTATTCTCTGTCTTTCCTAAGACAGGCCTCTGTCTTTCCTAAGACAGGTCACTCCCAGCGCAAACAGAAACAAATTTAGAAGGAGAACCACCCCAACACCTACACATCATGGCACACACACACAAATGATTCGTTACGGTGTGACCCCACAGCAAACACACAACAGCCCCGAAAGAGCGAACCAGCACTCAATCACGTGAAATGCTCACCATATCTGTCGACCTGGTGCGGGAGCAGATACACTGAAGCCGTCGGTGACACTGCAGGCCACAACACGTCCGGAGTTTGTGTCGCCAAAATTGTTGTGCCTTCTTCTAATCCTGTTTGTGACGCCAAAATTGTTGTTTATTAACTAGCGATGATGTGAAGGTGATGAAGAAGACTTCATCACTTGTAACTTCTTGTTTATTACAAGAAGTACAGCATCTATCAAGCATCTAGAATGCTTGGAGAGGGTTCTTCAGCCGATGTGGACCACTCTGAAAAGCAGCCCCAAATTACTCCCATTATATAGACACACTGTTTCTGTGAAATGTGAGACAAAGTCAGACAAACAACAAAGGGTGACCCTAGTTGGATTTCACCTACTTTAACCCTGAACCATAAATATCTTTTCTTTGACCCTGACCATATATGCTTTTGGCCCTGGGCCCCTTACTGGTCATCTGTTCCAAAGCTTCAGAGTAAATGATAATACACTACACTCCACATCGCTCCGACTAAACCTCATATATCAAACAGTTCAGAGTCCCTTCAGGAAGAACTTTGTCTTATTCAGATCCTGCACCAGAAGTTTAGAGAAGGTGTTCATGTGTGAGAAAGCCTGTCCGACTGTTACTATAAGTCCTGTGAATGTGCAGCCATCAGTGTACTGTAGCGTACTATATTGCTAGGCTTGCTTTAGTGAGCATCGTGCCAGCCAGCCGCTGCTAAAACGAAGATGTCAAGCGATGTCAGGAGCAGGAAAAATGGCTGTCAGAGAGAGAGGCAGTGTTTTTTGTTTTTGAATTGCATCTTTGCCGAGGCTAAAATTAGACAGGAGCGGAAACATCCACTTTTGAGTGTAATTCACTGATGCAAGAAAACTACAGATTCTGTTGAGATGAAAGATTTAGAGCAAACATCTGCTCTGAGCATTGCTCCTTTCTTGGCAGAGGTAGGCTCCGGCAAACTGATTATACTGTACGAGCCTGGTTTTAATTAAACGGCTGACAGCGTGGGGGCACAAAGGAGACTACAGATCTCCAACAGAGTTACTGAAAGTGTTGCACCTGACTCTTCTCTTCCTCTCTTTCTCCTGGCACGTCTCAAAGAGCACCGACTAATACGCAGCAAGCTGGTCAACAATTTCCTTTACGGCTCTTTACTGCAGCTGTGTGTCCGCTGGCTGCAGAGACGCTGATTACACACCCGCTACATGACTAACAGCGTGCTACTGCACACAATCATGTGCTGAGACACAGATGAGTTTGCAGAACGAGCGCCTGAGTGAGTGGAAACGAGCAGGAAAATGGGCTCTCTGGCTTGAGTGAGGTAAATAATTGATCTGACAGTGACATACAGCAGGGGTGCATCTGAGCAAGTGCCGCTGTTTGCATTTCTGTCATTACGCACCGTGTTTTACACCAGCGGTGACGAGGTAAACAAGCCAGCCATGCTTCTTTTTAGCCATGCATGGAAGAGTGAGCGACTCAACTTCTGACCCAATCAAGTCTCATTAACACACACGCTGCCCTGCAGCCTGTCACAGCAATATATATGCAAATATATTATAATGTACATTGTGAGAATGAAATCAGTTTGGTACCTTACGTATGTATGAATATTAAAAGTGCCAATCTCAAATCATCTAACAATATAAATTGAAGGTTTAATGACATATATGATGGAATAATATGACAAATTATGGGCATTAGCATTTTGTGTGTTAATCAAATACTAAAAATGTGCCGTATACATCTGCATAACAATGGATCATTAGTTAGCTTTGGACTTAACAAAGGCTTTCCAGCACCACATTGTAATAATGGCATTTCATTTACATAAATCTAATAATTAATTTCTTCATGTCTGATGTTAATGATTGGTTCAGTAGAAATTTTTTTTTAAAGATGAATTGATGAAAATTTTTAGACACATAGTTAGTTAGTTCATGCAGGACACTGAAGTCGTACACCCTAGCTGTAACCAGCTGACAGCCACATCAATCACGGCCCATTCTCACAACAAGGCAGTCCATTTAAAAATGGCCTCCTACTCACTGATCCCTGCTACACCAATGCAGCCACACACTGCTGCTGCTGCTAGCAAAGCTTTGCCTCCACCTTCCTAATTCAGAGTCCTAACATGACTCAAAGGTTAAAAAGGTATTTATTGTACCATCAGGGGTGTTTTCTGCATTGTGCTCCCTGTTTTGGTTTAGCACACTGCTTGTCTAATCCAGGGAGCATCTTAAGAGTGGAGCCATCAGCACCAAGTATACCTGTATTTCAGTGGCAGCTGCTGGTCTTTCAAACAGGGGAAGCTCACTTTAAGTTTACTCGTTCTCGTACTTGTCGTCCTCCACTTATCCGGATCCGGGCAGCAGCCTCAGCAAAGAAGCCCAGACAGTCCTCTCCCCAGCCACCTCCGTCAGCTCTTCCGAGGGAACCCCGAGGCGTTCCCAGGCCAGCCGGGCGTTGTAATCCCTCCAGCGTGTCCTGGGGCGGCCCCGAGGTCTCCTCCCGGTTGGACATGCCTGAAACACCTCAAGGGAGGCGTCCGGAAGGCATCCTTACCAGATGCCCGAACCACCTCAACTGGCTCCTCTCGATGTGGAGGAGCAGCAGCTCTACTCTGAGTGCCTCCCGGATGTCCGAGCTCCTCACCCTCTCTCTAAGGCTGAGCCCAGCCACCCTGCGGAGGAAACTCATTTCGGCTGCTTGTACTCGCGATCTCGCTCTTTCGGTCACTACCCAGAGCTCATGACCATAGGTGAGGGTTGGGACGTAGACCGACCGGTAAATCGAGAGCTTCGCTTTCTGGCTAAGCTCCCTTTTCTGCATCACTGCTGACGCCGCCCCAATCCGCCTGTCAATCACCCGCTCCATCCTACCGCCCCAATCCGCCTGTCAATCACCCGCTCCATCCTACCCTCACTCGTGAACAAGATCCCGAGATACATAAACTCCTCCACCTGAGGCAGGACCTCCCCCCCCGACCTGGAGTGGGCAATCCACCCTTTTCCGGCTGACTTATAAAAGGAACATTTAATTGAAGCCATTTTCAACCACACTCATGCCATAGAACCACAGCAACACACACCTCATAGATTTTCAGATGGGTTTAAACACCTGAACTGTGCTGTACAAACAGTGAAAATGAGCTATATCTCCAGGCGGCACTCTGTCAGAAGACTTCACTCGCAAATATCCGCATGGGACTGAGTTCGAAATGCGAAGCGCTGTCAATCACAAAGGGGTTCAGCCTCTTAGACAATTCCTCCAATCACCATGCATACACCCAGCGTCCTCTCCCACCGCGTTTGTCGCATTTATCCAATGAGCGTCTCACTTTGCTGACACGAGAATGTATGACAGGAAGGTCGTGTTTGAAAACTGGTGATAAACAGCTGACGTTTGAACATCACAGTCATGATGTGAAATGCATCCTAGCGCTCGTTTAATGCAATGTAAATTCTTATTTTAATGTAAATTCAATAGTGCATGTTGGACCATTTCTTCTACGAAATTTCAGGGGAAGTTCAGCCTCCCTTGTTGTCTCAGAGCAATCGCCCCTGCTGTATTTCCATTTGTTGCAATAAATGGTTAAATCTATGACGAGAGTGTTCCTGAGTGAAGTATAGTCAGTGATCCTCATTTATTAATCTAACGTACAAACCAGCGCAGATCTGAACACAGAAATTGTCTAATGATGGAGTCTGTGTGTGACTCATGGCACATTTTAATCTCACATATCACAGTGTAGGAATGATCGAGTGATGATAAATGTGGCAGCTGAAAACAATCGTCATTTAAATATCCGGTATTTTCTTGGTTTAGAGGTCTCGTCCCCAGAGTTTACGACATGGAGAGGTGTCAAACTTCCCTGAGCTAGAGACGGAAACACTGATGTCCTCAGATCTAATTTAACCCACTGGCTCTATATGGTAAACGGACCTGCACCTGTAAAGCCCCTTTCTAGTCTTCTGACCACTCAAAGTGCTTTTTACACTGCGAGTCACACACATTCACACACACACATTCACACACTGGTGGCCGAGGCTACCATACATGGTGCCACCTGCTACTCAGTTTTTAACACACTCACACACCAATGGAACAGCCATCTGGAGCAACTGGGGGTTCAGTATCTTGCTCAAGGATATTTCCACATGCAGACTGAAGGAGCCGGGGATCGAACCGCTGATCTTCCAATTAGTGGACGACCTGCTCTGCCTCTGAGCCACAGCTATCCTGAAAAGAGGCATCTAGAACGGTTCTTTTCACAGGACCAATTCCTTTGACTTGACACATGTAAATGTTTCGAACCATTCAAGTTTTGATACTTAGAGCCAGCGGTGTTCAACCCTCGGTCAGCCTGGAGCCAGTCCCACAGAGCCAGGCAACTGTGAGCTGCAATAGAGAGCGACTACACATTTTTAAGTTATTGATATTTGGTTACAAATGATTAGATACCAGTCACAATATGGTCTAATACAGTGGTTACCAACTGGTGCAATCACAGGGTCCAGATTTGTCCTTAGTCATCAGTTCAAGGTCCACACAGTTTAATATATTCAGCATCATACTTGCACTTGATGATGTTTTCCACGCTAGTTTTCTGTCTCTGTCAAGTAGCTGTTGGTTATTTACTTTTATTTTGAAGTGCTGTTTCCTGCTGTAGAGTGAGTGCTGAACAGATACAGAAAACTAGCTCGATGACACGGCAAAACACAAGTATGACACTGAATATGTGTGGACCGTGAAATAATGAACTGGACCCCATGGTTGGACCAGCTGGGAACCACTGCCCTAAATCCTACACACTGGACCTTTAACTAAAGACGCTGATAACCTATATCAGCGTGGTTTGAATATGCAGAGTGTTTGTGAACTGTGTGTGTGGAGCTGTGACAACACTAAACAAAGCAGCAGCCACATACCTTTTGGATATATTTAATTTTCCTCTCTAGGCTGGCAAAGAGAAAATAAAACTCAGCCCACGTTTGTTTTTGTTTTTGTATAAACTGGAAGTTGGATGTGTAATCTCTTCAGCCCGTCTCTGTAAAGACCTTTCTATGAAATATGTAAAGCGAGGTGCAGCTAACCCGACTCCAGTGTGGTGTGCCTGTGGGTGCAGCGAGAGGAAACCAATTCCTGTCTGCCTCCAGCTGGCACTGTAAGCTCTCCCACCTGTACTACATGGTGTCATTGTGTGGGCATGCTTTTCTCTGTCCTGAGCCAATAAACCTGTCTTGGAACAGGTGCGCCAGCCGGCTCGGCAGGAGGGAACCGTGTCCCCTCTCTGCCTCCAGCCGGTGCTCAAAACAAGCCCGCCCACGCGACACGGCTATTAAATGTATGTTTTACAAGCATCACGGAACAATGTCTAATGACTCATTACGCAGGGCTGCAGAGCTGCTTCAGTCCAGGGGTCTTATGGTTGTGATGCAGTAAACAGAATATAGAATAAATAATAAACATTAATTCCCACACTCTGGCAGGCAGTTGCAGAATTACATCACAGTAGAGCTGGAGAGAAAACTATCATACTTTTGTCCTTATAGCTGGCTGTTTGTTTCCCATTGCATCAACCTGTGTTTCCTCTGAGATGTGTTTCATATCAATATTTGAAGGAGTCTGTATGTGAGTCAGTGAATATCTAACAGCTGCTGGCACTGCGTTCTGATAAATCCCTTCACGGCCCAGTGTGTAGGATTTAGGGGGGATATATTGGCAGAGATGGAAAATAATAAAATAAGTATATTTTCTTTAGCGTATGATCACCTGAAAATTAGAACTGTTGTATTTTTGTTACCTTAGAATGAGTCGTATATATTAACGTAAGGAGCAGGTCCTCATGTATGGAGGCTGCCACGTCACACCACCATGTTTCTACAGTAGCCGGGAACGGACAAATCAAACACTGGCTCCAGATCGGGCCATTCACATTTTTGCGTTTTTGTGTTTTTGCATCAGCCACCAAGGTTAGCAACCAGTGTTTTTACTGGTTTAAATCACCTGGACTGTTTGTTTCAGAGAGGAAGAGACCTCGGCGGATAATTTCACTCCTGCTGAAACCTCCTGAACGTCTGGATCTTAAATTATCAGAGAAACTACAATTACCGCCTCGTGGTTGTATGCCTCTGCGAGTTGCAGTTACAGTTTCCATCCTCCCCCCTCGGCAGCACAGAAGATCTATACAGTCAGCACAGTTCCAACATTACTGTCATCAGTTCAGTGTGTGACCAGCTGTTTGCCCTTCTGTTCCTGAGATATGACGCTGACTAACGGCTAGAAAAGTGTTTTTGCAGAGTATTATGATGTCAAGGTGAAGCTGACCTTTGACCTTTTGGATATAAAATGTCACCACGTCATCATTTTCAGTTCTCTGTTAAGTCCAAGTGGACGTTTGTGCCAAATTTTGAAGAAATTTCCTCAAAGTGTTTTTGAGATATGGCGTTCCAACACATTCGTTTGGTCATGGACTTTCCACGTCCACATATGACGTCCAAGGTACCCTGGGTGTGTTGGTTGTTGACGTTCTGGGACACCGTGTCAACTTCAGCTTGTTACATGCATTGTCTGTTTTCGAAATACACTTCAGTTTTCACAGGAAATTTAACGTTCACATACAGTCTCTTTCAAAATAAAAGCACTACGTTGGTACAACACTACGAATTAACTTTTTTTTCCCTTCAATAACAAACACACGTGGTTGGGTTTAGGAAAAAAGAACAGGGTTTGGCTTTAGAATCTTACGGGACGTGAACACTGCTCTCTTGGTTGAAAGTCAGTGTTGGACCCATGCGCCCTACTTGGACTTTCATTGCCTTAAAGGGAAATTTCGGTTTATTTCAACCTGTCTCCTATCGTCCTAAATTTGTTTCAAGTGACTAGTGACACAAAAAAATTATAGTTAACATGTTAGCTGTTAGCCTAGATACAGCCGGGGCGCATAGTAGTAGCGTCAGACCTGTTAAAACGTAAAACGTCAGGCACGGTATGAGATTGCTGCTTGTTCTCGCGATATTTCGGCCGCGCTTTGGAAAGCAGAGCTAAATGGTAAACAAACGTGGCAGCACACCGGTAAGGTAAGACAACACGTTTACATGTCGTTTTCTATATGTTCTCTGACATTTATCCTAACGATATGAGGCGGTCTTTGTGGAAAAAAAGCTTGTTTAGTGGACTAACTTTGCACTTGAAGGTTGCCCGTTCACTTACGTTTTAACAGGTCTGACGCTACTATGCGCCCCGGCTGTATCTAGGCTAACGGCTAACATGCTAACTATTATTTTTATGTCACTAGTCACTTGAAACAAATTTAGGACGATAGGAGACAGGTTGAAATAAACCGAAATTTCCCTTTAACTTTCATTCTTGTCCCGTCGTGTTTACCCCTGACGCCACTTGGCCCCATTAAGTATAATGGCAACCGGCTGTGTGCCTGCATGCCGATATTAAAGGAAGTCTTTTTCGTCAGTGTAAAGTTCGTTTACATATGGTCTCTTTCAAATTAAAGGCACTATGTCGGTACAACACCACGAATTTTCCTTCAACAACAAAAGCACCTGGTTGGGTCTAGGACAAAAGAACAGGGTTTGGCTTTAGAACCTTACGCGATGCGAACACAGTGCTCTCAGGAGAAAGTCAGTGTTTGTTGGACCCACCCACCACCCCTTCTGCCCACCCCAGTCAGACTTTCGCTGCCTTAACTTTTGTCCTTGTCCTACCGCCTATCCCCATGACGACCCTGGGCAACGTTAAACTATAACGGCAACCAGCCGCGTATCATGCTGACGTGACAGGATGCCGTTGTTCATTGGTTTCTGACACCGCAAGTCACTGCCGGAGTGGTGGATTTGAGACCTGGCTTGGCGTTCACAAGAATGAGAATGACAAGGTCATAGTGACCTTAACCTTTGACCACCAAAATGTAATCAGTTCATGGCTGAGTTCCAGTGGACAGCTGTGCCAAACTTGAGGAAGGCGTTCTTGAGATATTGTGTTCATAAGACTGGGACAGAAAACGGACGGACAACCCATGAACATGATGCCTTAATTCAGCCACGGCTATCACGTGCTTAGAGGCATATAAAGATGAGCACACATTAACATGTAGTGGGTGAGCTGTCTCCGACATGCCAAACAGCATTGAAGAAACAGTGATTTTTAACGTGAAACTGCTTTATTCAGTGTTTTTACCTGTTTAAATCACCTGGTCTGTTTATATTTGAGAGGAAGAGACCTCTGTGGATAATTCGTCTCCTGGTAAAAACCTCATGAACAATGAATACTGGAGGAATCCTAACCAGGGGAAGTTTCAGCTGGTTGCAATCTGCAGTCCTCACCACTAGATGCCACTATATCTCCCTAAATCATACACAATTAACCCCTGAGTGGGAGCAAGAAAAAACCTGAATTCCCTCGCATGTATTAGTGAACACATCATTGTTTGTCCCGTACCTGGGCCTGAGCTCCGTTGATCATCAGGTAATACAGCTTGCTGAGGATGCTCTGCTGCAGCTGGTCCCAGGAAATAGACCGATCCTCCCTCATTAGGAACGGAGGTCCAAACCTTGAACAGAAATAGATAAAGTTTAAAACAACAGCTCATGACTCTGCATTCAGCCGCTCCACATCAGCCCTGGTCGGCTCAGGCGTCTCCTCGTCCTATTGTAATGTAAATAATTATTTATTACCATTATCAGCTTTAGAGCAGAATTCTCATTACAGCGTATCTATGGACGGACACAGAGCGATAATGAGGAGTGAAAATAGATGATGAGGAGAGGGACAACCATCCCTCTGAAATGATAAATCACATGACACATTCACCATAATACCCATTTAATTGAGAGCAGCCCTCCATTGTATGCTTGGGATTTATTAGTATGAGACCATGTGAGCATGCGTGTGCATAAAGAGGCCAGACACACAGGCACATACACAATGCATGATGGGATGCTAATAAACTGTAGATTAATCAGCATGAATAGGAGGGGGATGAATGAAAAGTGTTGCATCTGTAAAGGCACTATTTCATCCTTAAAGACACTGGAACAAACCTCAGAAATCAAACACATCCTCCATCATACAACTTTCCCATTAGATCATAGATGGACACCGCGGAGACCCTCGGAGTAAATGAGGCTGGATTACTGTTCAGGATGGGAACCATTAACATTCTGTGGTGGCTGAGGAGTAGCAGCTGCAGCGACCACGACACGGGATGAGACAATATACACAACAGAATGGGAGGGAAAATGACTTAAAAGTACAATTAATTCAGTTGGAAACTGCTGTGGAGCAAAAGACAAAACAATTCCATTCTTGTGCTGTGTGGTTCGGTTTGTGGTGAATGGACTGAGTGTGCTAAATACAGAGGGTTGAAACATTGTGTTAGCCACTCTCTGGGTCCTCATTCCCACAGTGGAGAGTTTAACTCCTCCGACCTTAAACAAGAACACAATAAAGAAGTAGATTTAGAAGTCTGAATTCAGAATTTTCTTGAGTTTTCCCTTTAAAAGAGGTTTTTGATGGTTTCATTTAGAGAAATCTATCGTCCACTTCTGAACGTCACAGACCGATGTTACTGACGTCACATTTGGCCCAGAAGTGGCCCAGCTAGGGATGAGTACCAAGACCCAGTATTACACAGCCTGGTGCAAAATTAATCAAGACCATAGTATTGATAGACCCTTTTATTGTTAGTAAACAGTATGACATTTTTTGGTGGACGGGGCTTAGCTGGAGGCAAAACAGTTCTTTACAGACATTAGCTAGCGCTAGCTAGCAAGTTCTGTTGGCTTGTTTTAGACAATGGAGGAAGATGATGTGAGTGGTGTGTTCAGAAACACTCATTCAAAGTGTCGGGCGCACTCTGACACAAACTGGAGCGTTCGTAACTTCAGATCGCTGTCTGAATGTACCGTTCAGTTACAGTACCCACAGCACTGCACTCTGAGTGACTCAGCAGAGCACCGAGCGGAGTGAATGTGTGATTAACTTAACCGTTGGTTCATTCATGTAGAAATATAACGCTGCGTTTCATCCACCAACAGGGCTCTCATTTTAGTGTAGAGCGTCAGACTGAATTTACCAACGCACCATGTCAGGTCACTCACTCTCCGGGACCGCCAGTGTTACTTGAATAAGTAAACACTGACCAACGGGACCAGACTGGCCGACCCGTATGCTCTCACTCAGTGGATGGATGATGTCACAGGAAGCCAATCTTACAAAGGAGGACCACACTTGTTTGTTTTGCTATGGAAGCTAACGTTAGCTAATGTGCTAAAAAGTTAGCGTTCCAGAGAAATCCAATATTCCTCTTAATCCCTCCCCAGTTTCTGATGAGGTGGACATGATAACCCTTAATACACATAACCTTATTCATCCCTACAACAGGAAATACTTTTTCCCTAACCTGATATGAAGTGTGCGCTGCACATGTGAGCATTTTTGATGATGGCCTCCGTCCAGTCCTTTGGTCTTATCACATTTAACCATAGTTGTCTTTGTTTTTGTTGACGGGCAGTGGCGGCTGGTTTTGAGCCATGACTCCTTCTATTCTGGCTCCCAATAACACAACAAGACAAACACATTTTAACACTCCTATGGAGCCTACAGCCCTGTGGGGGAGAGGCAGGTTTTGGCTCTGGCTAACAAACTGACATCAGCGTGATGTCGGCCCTAAAAGGGTCTACAGTATAAAATGTTAATTATATTATTATAGGCAGAGGAGAAGAGCTCCAGGAGTGTGGGAGTGACAGCCAACAGTTTGGTTCGCCCACTGGTTCATTTGTTTGAAAGAAAGAGTGCTCTGTGTCTTCAAACTACTGGAGTGCACACTGGTGCTCTGAGTGACAACTGAACGGCCCGGACTGCTCCATCTCAAAAATGCATTTTGAAGTACATTACTGAAGATTACTGTGACAATTTCATTACACATGATCGTGGGAACCCTGATTTTATCTTACTGTTTAACTGTGACTTGAGATTGTTTGTTGCCAGCTGGCTGCCATATTCTTTCCTGTGTCAAAACAGATGAGCAACATGCATTACGTCACCCACCAGCGGGAGCATTTATTCGTCCGGTGCAGTGCATTCTGGTAGTTGTGGGTTTTCTGCCACTTGAGCAAAAGTGGATGCCACAGCCGTTTTCCTCTGTTTTCTCTGGTCACGTAGCACCAACTTCAAAAGTATTTGTGTCTTTTTGTTACTTAGACAGCTCAGTTTCTTTCCAGCAGTGAAATACGTCTTTAATTACATTTAAACAGGTGAGTTATATAAAAATTCACCCCTCGTTGTGATGGTACAGTTGTACCAGGCTGTTCATTTCTGCTGTAAAATTAGGTGTTTTAACATGAGGGTCTATAAGGATTGACTCGCTCTTAGAGGCAGCCTCCAGTGGCCATTAGAGGAACTGCAGTTTCTGGCACTTCTGCGTTGGCTTTATTTTCCAGCCCTGGAGGCTGCTGCTTGGTGAACACACAGTAATCTATATTTAGTTTTCACCTGCCTCCACGGACATGAAAATCAGAGCTAACACAAGTAAAATGTCATGAAATCAAACTGTTAACTTTCACAGGGAGAAATGCAGAAACACTGAACATTTAGGTTTCACACATTACATGTGAAACTTCATTAAATCCCATCCACTGTTTTCTGTTGGTTTCACAGTTTCGGCAAATCAATGAAAACTGAGAGCTTTCACACCTAGCTGACTTTCAGAAATGTACCTGTGATGCTATTCTGCAGAGAGCGAGGAACAAGTATGTGACTCCAATGTCATTTTCTTGGCACAGACGAGTCCTCCAGCTGTCATCTGATGAGAGCGGGATAGGTGGGTGGTTTGATCAACGAGGGCGAGGCGTTTGAAGGAGAAAGTGAGAAGTGGATGGGATTGGACTTTCCCACAGACGTGTTGGCGAGCTCACCTATATTGATCCCTCTGGACTCTGTCAGGGAGACGGATGTCTGATCTCTATATAGTGCCAGATGTCAGATTCCCCAGTTGTTTGGTCTGAAACTCATCTCACAGTGAGATGTGAGTCCTTTCAGTAGCAGGGAACTCACATGACCTTGACGTGCTCCACCAGAGCAAGGAGAGATTGTGGACTGAGCTTCTGTACATCGAGCCCCCATCTGCTGTGAGGCTGAAATCAACAACAACCTAAATGACCGACCATGAAGTCAGAGAAGCTAAGAATTTACATTTTGCTAAACCCCTACCTACAGCAACAATTTCACACAGGCTACCTTTCCCCCTCAGTTTGGCCTTGTGCCCCTAAAAACGCCCTTTCCTCTGTCTCTCTCCTGTCAGTATGGTTTTTAGACACCAGTATGTTTTCTCAAGATTCTGATTCTTGGGCAACATCAATTAAAAAGCTGCGCACATAACCAGTAGTCGGTTCGATTTCAAGCCTGGTATTTACAGCTGGAAAACCTGGATATTCATGGCAATAGTTCGACACAAATCTAACACCTGCTGACCTGGAGACTTAAAGGGAAAGTCTGGATTTTTTGAAGTGAGGTTGTATGAGGTTTTAATCCATAGTCAGTGTATTACATATAGTAGATGTCAGTCTGCACACCTCGTTTGGAGAAAGAGGCAGAAGTACTGCCGAGGACGTTTAGCAATGTGCTGCTGTGGCACTGATATTGGCAATTTTAAATTACCAACAAGTTATTTTTGTGAAATAACCATCTTTTTAAAATTCACAGATAGTTATAAAAATCATATCATCCTTAATCCTTAAGGTAAATTAATTATTTCCGTGGACTTAAAAAGCTTTGTCTCCGGTTGGTTTGCTTTCAAAGCAGAACCATGTGAAAGAGTCCTAAACATGCATATGGCTACAGTAGATAGAGGATATGATAAAAATATAACACTAAAATACTAAGGCTAATGTTCCCAGGAAAAACTTGTCCATTTATTGCAGGTAGAGCAACATAATGCTATCTTGTGCATGGTTGGCTGGAGTTGTTTGGGTATTCTCTTCCCAAATGCAAACAAGAACAGGACTGAGCCCCTAACGTTAGCTTAAACTCTAATAAAGTTGCACCATGGCTTCCACAGGATGGATGTTTCAGTCCTGAACAGGTATTTTTTAAGAGTTTAACTGTTTTAAACGTGACCCAACAAAATTATGCAGTTAGCTAATGCCATGCCTTTTAGCTTTGAAATCATGCAATGCTGCTCTTGTAGCTGGTAATCTGATTATCCAGGCATGCTAATGTTAAAACACACAAACATAAACAAAACAAAACAAAACAAAAACCCTGTTTTTGGCATCACTGGGCAAAAACCCCATAATAAACTTAGACTTTGGTCTCCCGTCACTTAGGTCTGACTCTGCTGGATCAGCAAACTTTCTGTTGCTGCTGTTACACAGGTTTGACCTGGCCACAGGCCCATTGTAACACCCAGCGCTGAGGGGTTTGTACTAGCCAAATTCAAGCTGCTACACCCGCTGGCTGAACGCCCGTCTCCTGAGTTGCTGCCTGCTATCTTTCTGGGGAAGCAGTCGACAGCATTTGGTAGCGAGGCGGAGGGACCGTGAGTAGCTAGCAGCTAATTCTTGTCTCATTTGTGATCTGATAATGACAGAGAGATAAAGCGGGGCAAGGACGGGCCGAGCAAATGAGCTGCGAGCAAATCTACAGTGAAATAAGATTAAATAAATCACTGTATGAGAAACACTGAGTTACTGTATGAAGCGTGTGCATGTGCCTGTGGTCGTCTGGTGGGAGCAGCTCAGGACAGAGAGGAAAGACTCAGGAGGAGGGTGTATTTTATATTTCTGCCCTTTTGCCTTTTCCAGATTTCTGTCTACTCCAGCTTTTCTCTACTGTTTTTGTGAAATGTTGTCTTAGAGCTCCCTGCACACCACTGCAACATGGGGAGAAATCCAAAGCTCTCCTTTCCTTGTTACGGTTGCTAAGCTTTGATAGCAGAGTTTCGTAAAGGGTCACTTCATATAATTACCTAACAGCCTGTTGGCCCGTCCCCGCAGCGTTGCAGACCAACAGCAGAATCTTTACAGGGACGCCCTGGTTGAGGAACTCTGATGACAGCGTCCCAGATGAAGGTAACCTCTGACCCTCCGGACCAGTGGAGTATGGAGATGATGGGAGGCTGTGATGGTAACCTGGCAGAGGAGAGAGAACACAGGAGAAAGTCAGAGAGGCGGTGTGAGAACAAACTGGAAAGAGACACGAAAATGAGTCATGTGAGGAGGAGAGAAGAGAACGAGCAGATAAGTTATTTTTTAAACCACAGATACAATCACAGTGTCTTGAGAAATCCTGTTGATACTGATCACATACCAACTGCACATTCTTTTGGTAAACCGCTTACTTACAAAGATTTTCCACTGATAGCTGACAGCAGGAAGTGTATGACATTTCACATTTTCTCCTTGAAAGGAAGATGAACTGACTTTATGTACTGAAAATGTGGCCGTTAAACTTAACACCTCTAACAAGGAGTGAGGAGGAGAATTGAGATATATAAAGTGGCGAGACAGCAGCTTTCTATTTGGGGAACAGTGATTCAGAGGGGAGAACAGATGGACCAATGGCTGCCTGCACTCTCAGCAGGAGGTATTATCTGATGCAGCTTCTGCTCCACATCCCGTCCTGGTGGGGTGCCAAGTAGCACCACTTCTCTCCCGTTTCCCCTCGACTCTCTATCGACACAGGGAAGTGTGACTGACTGAGTGAGAAGCCGAGATTATAAGATCCTCGTGAAACGTGACGTCAGCAGAGCTGCGTTTTCCTCACACAGCTGACAACCTCTGCTCGTCAGCTCCTCAGAAGTTCACGGCGATAAATCACGTGGTGAATTAGACTCGCAGACACAGATGAGAAGGTATTGATTGACCGTGGTGGATGTGCCTTCGCCAAACGTTTCATTAAACACTGTTGTTTACGCCTGATGCCTGATTCATCACTGACAAAGCAAATGCCACTGCTGAGCATCCTGTTACTGAGATCCTTGAGAAAAAGAGAAGCGTCTGTCTGTGTTGGCACATCCCTCCTCTTACGGAAATAATTGGGGTGTGAGGACGCTAAGCTGTGTGCTGTATGAAGGCCAAGACCTATTCCGAACTAATCAGAGTCTACATGTAAACCAGTAAAGCTTTAACAGTAACCCTCTGACTGCGTCGTCCTGACCCTGAGAACGAGAGTAATGCTAAGTATGCAAAGCTTTTCATTTATTAATGTCGCTCTAATCAAGCAAATGATAAAACGTGCTTTAATCGTGTGCTGTAATTTACACGAGCAGCGACCTCTGACAGCTGTGGGAATGATTTATGGGGAAAAATCTCCTTTTAAATGGCCGGCGAAACGTGTTCATGAAACAGCAGTAAAATGCAGAGGTCACCTCCTGGCGTGTCCCGCTAAGATTTATACAGGGACTCTGGGGAGGGGACCTGCCTCTCATCGCTTATTAAATCATTTTTTATAGCTCACTGTCAGAAACTGTACCGTTTCCACACATTTTTTCAAGGCTCCCGTCACTGCTCGCCTATTTTTATTTTTTACCTTGTTTACAGGATGAATAATGGTGCGAGATGTGTGTGTGTGTTTCCACTGTTGGACAATTCCCATAGCTGTACTGAAAATGGCACTTCCAGCGCAACATATAACAACAGCTATGTGAAAATGGCCAACACACACACACACACACACACACACACACACACACACTCACTTTGTTTAGCCTACATACCTGTTGGTCCTAATCTCCTATCATCAAAAACCCTCAAACTAATTCTGAGAAACCGCAGGAAGCCTGTGAACTCATCATTCCTCTGCACTCTGAGGCTTCTTCAGTCAGACACACACACAGGATGAGCCAGACTAAACACAGCCAGACTATGTGAAAGCCCATAATTAAACACCTCTGCCCCTAAAGGGATCGACTCTACCCACAGCTACACCCCCTCCATCCCCCAATCCTATTAGCTGTCTGCACAGTCATACTCCAGGTCTGAGCAAAAAAGCCGTTAGACAAACACATGCACGTCATTTAACTTTTTTTGATTATCTAAATATTGCGATATATTGTATAGTTTTGGAGCGTGATATGGATCGGTGGGTTGGTGCGGCTTCTGCAGTGATGCGGGCGCTGCGCCGGTCCATCGTGGTGAAGAGGGAGCTGAGCCAGAAGGCAAAGCTTTTGATTTACTGGTCCACTACGTCCCAACCCTCACCTATGGTCATGAGCTCTGGGTAGTGACCGAAAGAATGAGATCGTGGATACAAGCGGTGGAAATGAGTTTCCTCTGTGGGGTGTCTGGGCTCAGCCTTAGAGATAGGGGGAGGAGCTCGGACATCCAGAGGGAGCTCAGAGTAGAGCTGCTGCTCCTTCGCATTGAAAGGGGTCAGTTAAGGTGGCTCGGGCATCTGATCAGGATCCTCCTGGGCGCCTCCCGCTGGAGGTGTTTTGGGTACGTCCCACTGGTAGGAGGCCCCGGGGCAGACCCAGAACACGCTGGAGGGATTATATATCTCATCTGGCCTGGGAACACCTTGGGGTCCTCCAGGAGGAGCTGGAAAGTGTTGCTGGGGAGAGGGACGTCTGGGGTGCTTTGCTCAGCCTGCTGCCCCCGTGACCTGGCCCTGGATAAGTGGATGAAAATGGATGGATGGATGGATATTACGTAATATTTGTCACGGTGGCACGCTGCGTGCAGGGTGCTGGGTTCAGACCTCGGGGTTGGGCGAGCTCTTATGTGCAGAGTTTACATGTTCTCCCTGTGTCAGCGTGGGTTTCCTCCAGGTGCTCCAGCTTCCTCCCACAGTCCAAAGACATGCAGGTTAACTGGTGACTCTAAATTGTCCGTAGGTGTGAATGTGAGTGTGAATGGTTGTCTGTCTCTATGTGTCAGCCCTGTGATAGGCTGGTGACCTGTCCAGGGTGAACCCTGCCTCTCACCCAATGTCAGCTGGGATAGGCTCCAGAAAATGGACAATGAAAACAGCCCTAGCCGTACCTCTAATGCAGGTGTTTAGCAGATATAATATTTATCAAGTTCCCCCCTCAGTTTAATGTGTTTGTTTGTGAGTATTTGCCAATTAGCACTAACACAAAGTACAGCTGAGGCTGATGGGAACTCCCTTAAAATGAGGTATTTCACCTGGGGGTGATGCCTTACGCCCCACGTCACACAGACTGTGGTGTGCCTGCTGCATGTTCACCCCTTGTACAGTTGTCATGAACGGGGAAATTAGCTATAGAGACCAAAATCATTTTGTACCAGGCTGTAGACTTCTGCTGTACAGTTGGGCATTTTAACATGTGGGTCTATGGGGATTGGCAGCCTCAAGTGGCCATTAGAGGAACTGCAATTTTTTAGCATATCAGTGTTGGCTTAATTTTTCAGCCCCAGAGATTGCCTCTGCATTCAAACTAATCAAACAAACCGGACTTTCCGTTCAAGTCTACTCCAATCTGGGCCAAAATCCCTGACGTGAAAGTCTCCTTAAGCTTAAACTGAGGCGCAAATACAGACAGTAACTGTGCTGCCAGGTTGGATGCTGAAGTGTCCCCAGAGTCCTTCCTGCTACAGTAGGAAGCAGCAGATAGTATACTTATAGCATCTGAGTTTGACTGACTGTGCATGAAGAAAAAACTTACTATGAGTCATCAAACACAATGAAAACTGGGCGTTGAATGAAGGAGGAAGTCCCTGTTTTCTGTTTGGAACAGGGATAAAAGAATGTGAAATGGATACTTAACAGAAAGCCAATTATCTGTTTCCAAATATTCTTTGGCAGGTGATCCCATATTCAAGTCTCATCCTTGGCACCAGCACTCCAGCACGGTCACACTGTGCTTATTTATTTCTGTCAGTGCACCGTCAAATCCCAAAGAGATCTTCTGTGTTATTAATTTTTTATGTAAACCTCGATTACTTGATAGCCATATGGTAGGTACAAGAAAATACTGTAATCCAAACACAAACACAAAACGGTGTTTCCAATCTGTAATTCACAAAGGAGGTATGTAGGTTATGTTGTAAATATTCTACAGGAGAGAAGAGTCTGCAGTTTGTTAATCACCTGAAGCTGCTGTTTTCTTAAAGAGAGAAGGCAGAGCGGAGTGGTGCATATGAGGCTCCCAGAACGATAATCTGCACTATAGCTTACTAGTCACCCCGGTCACCAGAAGTAATGTTGGCATTGTATGTCTGAACAAACCACAACCACACTCACAGGCCACATCATTAGGTACACCTTGCTAGTACCAGGTTGGACCCCCTTTTTAATTCTTGGTGTCATAGACTCAACAAGGTGCTGGAAACATTCCTCAGAGATTTTGGTCCATATTGACATGATGACATCACACAGTTGCTGCAGATTTGTCGGCTGCACATCCATGATGAGAAACTCCCGTTCCAGCACATCCCAAAGGTGCTCTATTGCACTGAGATCTGGTGACTGTGGAGGCCATTGGAGTACAGTGAACTCATTGTCATGTTTGAGATGATGTGAGCTTTGTGACATGGTGCGTTATCCTGCTGGAAGTAGCCATCAGAAGATGGGTACACTGTGGTCATAAAGGGATGGACACGCTCAGCAACAATACTCAGGTAGGCTGTGGTGTTTAAACCATGCTCAGTTGGTACTAAGAAAATCTCCCCCACACCATTACACCACCAGCAGCAGCCTGAAGCGTTGATACAAGGCAGGATGGATCCATGCTTCCATCTGAATGTGGTTTTTCCAATCTTCTATTGTCCAGTTTTGGTGAGAAAACCCGTGTGAATTGTAGCCTCAGTTTCCTGTTGTTAGCTGACAGGAGTGGCACCTGGTGTGGTCTTCTGCTGCTGTAGCCCATCTGCTTCAAGGTTGGACAAGGTGTTGTTGCTTCAGAGATGGTCTTCTGCACACCTTGGTTGGAACCAGTGCTTATTTGACTTCCTGTTGCCTTTCTATCATCTTGAACCAGTCTGGCCATTCTCCTCTGACCTCTGGCATCAACAAGGCATTTTGGCTCACTGGATATTTTCTCTTTTTGGGACCATCCTCTGTAAACCCTAGAGATGGTTGTGCTGAAAATCCCAGTAAATACTCAGACCAGCCCGTCTGGCACCAACAACCATGCCACGTTCAAAGTCACTTCAATCACCTTTCTTCATCATTCTGATGCTCAGTGTGAACTTCAGCAGCTCGTCTTCACCATGTCTACATGACTAAATGCATTGAGTTGCTGCCACGTGATTGATTAACTTTGAATAGTTAAGTGAGTAGAAGATGAACTGATCTCCAAAGAGGTAAAGATGGAACATGATTTTCAATATTTTAAGCATGATTACTCAATTATGTTTTGCTTTGTACAATACCTGAAACCTTGTCCCAACAATCAGCAGCCATGGGCTCCTCTAAACAGCTGCCTAGCACTCTGAAAACTAAAATAACTGATGAAGACTATAAGAAGATAGCAAAGTGTGCTCAGTTCATCATGTCATTAAGAAATGGCAGTTAACAGGAACTGTGGAGGTCAAGCTGAGGTCTGGAGACCAAGAAAACTTTGTGAGAGAGCTGCTTGTAGGATTGTTAGAAAGACAAATCAAAAGTCCTGTTTGACTGCAAAAGACCTGCAGGAAGATTTATCAGACTCTGGAGTGGTGGTGCACTGTTCTACTGTGCTGCCACACCTGGACAGGTATGACCTTCATGGAAGAGTCATCAGAAGAAAACCTTTCCTGTGTCCTCACCACAAAATTCAGCGTTAGAAGTTTGCAAAGGAACATCGAAATAAGCCTGATGCTTTTTGGAAACAATGAGCAAAGGTATGTTTGGAGAAAAAGGGACACCTATCCAACTGTTAAACACGGGGGTGGATGGATGATGCTTTGGACTTGTGTTGCAGCCAGTGGCACGGGGAACATTTCACAGGTAGAGGGAAGAACGGATTCAGTTAATAGTTAAATAGTCTGGAAGCAAACATCACAGCCTCTGTAAAATATCTGAAGATGAAGAGAAGATGGCTTCCACAAACAACAAATAACAAAACCGGTTCTTTTTTAGTGAGTCACTGCTGAATTTCCAGCCCCCAAACGTGGGTGTTCTTTGGCGACCTGTCACTGTGTTTCTACCGAGGATAGTGCCATGAAAAGTGGCTGTTTTTTACCAAGACGCTGCTGCAGGTAAATGGGCTGGTGCTCGGGCAACTTTAGCAAGTGCCCTCACACGTTCCTGGCAAAGAGATTGGGAGTCAGGAGTGGGAAGGTCACGTCATCATTGGTTTGCCTTTGGGCATGTACTTATTTCATTCATAGCAGACGCCAACAGCTCCGTACCGAGCGCCTCACGCTGCCTCTAACAGCCTCCACATCAGGAGGTTTTAAATCTAACTGTGTGAGTAACTTACCTTGAAATCTACTGAATAGATGCCAGTGAAATTCAATCAATCAAGTGTGTTACGACTAACAAGGAGACTGACCGCAAATGCACATGGTGAAGCATAATAATACACAGTTACCCTCAGATTTCACCGCACAGTTTTGCTTTAATTGCCCACAAGATGCATTGGCTCTGCATCTGCCACCTAATCACGAAGCTGCTCTCGACAGACTCCGCACTTAACATGTGGCTTAATGTAACGCCTAAGGACATAATCCACATTGATAACCTTTCCTCAACATTAACTCTGCACATAAAAATGCTTAGATTACCAAGCTTTGCTTTAATGAAACTCCTCACTCACAAGACTCAGATTTTACTTCTTTTAAACATTTATGGGTAATTGATTGAGGGTGTTTCAAAGATCAAACCTTTTACATTCAGTAATTGCAGGAGGGGCATAAAGATCACATTTTAATGGCGCCAGACAGCCTAAAAGCATTACAGATCACTGCTGTGACCCGATGGAAAAAATGTAATTAAGGTTTTAATATTTATACATTAATACGATATTTTAAAGGCATTTGCTTATATGCTGTTTTGATTTTATGGCTTTGATTAATCACATACAGCGAGGCAGAAAATACTTATGGGCTGTAAAATTAGGTAACTTAATTTGTCATTTACGACCTGTGCAGGGTGTAACCTGCCTCTCACCCAGTGTCAGCTGGGATCAGCTCCAGCACCCTGCGACTCTGAAGAGGATAAGCAGTTACAGAAAATGGACGGATGGATGGATTTTTTTATTAAATATGTACATAATTCAAGAGGCTGGTGGGATATTTATCAATCAGGAAAGTAAAATGTTCTTTGCTGCCTTGTTGGTGTCCCTTCACTTTGGGTTTGCTCAAGTTTTTGCTTCGTGAAAAATCAAATCAGGAGAAAAATCATGGAGGTTGGAGGAGAGGTATTAAATCATATTAAATGGTGCAGTGTTTAAAAAGAAAAGTTTAATCAGCAGCTGCTGTTACAGTTCATGATGTGATTTGATTTATAGAAACAAAAGCCTGGTGTTAACATATTGACTGTGAGGACGGACGGAGCCCCTGGAGGCTGTAGACTGCATCGTCCATATTTGTGCACGTTTTCTGACAACGCATTCTCACTCTGACCTCGTCACATATTGACGTTTGGTCATGGACTTTCCGCGTCCAGATACGCTGTGCAAGGTACCCTGGGTGCGTTGGTTGTTGACGTTCTGGGACGCCGTGTCAACTCCAGCCTGTTACATGCATTGTCCTCTTTCAAAATACACTTCTGTTTTCACAGGAAATTTACCATTAACATACAGTCTCTTTCAAAATAAAAGCACTACGTCAGTACAACAACACGAATTGAAGTTTTTTTTCCTTCAACAACAAACACACGTGGTTGGATTTAGGAAAAAGAACAGGGTTTGGCTTTAGAATCTTATGGGAAGAGAACACCGCTCTCTCGGGTGAAAGTCTGTGTTTGTTGGACCCATCCACCACCCCTCCCAGCTGTCCCACTTGGACTTTCTCCGCCTTAACTTTCATCCTTGTTTCGTTGTGTTTCCCCCTGACGCTGCCAGGCACCATTAAACTATAACAGCAACTGGCCGCATTTCATGCCAACGTTCAAGGACGCTTTTTCACGTTGGTCTCTGGCGCTGCAAGACACTGCACAAGTGCGGGATTTCGACGACTGTGCTCATGAGTGACATCCTGTTCTGATTTAATATCGACTGTAAGGGCTCATTTAGGCTCAACGTTAGATATGGAGACAGAGATGGAGATGGATGGAGCCTTCAGTCTGTACTCTGTATTCAGTTTGTCTATACTTGTGCATGTTTTCAGATGAAACAAAGTTGTACCACTGGAGATCTTGGAGGCAGTGTAGTGTAACACATGCGAGACATGACCGTAGGAGATGATAAAGAAATTTAAATCATGGCGGAATGAAATGGTAATATATATTAATTAAGGCTGTCAAAATAACACATTCATTTTGATTAATTAATCACAGAAAAAAATAACGCGTTAAAAAAAATTGACACTGATTAATCTGATCCGCTGCGGCACTGAAGGCCAATCAAAAGGGCCTCGCCAACCCCCTGTGAAGGCTGGGCCCCCCAGGTTGAGAACAAGATGTCAAGAGTGACGTAAAATTCGCATGAATTTAAATATAACTGTCCAGACTGAGATTGCATTGCAAAAAAATCAGGCCTGTGTCGGATATAAAACCACACATAAAAGTGGCCCAAATCAGATTTGAAAAGATCAGAGTCCATGTGAATTGTGCTGTTCAAACCTCTGCCTGAACACAGCCTATATTCGAGAGCAAACACACATACTTCCGAAATATACTGATGTTTCTTTAAATAAGACAATATCTTACATGTATTCTCCCAGGGAAAACATGTCAGTGTGAAAGACAGGACAATCTGCAGTGCACAGCAAAGTGTTGAGTGGTGAGACACAGTAGAGTCTCCATATCAACCCCTGCAGGCTGAGCCAGTGAGAACCCAGGGGAGTTATACTGTGCCAGCATACAGACCAGCCAGACTGTCAGGGGGGCCTCCTCTTAGGCAGCAGTGTGCTGTGCGGTCACTAAGCAATATAATTAAAGCACTAAAAGTCATATTTCTCAGGTGCAACAGCAGCACTGACACAGTGCTGGGACTGCACGTACAGCCCTGCGAGAGAGGACAACAGAGCAGAACCAGTTTGTTTACACCACAAAGCATGAAACAAGGGGATAGTACGCACCGAGGTACTTCAGAACACACGTTTTACATCAACAGCTGAAAAACAGATGAAATGAAGACATAAATCTGATGTGCACAGAGGGGGTGTAATTCACAGAGCTCTATGTGAAGTTATATTCTGCTTAATGTGCTCTCTAAGGGCCCCCTGCAGGATTCCCACAGGGTTTCATTAAGCAAAGTAAATTAATAAAATGGGTTTGTTTGTTTACTGCTCTGAGCGTACATCCATTTTATGGTGGGTGAAAAACTAGTTACACTCAAATACAATGGCTGTTAGATTGTAACTATGCTGTTTATACTCAGGCAGCAACCTCTGCTCTCAAACTGTCAGAAATGAAGCCAATGAATAAGTGCCAAAAACTGCAGTTCCTCTAATGGCCACTTGAGGCTGGTTGAAAGAGTGAGTCACAGACCTCCGTGTTCAAATGCCCAACAACAGCAGAAATAAACATGTTTGTGTGCAAAAACTGTCTTAGTCTCCGCCCTCTGCCTTACATAGTCCACTATATATTGAGTTCCCCATATTATAGTGATGTCTGAATGTATAGTGGATATTATTATACCTTATATAGTGCACTAAAAGTCCCCCAAAATGCATCATTAACAGTAGTGTATAATGATGGTCACTAAACACACTATATATCCCATCATGCATTGTGCTGAAGGCTGTCATGTCTATAAAGATGGACAAAGCGTCTCTAGTCACACTCACTGTACAGAACTGAAGCTAAAATATCCTGGATACGGCCGCTGCCATCTTTCTCTGTTGATGTCATTTGGAGCCAGAGCCCATACACCTATCTGACCAATTGCGAGCAGCGCCACTGAATGCGAGCCCACTGATTGGCCCACACAGCTGTCAATCATGTTGTAAAATCCCTGTTTTGTAGCACTAAATTACTAAGTAAAACCAAATCTGTCAGAAAAACAAACAGTTGAACAAACAGCAAAGTGATAAAAACTACTTTAAATGACAAAAGCCATCTGCCCGTGCCTTATCCACTAACATGAAGGGGGCGGGCTTTAAGACATATACTGCAGCCAGCCACCAGGAGGCCATCGAGATGTTTCAGCTTCACTTTCGGGGAGCTGTCATGTCGTCCATGATGTGTTACACACTTGCAAATCCCACATGCAAATGGCGATAAAGGTTCCCTGTAAAGGTTAAATTAAATTACATTTTTTTAGCTACAGTTTGCCTCTTAATTAGGAAATAGGTGTGCACAACATACTGATACTCTATCAAAAGGGCCTAGTTGAATATTGCAGTAATAATATGTGGTTATCACAAAATCCTGTCTGCAGAAAAAGTTGTTGCACATATCCAATCCATCATTAGCGCAGTTACCTTGTTTACATTTGAATATCGCTGTCACTGAACGTCTTGCTGAACCGCGTTCAAACTCTAAAACTCTTTATAGAAGAAAAAAAAAGGCACAAATGATCGAATATTTGAATTGAACAGCCAAATCTGATCTGACTGACACTATTCTGAGTCAGGTACAGTCCTGGTGACGTTACAGTTGCCACTTCCATTATTTCATACAGTTTAAAGGGATAGTGCACCCAAAAATGAAAAGTCAGACATTATCTACTCACCCATATGCCGATGGAGGCCCTGGTGAAGTTTTAGAGTCCTCACATCCCTTGCAGAGATCAGCGGGCGGAGCGGCTAGCACACCTAATGGCTGACGGCGCCCCAGACTAACGTCCAAGAACATAAAATTGAATCCACATAGTATCTCCATACTGCTCATCCGTAGTGATCCAAGTGTGCTGCAGCCGCGACATAAAAAGTTGT
>NC_065523.1:36186701-36189497 GCF_006386435.1 Epinephelus moara | reverse complement strand
CACGTCTCACCCTGAGCGCACACACGTGAGCGCGGAGCACAGAGAAGCAGTCAGAGCTACAGGCTACAGTGAGGCTAAAAACAGAGTTCATATGACGTTTTTCGAAACAACTTTTTATGTCGGGGCTGCAGCACACTTGGATCACTACGGATGAGCAGTATGGAGATACTTTGTGGATTCAATTTTGAGTTCTTGGACATTAGTCTGGGGCGCCGTCTGCCATTAGGTGTGCTGCCCGTTCCCCCCGTCGACTCTAAAACTTCACCAGGGCCTCTGTCGGCATATAGGTGAGTAGATAATGGCTGAATTTTCATTTTTGGGTGCACTATCCCTTTAATAATATTTTGCCGAGTGTTTGTATTATCCATAATGATAACATGTTAACTCTGGCATGATATACTGGACTGCACCTTACTGTTATCTAATTTTATAATTTGCACCTACTGTGATTTTATTTTAGTCTTTGTATCGTCACTCTGCCAACACTGTATTGCAACTGCTGCACTGCAATTTCCTTATCTTATCTTATCTTCATACCTGAGATGCGTGCAGAGCCTCCTCTGATGTACAGGGGCGGAGCCTGGAAGGCGTAGACGACATCATTCTCAGCTATGCTGGTCAGATCGTCCTCATCAAAGAAGGACCGCTGGAACCCTGTGGAGTAAACCTCCGTCAGGATCACCTGGAGACGAACAAACAAACAAACACACACACACACACACACACACACACACTTTAGTTTCCTTGTTACAGTGCCAAATCTCATAAATCTCATAATGCTGTGAGAGCGAACTCTGAACCCACTTGATGGACGCCTTCCTTTGCACTATTATTCCCCCTAATCTCAGCTGTATTTTAGCCAAGTGAGTAAGAGCTCATTTCAGCCAATGGCGTGCGAGGAAAGGTAACAATACAATAAACAAATCACTATAATGACGCTCTGCTGAGGTGAAGCTGGGCCGCCCGGTCACAGTAGTTAGAGGAATCTGGGTATTTATTCCTGCTATACGTTACCTGGTCTGGGGAGATTTTCCCCTCGTCAGCCACCATCCTCCTCAGGCAGGCCACGGAGCCGAACAGAGGCACAGCCAGCCCGACCCGCAGGTACCTCTGTCCTTTGGTGCTGAACACCAGAATCACACACAGCGACCTGCCCGCACACGAAGACACACAATCAGGGACGGCGGAAAATATAACAGCCTCTATTTTGATTTCTGTGCCATTTCTGCTGCAGCCTCCTCTACGGCCAGGGAGGGACAAAAGAAGACTTTCATGAATAAATCAATACATTTTAGCATTAATAATAGATCATTAGGACTTATTTTTATGTGTGCCAAATAATGGAATCTCTATTGCATTTTTAAAAACAGAGCGCTTGGCTCTGACCTCTCCAGAGGCAGCACTGACATGAGCAGGGTGCTGGAACATAATGGCTTCTCTGAATAACAGCACACTGAGGAGATACAGAGGAGAGGTACCTGGAGAGTTTATGGCCTGGAGACTGGAGCTAGTGACACAGAAAGACTTGGCTGAAAAATATTACATGGAGAAATTCATATTTTTCTTACTGAAAGAAAAGAAAAAGAAGAGATGACACAGAAAAATTAAGAATCAAATTTGCACTTATTCTGAAAGATTAAAATAAAAGGCAAAATAAAAGCTGAAACAGGAACTTCTAAAAAATGTCCATGAATGTACAAAGTGTCGACCAAAGTCATTTGGCGAGTTCTTGATCACTGTACCAGAGCAAACAGGTTTTTATCACAGGTGAATACAGAGGACAACCAGCAGCAGGACAGATGACTGCTCACAGTCTGTCGCACAAACACAAGATAACCTCGACTCTGCAGCTGAAGAGGTTGTTTAGTACGTCCACATTGTGTGTACTCTTATACTGACCTTACACCAAATGACTTTTACAAACAATTTCCCTTTTGCAGACAGATTTCTGATGTTGAGAGTGAAATCATGAGTTTTATCTCAGTTGTTTTGCGCTTCCATGATCTCGATTATTTGGTCGTCGTCATAAAACTCAGTCCGAACTGTCTTAAGTCTTTTTCTCGTCTCAACATTCCAACAAAATCAAATATGTTTAATATTATCCTAGGTTTTTAGTCTGAGAATACTGCAGTTCTATGACATGTACATTGTCAACAACCAATAGCTGCACTCTCTCAGGAAGCAGCAAATCAGGTAGCCAGGTAAACATGGAGGGGACAACGGGTAGACACAAGCACATGAACAAGTCTTTGTTCTCTTGTTCTGTGGAAAAGGAGAAAAAACTGGTAGAGTTGGGAAGTGACCAAGAGTCGATGTTCAATTCAGCGTGTATCTGATCCACCAACTAGTGCTTATTTTCATGAGAAATCTTAATTAATGAAGTGGTTCACCCCTAAATTCCACAGTCTCCTCCCACTAAAATAGCACTGCTAAAGGAAGCTGGCGAGTTGAGGCAACAAAATCCAAAATGTAATGTTTGTATACAAATCCAGTTTATCTTTATGGTTGATGCTGATGCCGAATTGTGCAAGAATACTGTAACGAACCGGGTGACATGATGTTAACTGTATGGATTCTGTCACTGTTAAGAATGCGTTATGTTTATGGAGCTACATTAGGGTCAAAAGTTTTGTACTTGAAAAAATAAAATTTGAAACTGAAAATTCATGTGTTGATCTTGAATTTTGAAAAATACAACAATGTATTCAAAATAAAAATAAGTGTATGAAACGTTTTTTCAGGTTAAATATAATTTTGATTCACTTTGGTAATTCATTTGAATGAATAATTTATTTT
>NC_065523.1:36155409-36186424 GCF_006386435.1 Epinephelus moara | reverse complement strand
ATTAAGGGGTCGTTTTTGTGACAACATACATTTTCACAGCTCCATCGTCACGGCCCTGTTGATGCTTCCACATCCAGACGTGTCCCCTGGATGAAACCTTTGAGCTTGGGGAAAAGGAAACAATCCTAAAACACCTCCCTACTCACCTGGTGCCACAAAAATCACCTGGAGCCAGGTCAGGTGAGTAGGGAGGTGTTTTAGGATTGTTTCCTTTTCCCCAGTTTTCTGTAATGTCAGTGAACGTGTCACTCCCAGCGAAGTTGTGTGTTTTAAGATGCTGTGAAGCCTGTCAGTCAACACCAGCACCTATGACAGTGATCTGTGTGAGACACCCACCATTGGCAGAGGCTTGAGGAGGGAGGGTTGTTGTTATTCCTGCAGTTTGCGTGTGTGGTGTGTAAGCAGACGAGCAGGAGTTTATGAAGTAGCCGCTTATGCATAGGACACCTTGTAAAGCAGACAGGTTTGTTGTTTTGGTGTTGGCGATGGCCCACAACAGTGTGTGTTAAAGTTAAAATAAAAAGCCAGCAATGTCTCATAGCCTCATAGTTAAGGGGCGCTACAATGCTGTTGACGTATAAGGCCATTATGTCATATTTTTTAGCATTATTACTATTATTTCAGTCACTGTGTCTGTTCATGTGCCAGCTGAAAAGCTGTTGTATCAATGTAAAAAGTGTCACCAGATGGGCGGAGCTACATTTGAAGTACCGCATGCAAACTGTGTAAGTCACTGAATAATCCACAACAAGTATTGTTTCACAATAAAAGCCTTTGTAGAAAATGAAGGGATTCTCTCAACTGAAGTTATGAGGGGCTTTTAATTTGAAACAGATACAGGAAGTGTTAAGTTTGAAATTATGCAACAATGCATTAACTTTATCAACACAAACAGGAGCAGATTAAAAATACAAAAATGCTGAGGGAATAATAAAAAGATCTGTTTCAAATAAGGCTGGTAGCCTCTACAGTTGTGGTAAGTAAAAGCCCAGACACTATTTTTAAATTTTATTTTTTTATATCCTCCATTATGAAGAAAGAACATTCTTTGCTAGCTTGATGCTAATGGCAGTACTCAGCGGGTTAATAAAGTTCCTCTGCTGTTTCCTTTTTACTCTGTGTGGTAATGTCCCTACAGGAAATATCTAAAAAGCTGGGGTGTTGTTGTCGTACTGTTTCCACGGCAGCAGATCACTCTGTCTTCCTATTGGTCAAAGTGACGGCTGTGACGGGAGAAGTCGTGAATGACAAAAAGAAAATCAAACATGCTAGACTTTCTGTTGGAACGTCATGAGGCGTCCCAGACGTGGCGTTGGTTGTCGTCTATATGACGCACTACACAAGATGAAACGATGGATTATCGCGCACGACACTCATTGTCGTTCACGATCCATGTCGACACCGTACGATGCTGCATTGGGCTATAATCGGGGTGATATCATGTAGTGTGAACAGGCATTAGTGTGTGTCTAAAAACTTGCATTCCTGGTATATGTAAGAGAGTGTCAGACTTTAGTCTTCTAAAAGTCTCTCCAAAGTCTTCTAGCGTATGGTAGACATTAGGAATAAAAACACAATCAAAGTTGACGAAGGTTTGTCACATGTCAGCAGTTAAACCTCCAAATTGGTTCTGTTTTAGCTGCTCATACCTTAAACTCAAGCAAAAACTTTTACTTAAAATTTAAGGCAGGGGTTCCCAACCTTTTTTGCCCTGTGGACCATTTTTCTATTAACTATTTCACTGTGGATCGGCTGACCAGCAGACCAGGAAACAGCAGTCACAGAGAGTGACTGTTGTGGAAGCTAAAGTTAGAGAAACTTTCCTTGGCCACTGAAATAAAATACAGGAATTCTAAATTTCGACGTTGCTCCCCTTTAACTTTATTTCCTCTGTATTTCAATGTCAGTAACTCTCAGGTAGAGGCTTCACACAGATTTTATGTGTCAGTATATTGTGCTGGGGGCAATGACAGGGAGTGATGAGAAAATGCTGCACTGAGTTCAAGGTAATTACTGCAAAAAATGGCCTATAAAGTTATTTAATTGTTGGAGTAGCTTTAATTGGTCCACTGTGTGCAAAACTAACTTTTTGATTTACTGGTCAAGGAGACTGGCAGATGAAAAATTTACCAGACAGGCATATTTTTACCAGCCAAAAGTAAAAACTGCTGTTTTGTTTTTGTTACATATACATCCACTTCGGTACAGTTCATTAGTAATTTATTTGGGTGGTAAATAGACTGGGGATAGTTGTATATTAGTTGTAAATAAATTGGGAATTTGTTGAATTGATATATGAGTTATAAGAAGAAATGTAAGAAAGGGGTAGGAACATTTAAGTTTTACTTCTACTACTTATTTTCGGGTACTGTTATCTTTGTCTTGGTTGTTTTTTGTTATGTATATTTTTTATTTTTGGTTCGAAATTAAGTCTTTCATTCATCATTCATTAAACACAAGCTTAAAGAAGAGGCCAGAGCAAAATCCAAAGCAAAATAATATTGAACAACTCATCATCACAGCCTCAGCATGTGAATAAGTTCCCTCTGGTGAACAGTGATGCAGTGTATTATGTGTAGGGCTTTTATTGTGAAAGGTCAGAATGAATGGAGTGAGGCTGTAATGTGCTGCCGTTGAAAATATGGGAGGCAATAAAGAGTTTGTCGTCTTGGTCCAGACTACGGAGCCTGCATGTTATCATTTAATGGCCTTCATAAGTACGGGCACAACTCATAACCCTCAGCTTCACATCAGCTCATGTCCTGTGTGGTAAACAGTGCTGTAAAACTTGGAGCACCATTTAGATGCGCATAAAAACACATCTGTAGCGTGTGTGTCTTTCCATGTCAAACTTTGACACTGACAGCCGAGGAGCAGCAGAGCCGTGCACCCTTAATGACACCAAAACTCACCAAAATTCAGCATAGTTTTTTATGACATGACTATTTTGGCGCAAATCTTCTGAGATTTACTCGCCAATTGAAACATCTATGCACATACCCACCCATATGTATGTGGGGCCCATTTGGGTAGTAAATGTTCTGATTCTGTCTTTGTCTATATGTTTTGTATATTAATGTTTTTGTACTGTTTTTAAATTTGCTCACGAACTCTGTTTTAATAGCAAAAGCCAATTAGCTTCAGCTAGAAACTTGTATGCATGACATCTCTTTTGTATTTTACACGAAATAATGGTTAACGCATTTGTCCCTGATCACTAAACGTCTAAATAAATAAATAAATGGGTTAAAATGGGCCCTACAGACCTACATGTTGAGTGGACGTCACATTACGTGACAGCAGTTGCGTGCGCATACTGGTGGCAGAAAAACAGCGGACATTGTAGAGAAACAGTCGACATACCCAGAATAAAAATGTCTTCTTGTGCTGTTGGATGTTTAAACAGGAATACAGAATAAGATAACCTTCATTTTTATAGAAAACCGTCGCAGAGGATGCTGTAGTAGAAAATAAAGTTTGAATTATAATGTCGATATTTAGGCTACAATCGCTGCTGGATACTCCGTAGAGGACGATGTGTTTGGTTTACAGAATTACTGAGTGGTGAAAGATAAGTTCTGTAAAAACTCACATTTGTAAAACATGGATTTGTCTTATTGTCCTTGGTTAAAATTTGTGGAGACGTCCCCATATAATATAATTTAACGTGGAAGTAACAGACAACTTTTTAGCTAGCTAGCTAACGCTGTCTGCTTATTAACTCCTGGATCATAACAGAATATAGAAACTCTCACCACTGTTCATTTTGAAAAAGACACCACAAGAAAACATGTTCTTTGTTTAGATTAATAAACTGACAATGGCTTGTCGTTTACTTCTAGCTGTCAGTGATCAGCCATAGATAGCATGCTAACTATGTTAGCTACATCGCTAATGTTAAGATGCCTTACATTTTCTCTGCCTGGATGCAGATGATGGGATCTAAACACACATTCTAGGATTTCTTGCAGTGGCTTTTCTAAATTGAGCAGTGGTGAAAATTAATATACTTTGTTATGATCAAAGTGTTTATAAGCAGACAATGTTAGCTAGCTAGCATGCTAGCATGTTGATAAGTTGTACTTCCACATTTAATGATATTACATGGGGACGTCTCCACAACTATTAATCAAGGACAATATGCAAAATCCATGCTTGACAAATGTGAGTTTTTACAATTCTTATGATGATTTATCTTTCACCACGTAAATTATTAAGAAATTCAGATAAACCGAACACACACTCCTCTACTTAGCACTGAGCAGCAGTGATTATAGCTTAAATAACCAGATTCTAATTAACAGGAGACAAAACTTTTTTCCCCCACTATACATAGATCATAAACTCATGGGTATAAAAACGAGTCATTGCAATCGGTTAAGAAATATAAATGTTATAGTGCTTTTTACGTTTTATTTAGCGCTCACACCGACACCACTACTGTCCCTTTCTGCCACCAGTTTGGCTCCGCCCACATAAAATGTCATCACTGTTTACGAACACAAAAATTGTCTATATGGGATTGGTACCGGTTGCCCACATAGTTGGGTTTAATCAAGTTGGCCCTACATAGATTAAGCTAGGGCTACCTGGGTACGAAGTGGGTATGGGCCCAAAATGTGCATTTTATCTGGGGCCCACTTGGGTAGACCCACCCATGTGGGCAAATATGGCATAGGGCCCAAGTGGAACCAGTTGACAATCCCATACAGGCCCCACATACAAATGTTGCTGATGTGGTGCTTGATGGATGTTGATTTTGGAGTCTGTTGGTCCAGTAGCGAATGTTCAGAGACCTGGTACTGGTCCGCAGCCCCGGAGTTTGGAACCTCTGATTTAAGAGATCAACTTGGTTTATATTCTTCAAGCATATCAGAAATGTATTTTGGCCCCAAACCATAAAGTGATTTATAAACTAGCAGCATGTCTTTGAAGACTGCTCTGTAATTCACTGGAAGCCAGTTTAAAGATTCAACAACATCTACATAATTCCACTGGTTCTGTCAGACACCAGGATTGTTAAATCTGTACATCTGAGGAATAAAAAAACTACTGAAGCGACGTGTTTACTTCTGTTTCACTGATTTGGGTGGAAACTTCAAAAGAGCACAGTAAGAAGAGTACAGTAATTGGCTTCACTAATCAAGCCTCGGCTCAAGGAGGTATCCCCAATTTATGCTAATTACATTTTTCATACCAGCGTGGACAAAACAAAATGCTGTAGCTGCCACACCACTCTGTAGGGTACTGGGTTTTATTGTTTGCTTAAAGCTTTAATTTTATCATTAATTTGCAATGATAATTACCATTAGCTTGAAAAACCACCCTCGTGTTTTGCTCCCATCTTCTGACACAATATTCAGTTAGGATGTAACACTGTCTGTAGATATTTAGAGCCCCAACATGTTGCTCAGATAATGAATTTGCTCAATGGATGCAGCCACGAGGATACATACAAAAGCTTTGTGTCATGTTCACACAGCAAGCTTTACATAAAATCTAAATAAAATCATCCAACATGCAAAAAGCACATGATTGTCCAGGGACAGAGCCCAGCGTTTGGACAGCCAGGCACAGAAAATGTTGGTTTGCTAACAAACAGGCTCACAGACATGATCTGGCTGGGAGGAGCTGAACTCTTCACACAGAGAAGAAATACATTAAAAAAATATTTAAAGACAATCCATCTGTTTTCTCCTCTGTTTATCCCCTCAGATGTGTTTCCTCTCACCCTGTCTGCCTCACAGTAAAAAGAAAGGATGGTAACTAAATGCTTTCAACTTGGCACGCCGTCAGAACGAACCTCTTAAAAACAATTTCCCAAATTAGAAGGGATGCTGGATGAACTTGTGTGAACTATTTCAAAGACTAAAAACTAAAAGGAAAGAAATAACTAGGAAGAAGAAACCCTGGCAAGCCTTAAGATGGTGATGGTGTCAGCCACATAAAAGAGTTGAACTTATCATAAAGCTGAGTTAAAGGTACGTTATAGCCTAAAAACTTCTGAGAAATGCTTATGTTTAAACTGAGGTTATAGAAGATATTTGCTGTCTTGCCAAGAAGTAGATCAATGCAACACTCACATAGTTCAATGTATAGCTGGAGTATATGAATACGAGCCTGAGTCCCGCCCCTTAGTAAAGTTAATAAAGTAAATAAACTATCGGGCACTCCCTTTGTCTCCCTGCCAGTTAGTGAATGTGATTGACCATATACCCAACCCATCTACACTGTAAAGCCCAATCCATCCATGACACAAAATATTTATGTAAAGGCCCTGACACACCAAGCTGACGGTCGGCCGTCGACCAAAATCGGGCCGTCGGTGTGACGGTCGGCCGTCGACCAAAATCGGGCCGTCGGTGAGCGTCTGTCGCCCTAGTTTTTGCGGTGTCCCGCACCGTCGGCACCTTGGCCTCTGTGGCTTTTCGGCGGATTGAGCATGTTGAATCGGCGNGACGGTCGGCCGTCGACCAAAATCGGGCCGTCGGTGAGCGTCTGTCGCCCTAGTTTTTGCGGTGTGTCCCGCACCGTCGGCACCTTGGCCTCTGTGGCTTTTCGGCGGATTGAGCATGTTGAATCGGCGGTGGAGCTTGTCGGTGAGAGAGATCACTCTGATTGGCTGTTCAGGTTTTATTTCCTCGCCCCTGTAGCGAGTGAATCTGCCTGTAGTGAAACCGGGGCTAACCGGTGCTTCCTCCTCAGGCTCCACTTCACTCAGCTGCCCCACAGACCCGCTGCTTCTTCACACTTTAACCTGAATAACAAACCGGAGCTAGCTGGGAGCGGCTAGCGGAGCGTTAGCCGCAGCATGACCGGAGGGAAGCACAGCCAGTTAGCCTCCGCTAGTCTCTGAGCTAGCCCCGGCTCTCCGTTTGGATCCAACCGGAGCACCGAGCCCTGGTTTGTTATTCAGGTTAAAGTGGGAAGAAGCAGCGGGTTTATCGGGCAGCTGAGTGAAGTGGAGCCTGCGGAGGAAACACCGGGACCGTCTGGATGTAATAGTCCGTGGAGGTGCTGCGGTGCTCGGCTGCACAGATAGGAAACCCCTCGGCTGACAGGATGTACCACTCTCTCACTCCGCTCTCTCTCACGCAGGCGCAGAATGTACGTGCCACTTGGCCGTCGGATGTAGTCTGTGTCGTGTGTTCAAATGCAACTGACACAGGGCGACGTGAGGCGACGTAGACGACGCAACAGTTGGCTTTCGTCGCCACTAGTTCTTTGATGTCGGTTTGGTGTGTCCGCACCTTAAGTCTAACACAAATGCCCCAGTTTTACAAAATGACATTAAAACTTTATGATGACTTGACACAAAAACTCATCCCTTGTGAGCTTGACATGATATTTTTATGTTAAGTCAACAATTTTTAAAGTTTTGAGTTAATCTGACTTAAATTTATGAAGCAGATTCACTTACTTAGTTTGAGGCAAATAAACAACACTGTCATTGTGCACTTAACATATGGTGGCGTGTTGGGGCTAAATGGGTGGAGTTTCCCGGCACACCATGAGACAATGAGACAATAACACCACAGAGAGACTTAAGCTCATTCAAAACTCTGCAGCTCGGCTATGAACCAGAACCAAGAGGAGAGAGCACATCAGGCCGGTCTGAGCTGCCCTGCACTGACTTCCTGTTACATTTACAATTGATTTTAAGCACTATTAGCATGTCTAACAAAAATGTTGTGCTGTGGTGAATCAAAGAACACTTCCTGGTGCAGGCCTTATTCTTGCGATAGAGACACCTAAATTCGCCACAGTACATTTTAATAGTTTAATGACATTTTTTAAAAATCTTGTGATGTAATGTTAATATGACATAGACTTCAATGCTCAAACAACGAAAAAGTTATGTTAAACTGACATCCTGTTACATCCTGAATCCAGTTATTTTCAACGTGTGGTGTAAACAAATTAAGGGCCACCTGGAAAACCTGAACATTTACACACATATCACCATCGGGCGTAGAAAAGAACGACCTTCAGCACACAGACAAAGACTGCAAGCAGTGCCTTTTCATTAGTCACTGAACATATCTGGCTGGGAGCAGTAACTTCTTGGACAAATAAAGCTCACAGTTAGTGAACTTAAGACATGCTGGGAGCAAAATTGTTACTGTCAGACGGAGCCAACTCCCATTTCCAGTCTTTGTGCTAAGCTAAGCTATGCTAACAGGCTGCAGACTGTAGATTTATAACAAACGTACAGATATGAGAGTGACATCAATCATCTCAGCTAAAGGCCTTTACACACCGAGGATGTTTTTGTGTGTGATTAATTTGCAAGGTAAATTTTTTTGGCTCCTGCACCATGAATGAAGACATCAAGCAATGTGTGAAACAGACGCCACATCTCAAATGTCACAACAATGACTGTCACACATTCGCATCACTACAGTTATAAATAGTTTTGATGTGAAGTATTCACAAGGGAGCATTTTGCATTTTCATGGTGTTTATTCGGCACGCCCATTTACTCTCCCCTGACAGCGATTAAGTGTATTTCCCCTTAAGGTCAAACTTTTCCTTTAGCATTAGGTCGACCCGGGTCTTGCCTGATGGACACCGGAAAAGGCTCTAGCCTCCACAGTGATTGTAAACAGGATGAATAGTTCTAAACTGTTGAATTGGTAAATGGTTAATGTTGAATTAAGTTTTGTTTAGGCCTGTCGGACTGTGTGTCAGTATGGATGTGAGAGCGCCATAATTTTAACAGCCAAGCCTCTATGGAAGAGGAGAGGAGAGGAGAGGAGAGGAGAGGAGAGGAGAGGAGGCAAGTTGTAGGAGACAGAGTGTCTGAATTAAGTTTCTGAAACACAAAAAAAAAAAAAACAATAAAGACCACAAACACGTTCTGTAAGCATGTTGTGAGTATTTAAGTGAATCCAGTATTTGAAACAAAAGGCCAAAAGTTTTCACAAGGACTTTGTTGTGTGTGTGTTTGAGGTACCGGCTGAAAAAAGAGTGAATGGGGTCTCCCTCCTTGTAAATGTCAGGATTTCCTGAACAGCCTGACCCTCGTTGACCTGACGTGGAGGCTGAGTGGGTGTTGTGATGTAAAGTTGAATAAGACATTGTTCCTCAATGTTAAGAGGGTTTTCCACAAGCTTTTCCTCTCTGATACCAGCCCGCCGGCTCCACAATTACTTGTGTTCCTACTGTATGTAGTGCATGAACAAAGCTGGGTGTTGTCCAGTAGGATTTCTTATTGTACCCCTTTTTTTTAATGCCTCAAGCGTAAAGAAATAGCTTTTATTTCTTACAGAGAATTAGATGATACTGTTTTAATACTGTACAGTAAATGTGAATCAGCAGCCAGCTCAGCATTAGGTTGGAAAAATGAATACAGCTCTGTCCAAAAGTAACAAAATCCACCTACTAGCACCGTTTAAACTCACTACTTAACATCATTATATGATTGTTTAACCTGCAAAAAAGGCAAAGAGTAAAAATGAGATATCTCAGTTTCACAGGGTGTTATGAGGATGACTGTTTTTCTGGCAGGGTGCAGAGTCAGGCTAGCTGTTTCCCCCCATTTCCAGTCTTTGTGCTAAGCTAAGTTAACTAGCTGCTGGCTGTAGCATTGACATGTTAAGATATAATATGTAACTTCTATACATTAAAACGTCTAAAAATTTGGTTAGAGTTGTGTACTTAGATTATCTCAAAAGTTCCAACACTGTTTAAACTGACTAAATCTGTCATGGACATGGTTCGTGTTATCTGGTCACCGTCGCCTGTCAGTGGCGTCATGCAGCTACTTTATTCAGTGTTTTTACTGTTTTCTATCAGTAGGCCCGTTTGTTTTAGAGAGGTGAAGACCTCTGTGAACAATCTGACTACAGGTAAAAAACTCAAGAACATCTGGATGTTAAATTATTAGAGAAAAAGGCAATTCAAGGCAGAATTGTCATGCCGTCATGCAGTCCCGCCGTTCCGTATAAAATTGCGATATGGGGGGGACAGATTTGTCTAGCCCTTGGGCGGCACCGGTGGTAGAAACAGCGCTGAAACAATGTCTGTATAAAAGGAACATGGGTGGCATAGGTGTGACGTTTCGACGATGTGTTAATAGTGCAACCTACCGCTGTGATAGTAGTTAGCAGCTAACTCTCAGAAGGAGAACAATGGCCAAAAATGTCCACAAATTGGGAAAACAATGAGGTCCGGGAGCTCCTTACTCTCTGAGCAGAGGACGAGATCAGCCGCCATATAACAGGTATGGTAAATGACTTCTATTGCCATGTTATGGCATTTTTAATGTTTAGAATTGCTGATGACACGTGTGTTCTATGTCACACTAGAGGCCGTCCATGCCAGCATGCTGACAAAATCACACACTGGAGCAGAATGATGCTGCCGTCGTTTGGTTCTGTGTAAAAATGCAAAGGCAGCATAAAGAAGGGACTTTGTAGCGGCCTAATAGCACAATCTCTATGTAAAAAGGACCATTGTTTTGACTGAGAGACCTCTAGTGGCAAAAAATTACATGATGTACGTTTAGCAGACAGATGTGAGGGTGGTATCAATCCTCTCATCTGACTCCCGGGAAGAAGGGGAATAAAATGTGAAACTATTCCTTTAAGTTTAACTGCATGGCTTTATCACCATCACAGAAAACACTGATAGATATACTGTATGTTAATATTGTTTTTGAGACCACACACAGGCCAAACTCCTATTGACCCGAGTCTGCATTAAAATCAGCAGTGCTCACCTGGTCTGTCGAAGAGGAATGGGCAGTGAGATGCAGAGGAAGGGGTCAAAGGTGTTGCTCTGTTTCATACAGTGGGGGCACGTCAGTGAAGATCTGAGGGAGAGAAAGTACACAGTTACATTAGCCTTGACAAAACCAACGACCTCCAAACTAATCTCGAAGTCCTCCTGATTAAGTCTGGCAGGAGAGGGGATGGCTTAATCTTGTTACAGAAGCTCACAACACGGTCAAAATGAACATGGTGTTCCATACAGAAACTCTTGATCTGATTGTGAGAACGGAAAAGATGAGTGATGTAACTGGTGAGAATGAGAGAGACAAGGAGTTGGAGTGAGGAGGGGGTAGGGGCTAAGTAGTAAAAGAAACCCCCAGGGGTGATGGGGGCTATAAAGGGGAACCAGCAGAAGCGGTTTCCATCTTGTTGCATCACTCTCACCAGTGCTACTAACACTTACGTGATGCCATTACGGGATCCCGAGTAGAGAAACGTAGGGAGCTTTCCTAAGTGATGGCCTCTCCTCCTCTGCATCCTAATAGGGCACAGATCACTAAAAAGGAAATGTCCAGATGTGTACAGCAGGGTTTTTCCTGTTCCAACAGTTTTCCATTCAGTCCCTTTTGTTCATGACTCTTTTAATGAATCCCACTCAGTTTCACAGGAGGAACTTATTCAGGTTAGCTAATTGTCTGAACAATGAGTCAGAGAGCCCGCTGAAGTTAATGGACTGATTGCTGGAAGTGATTCTGTAAACTGTCCTGCAATTAAATTAAATCTTTTGTCCAGTATTTAGAGTTAATCTGTGCAGGATTTCCTGGATAAGACTTTCTGTAAATACACAATAATTAAATTAATCTTAAATAGGTGCTTTGGTTACTTGAATTAGCAGCAGCAGTGTGTGCAGACCAAAACTACTTTACACAGGTGGATTCGATATCAACCAGTCAGACAAATAAAAACAAATAGCATTAAAACCGAAATTAAAATAAAGCACTCTACATGTCATCTTCATCTAAACCAGTGATTCCCAAATAAGGGCAACAGGTTTAAACAGTAAAGTTAGCCAAAAGTGATGGATAAATTGTTGAAGTTAACACTGGCTAAAAGAGTGGAAACAGTTTAAATAGTTAGCTTAAAATAGTGGAAAAACTGGTGAAATAGGTCAAAGTAATGTTAGTGAAAATGCAGTTAAAATAACTAGCTAAAAGAAATAATAAAGCACTTGAAACACGTAAAAATAATGGCTAAATATTCGAAACAATTAGCTAAGAGTAGGCTAAGGAAAAAAAGAGTTGAAATAGTTAACTAAAAGTAAGGGATTAACAGATAGTTAAAAGTAATAAGCAGTTGAAATTGTTAGCTAAAAGTAGGCTAATGGATGAGTAGTTGAAATAGTTAAAAGTAGGCAAATGACAAAGTAGTTTAAATATTTAGCTAAAAGTTGGCTAATAGACAAACAGTTGAAATAGTTAACTAAAAGTAATGGATTAAAAGATAGCTTAAAGTAATAAGCAGTTGAAATTGTAAGCTAAAAGTAGGCTAATGGATGAGTAGTTAAAGTAGCTAAAAGTAGGCTAACTAATTAAGTAGTTAACTAAAAGTAATGGAAAACAGTTAAAAGAATTAGCCTAAAGTAGGCTGTGGATAAACAGTTAAAATAATTCGTTAAAAGTAATGGGTAAACTTCAAAATACCTAAAAATTAACAGTTGCAATAGTTTAGCTGGAAGTAATAGATGAACAGATGAAACTGTTAGCTAAAGGTAATGGATAACAGTGACGTAGATACCTAAAAATGATAATAAGCAGTTAAATAGTTTTTTTTTTAAAGTAATGGATAAAAACTAAGAGTACGGATGAACAGTTAAACAGCTAAGAGGTAACCAATATATAAACAGCTGAAACAGTTAGCTAAGATTTAGCTAATATAAACAGTGGAAACAGTTAGCTCAGAGGTTGCTAATGAATAAAAACAGTTACTTCTTTGTAATAGTTAGCTAAAAGTAACAAGCAATTGAAATAGCTAAAAATAGGCTGATGGATAAACAGTTAAAGTAGTTCGCTAAAAGTTATGAATTAACAGTGAAAATAATTAGCTCAGTTCAGCTAAGAGTTAGCAAATATATAAACAGTGGAAAGTTAAGAGTTGGCTAATGGATTAGCAGTTGAAACAGTTAGCTAGAAGTTATTGCTGAGCAATTTTAACAGGTAGCTAAGAATAGGCCAATGGATGTACAATTGAAACAGTTAATGTAAGCTAAAACTACTGATTGAAACGTCTTCTGCCACGAGTAGTACTAATTGAAAATTGTCCAAAATACTGACGGTTAAATTGTTTGGAAAATTGCAACACTTTCTATTTTTATATAGTTAAAAGTGTTAAATACATAACTTCCAGTTTCAAATAATATCAAATGAACTATTTGGTACATGACCAGTGGTTTGGATGATGGTGTACTTGACTCCACCTGACGGAGGATACATCAGACAAAAAACACTAGGAAACACTGATCTAAACCCTGTCAGTAACTGATGAGTCTGTCCTCCTAGGCTCGTCCAATCTTCAGTGGATGTTTTCCACATTTATATCTAGGAGTGACAACAAGAGTGTGTGGAGGCAACCTGTGCATGCAAACTCGTAAATGTCATTTACAAACCAACAGGAAAAAATATTTAATGCAAAAAAAAAGGGGGGAATAAAAAAAGATTAAATGCCCTCTATCTCAGACACTCCTGTGCGCAAAAGGGCAACTTCTCAGTCTTATTAAAAGACTGTTCATATTTTACAGGTCTATAAACGTGAAGGATGGTGCTGCTGAAAGGGAGCATGTCTGCTCAGGTAAAACATATCCGTAGTGAATTTGAAAAGTTATAACTAATAAAAGCAGGGAAATAAAGGAAATGGCACTAGCTTTTCTGCTAGCATCAAAATCTGACACTACAGTGGACTTTAAGAGTCCAGTGTGTAGGATTTAGGGGGATATATTGGCAGAAATATAACATAGTATAATAGATATTTGTTCCTCAGTGTATAATCACCTGATAATAAGAACAATTGTGTTTTTGTTACCTTAAAAAGAGCCGTTTAAGTCTACGTAGGGAGCGGGTCCTTGTCTATGGAAACAGTGATGCTGCACCGCCATGTTTCTACAGTAGCCCAGAATGGACAAACCAAACTCTGGCTCTAGATAGGACCATACACATTTTCGTGTTTTCACATTTTCAAGCTGGCCACCATGGCAAGAAGCCTCTTGCAATGAATGCCATCAAAAAAACATTGATTTTTAAAAGTGAAACAGCTTTATTCTGTGTTTTTACCGGTTTAAATCACCTGATCAGTTCGTCTTGTAGAGGAGGTGACTTCTGCGAATGATTCTGCTCCGGGTAAATAAAACCCTCTAAACATCTAGATATTAAGTTATCAGAGAAAAACGTTGAGCACACATTAGCAGATGCTAGGCTAACAGCCTGCTCCGACATGCCTAACAGCATCAGAAAAACACTGATTTGTGATGTGAAACTGCTTTTTCTGTTTTTTTACCCATTTAAATCACCTGGTCTGTTTGTTTTGGAGAAGAAGAGACCTCTGAGTTCTGCTCCTGGTAAAAACCTCCTGAACGATGAACACTGAGGAAATTCTAATTTGGAGAAGTTTCAGCTGGTTGAAATCTGCAATCCTCACCACTAAATGCCCCTGAATCTTACACACTGCTCCTTTAATACTATATAACCAAACTTGGATAAACAGATTTATAGGCATATCTTCATTTTCGTGCTGTAATTACAGTGTACAGTGCTCGTGTCATTATTCTGAACTACTTTTTCATTTCATTCTTTTATTATCGGTATGATGGAAATAAATCTGCAACTATGTGCGGTGAAATAACTTTATCAATGACAGGTTTGTGACAGTGTATGGAAAGCACCGTGCTGCACATAAGTCGATAATAGACTTGTGTGAAACATAACCCGGCAGCAATAAAGCACACAGAGTGTGAGCACTGTGGGAGACTTAAATCTCTCATAAAGTAAAATCATGTTTTCTACACCCTGATGAACACATAGGGACGATATTAACATTAAATCAAGGAAATTAATTGATTCATTTCAAATGCCAAATTGCTTTCTGATGTCATAAACCATGCCTGATTCTCATCACTCCCCAAGCTTATGTGTGTTGAACTTTCACAGCTTTCACATGACATCCTACCATGGGAAATTAAGTCATAGATGAACTGTTCAAACGTGTTTTCCTTATAGCAAGGCACCTGACAGACCCGGCGGGGGAGGAAAGGGAGGAGTGAATAAAGCTCTATTCAAGCAAGCCCAGCTGACACTGGCTCTTAGTGGATCTCTCCCTCTTGGCAGAGCAGAATGGCTGCCCTACGGATGTCTTATTCTCGCCAGGAAACAGTGAGGGTAACTGCACTCCATGCATACAAATCACACTCAGCCTCCACTAAAACATAGATGTGCCCCACACTGCTCTAAAACACTTAAAAAGAGAAAAGGAGCAAAGGAAGAGGTGATATTCTGGTGATGCTCTAATGGAGGAAGCGTGCAGAGGTTGAGAGGTATGTACCCCCCCCAACACCCCACCCCACCCCCCCATCTGGGATGCAGCCATGCTGAAGAGACTCTGCTTTGCCACACACACTGCTAGAGCTTTGGAGTTTCCAGAGTAACGCAGGTATCTTTATCTAATTGATTTTCTTTCCTAAGAGAGGCAATTAAAAAAACAAAAAAGTCTCAATAGGTTCAAATTAAATAGACTGGCAGCTAATGCTTCTCACTAAGCCTGGCAGCTATCCTCTGTTGGGGGATGAACGCTAGTTTATTCACCACATTAATGCTCTGAAATGGAAAAGGCATAAACCTTAATGTGAGCCTCATAATTCACTAATTGAAATTATAATGTACACATCATAAACAGACCCATTGACGGGCCTGTGGGCTCGTGTAGCCAGAGCTATCTCCACAGTGCTGTGTCAGCACTAGAAGAAGGTCTGGTAGTGCTTATTATCATTCTGCTCTTGATTGTTTGAATTTCTTTAAACCAATCACAATCGTCATCAGCGGCAGGATGCAGCGACAGTGCTCTTGAGCCCCATTTCCACCAAACACTTTTGGTATACTGTATATATATATACTGTAGTACCTTTGGAACCAACAGTAACCCTTCAGACATGGTACCTAGACCCTAGTGTTTCCACCACAGACAGTCCTCTTAACCCTTTGAACCCTGAGCAAATTGGTGCAGTTTCTTTCAAAACATGGGAAAAAAGGCAATAAATGAAAGAAATGTCCCACAAATTGCAAAAAAAAGTTCATATATTTAGAAAAACGTTTTTTTTAAATTGGGGGAAAAAAAGAAAAAAGCTAGGGAAAAACTAAGTTTATAATTATTATTATTATTATTATTACATTTTAAAATTATATTGCAGGACCATTATAATTTTTGAGCATTCTTTCCAGGTCATTTCTTTGTTTCTTTCTTTACTAATTTTCTTGTTTTTAATTTTCTCTTTTTACCAATGTCTTACTAATTCTTTTTGGTCATTTCCTCTTTCGTTGCTCATTGCCTTATTCCCATGTTTTTAAAAGAAATCAAGCCAATTTGCTCAGGTTTCGAAGGGTTAAATGTGGGCGGGGTTGTTGTCACTCACTGCTCCGTCCAGCACTCGCTGTATTTCCTCCTTTATCAGTCTGCACCTGGTTTATCGTCCACAGAACGAGGCTGCACGCCCACATTTTCAGAACAAAATAGAACAGGCTGCAGTGAGAGTCTCTCTCCATGGGATATTTAAAAATAGCAGCTTTGTGCATTTAGTCCTTCTCAGGCAAGCTCAGGGGTTTAGTGTTGCTGGAGCCCACAGGAACGATGCTCCACAGTGCTTTTCTTTTTCTCAAAATTTATATATAAATATATATGTATTAAAACGCTTGACGATCCACTCATTACTAAAAGGGTATGTCAAATAAAAACTAAAGTGATGGTCAAAGTTGTCATATTGATATCTAAGGTGTGTTGATGGATTCATGTTGTGAACTCATACATTGAGTAAAACTATCTAAAAAAGAAAAAAGCCAGGGAAACATTATAATTATCATTATTATCTAAAATTATAGTACAGAATTATTATATTTTTTATTGTTTGTAAATTTGTTTGTTTTTATTTCTAACCTATTTTCTTTTTTTTAATTTTGTCAATTTTTGGGGGGTCATTTTGTCTTTTGTTGCTCATTGCCTTCTTCCCATGTTTTTGAAAGAAATCAAACCAATTTGCTCAGGTTGTAAAAGGGTTAATATTATTCACCAATTTACATTTTACAACTAAAGATGCACATAATTAAGGGCGGGGCCACTTTGAGTGACAGGCTGTCTGCCGATAGCCAGATCCACCCCTCGATCTATCACAGCTCCAGCTTCTCGTCCAGATATGGTCACCTCGGGCACCAAAAATCCAGCACGGACGAAATGCCGAACTCCAGGCTTCAAAACAGGAGTCCACAAACCAATGGGTGATGTCACGGTAACCACGTCCATCATTTTATATAATCTATGGTTACTACCACAGACAATTTGCTGGCTGTATGAGTCTCTTACAGAACATTATTACAGCGATATCACCAGTGTTGGGCAGTAACGTGTTTAATATTATTTATTCCAGTAACGAGTAGTGTAACTAATTACTAATGAAATGTCAGTACAACTCGTTACAACATTACTTTTGTTATCACATCACTACTGACTTGAAATACAACAGTCACATCAGCAGACCCATTTTAGTGCTGAGCAGGCACGTCACAAAGCAGCAAGCTAGTTGGAAACTTAGCAGCAAGAAATATTCAAATTACTTTGATTTTGTCTGGAGGAAAGATGACAAGAAAACTGTTGCTGCAGGTAGTCGGACTAAAACTCTATAACACGTCCTCAAACCTCTGGTCTACTTCGACCAACAGCACAACAACGTAGCGCTCCAGGAAATACACCTCACCAAATGTGAGCCCTTACTGGCCACGGAGGTTGGCTGTCGCTCTACACTGGCTAAACAACCAAATCTGGATTTTAATCGTCGACAGCTGCAGCTACAAAGAAGTAATGAAGCTTGTGGTTGGATGTGTGGTGGATGAAATGTTGCTCCACGAGTGACTCTTGACGCTTCCCCTGATATTCACACAGAGGCACACATCTGAATTTTGGAGAGATACGCAATTACCAGTTTTATGGGGTGTAACGGAAAAGTAATGTAACGAGTAGTGTAACGAATTACTGTCGGCAGGGAGTAATAAGCAAAGTAATATTATTACTTTTGAAAAGAGTAATGAGTTATATATGACATTTTTAGAGTCGCTGGATATCACACAGGCTCGGGTGAAGAGGAACGGATCGGCACATCACTGGCACATGCTGTCAGCTGCCTGCTGCCAAGATAAAAAGATGTGGCAAATTAACTCCGACTGGCTGTGCCAGAAAACGGATCAGCATCGAGCATGAGAGTCCTGCGAGGCTGATTCTGGGCTTTTCCAAGCTGAGTTCAGAAGTTGTTTTATTTGTTGTAGATCTTTACAACAATTCACAGAAAGAACAAAGCAGACATGCCTTTTTGCATGATCCAAACTTCGTCAAAACCTGACACTTTCAGAGTTTGCTCAGAGGTTGTTGTTGCTTTTTCCCGTAGAAAAGGTAATTTTGAAAATGGTAAAAAGCAGATAGCGAAAAGGAAGGGGGATGCCAGTTTGAATGGCTGGGTTTATAGCCACAGTCTACATCTGGTGAGTCACACTACTGGGCCTGTAAGTACCAGTTACCCAATCCTTCAGATCATAACAAATCAATCAGGAGCTGCGATCACAACAAAAGGTCCTGCAGTCCGACTGATTCGGAGATGTGAGGGTCTCTCAGTGAAAGCGGCATCGCAGTAAGACGAGCCGCGCTGAAACTGCACCACGTCTGTAATCTGAAACGCTCGGCTGCCCGTCACTCGGCTTCACTGTAATGAACAAAGCTTGACAGACAGACATTTTCATTGCAGTCTCCAGCGACCGCAGCCTGTGACTCACCCGCATATAGACACAGATCACAGTCTTTGATCTAATTTAAGATTTACTTACCTGATCAGAGGGGGCGGGGGGCAATAGATCTATACAACAGAGGTGAGAGCCGTGTTTTATACTGTACTGAAAACGACAGTTCTGATTGTGATCAGCTCCAGCATGTGACGACAAATAACATAAATTAAGATCAAATAACTCTTGGCTCGGCCTGGACAGTGATTTAACGTGTTTGAACACGTATAATGGCCGTGATGATTGCACAGTGACAAACCCTGCTATTACAAGGATAATTCTCCGGTCTGTCAACTCTGGATGTTGTATCACATCGGACACTACATTGTGAAGTGTCACACAGGCAGTGGTGGGGCCTCGGAGCTCACAGGAGAAGAGAGGGACGGGAGTCAGGAAGTATTTGTTCAAAGTCCAGTACCAGCAGTGATAATGCATCGGAAGAGCATTCATCTCCATTTAAAACCTCGCAGCCTTGTGATGCATGGTTCTTTGCTTTGTTAAAATAGACTCAGACTGTACACTTACTGTATAAGTTCAAGTCTGTCTGTAAAGTTTGTGCTTAGCCAGCCCAGTTATGTATATATTCCCTCTGTAGCACCTCACTCTCTCTGGCTAGCTCACTATCTGAGTGGGTGAGAGGAACAAATTCTGCCTGCCAGGCTGCAAAGACTGCTGCTTCCTGTCTAGACACACCCAAGGTGTCACAGCTGAAACATTTGACAGTGAGGGTAGCAATTAAGAGATGCGCTCTGACAGATGTATTACTGGCAGTCACACACAGCTGCCAATTTTCAGAGGCATTGGCAGATGGAGGATGGTACCGACAAACAAGATATCAGCAGCTCAGTCTGGAGGGACTACTTTTAGTATTAATCAAAGATAGATCAGATTCTGGTGTTGGACCTAAAACCATGACACTCGGTCAGCGTGGTCAGCGGTTTGGAGTCCAGATGGTGATGTACTTTAACATCAGGAGCCAGATACAGGAGATACAGCTGACTGATGAGGGTGAGGGAAGAAATGGTTAGAGATTGGCACCTACACGGCTGAGAAAGAAAGATAGTAACGCATTAAGTCTAACTGATAGGATGGTGCAGCCAAGAGGGAGCGGCCTCTACAGTTTGGAGCCCCACTCCAGTGTATTTTGGCATTTTATATTTTATGTTATTTTGGACTGTTTTTTTCATAGTATCTGTTTCTTTTTGTGGGAAATGTTGCAATATATAGTGTCAGTTTCTTCATGGCACTCTGTTACAGTACATACACCTTTGACAGCTCATGCTGCCCGTCCCACAAAATGCCTGGGAATCTGGGGAAAGTCTGACGATTCATGAGCATCAGATATTTGACAGGCTGACCCGTCACATATCGGACACTTAGGCTGCTCTCAGACCTAGAGTCGTCTCCTTTGGTCTGAATCAGGGACTCATGTTGTTCCAAAGTTGTATAATTGCCTAGAGTTGGTTCGTGTTCTCACGGCAGCATTTACAAGAGGACCAGATCAAATGCCTTGTGTGAGAAAGCTGCTCTTGATTGGTCAGAATTTCCATGTGGGAAAAATCCAGGAAGTAAAGCAAACGTTGAAGAAGAGTACACTTGCAAGATAAATGTGACACTTTCTAATGTCACAATGGAGGGACAACTACGCAGGTTGATTTTAGCGCTGCTCATCGTGGACTATATTGCTGTCATTGTTCATTTTAGTCAAACCATACAGTTTGAAAACGAGGCGCGGCTCCAACTAGAAAACAATGTTTTGATGCATTGGATGTGCTGAATGTGCATATTAAGGCAGTACAGGAGGAGGTGCACATTAATAATCCTCCAGGACTGTAACATGCTCATGTTTAACCCAAACAATGTGTCATGTGACTGCAGTTGCTTCACATCCAGGTCGGAACACCTTCTCACCACAAACCAGCCGCACCAGAGTTCCTTTGGAACCGGACTGAGACCACCTCTTCAAGAAGGTCTCAGTCTGGTTGTTTTGGTGCGCACCTGAGTGTGATTGCTGTGTTCACACCTGCCCAACGAACCGCACTGAGGGGGCAAATGAACTTGAGTTTGATTGAACCGAACCAAACAAGGCAGGTGTGAAAGCATCCATAAAAAAACAGTCACTCAGAAAGATTTGGTCATGCATTTTTGTCCATCACTAGTACTTTTCTGAGACATGTCCTGACAGTAATCATAAGCCAAAACGTTTGCCCAATATTTTTTGACAAAAACACAATTTTGTGCTCAAAGTTTTAAAAAAAGAAGGTTGTTGCTAAAATGGGACGATGTTGTATGACAAAGGTAGAAGCTGCAGGTCATCCTCCAAGCGAGCACAGGGACACTGCCATGCCTCTTAATAAATAATTTAAATGATATTAATCCCAGATCATCCCCCTCAAACTCAAAGTACTGGTCTATCTGGGTTCATGAAATTTTGTGGGCAAGGAAACATATATTAATATGTAGCCTCGAGTATTATAACACATTTCTCCTTCCTTGTTGTTGTTCAGCACTTACACATGTAAGATGTGAGGGTTGGTCCTTGTCGTAGGCTATTTGTCCTTCTCCTCCTCCACTGTGATTGGACGGCTGTGACAAGCGCAGTGTTTTATCAAAAGTTGAACATTTTTTAACTCTTGGTGGCTAAAAAAAAAAAGAAAGCTAAACACCCAGCGCTCAGTGCAGAACAGACGCTCAGCGCCTCGTCAGCTCTCCCATTGCAGAGTATCAACAAAACATACTGGCCTCAGGAAAGAAAGGTGGAGCTGTAGCTTCACTTGCTGCTGTCTTTCAGGTGTTGTTTCTCGTGCTGGTAGGCGTTCTTCTTCCTTTGGCATTTAACGCCAGACTAGAACACTTGTAGGCGTATATGCTGCCCCATCAGGTTCGGAACTATTGTGAGAAAAATTAGTACTGCCGCATATTCAGAATTTTGGCATCAATTTGGTACCAAAGTGTTGGTTCTTGTGACATCCCCGCCATGAAATATATCTTTTTACTGGCTATACCTGCAGCGCACATACGGTGTAGGTTTGTGTGAGTCACAGCCAAACGATGAGCAAGACGGTGAGTTTTCCTTTTGGGACTGTGTGGGATTGTTTCCTCAGTTTTTGGACCCAGTACAGTGCTGTGAAACTTTTTCACAGAGTTTGTGTAATATGGGTGAATTAACATCTATAAACAATAGGCTGTGTGAGAGGTAAGTACGAAATACATGTCGACAGGGTGATGAAGACACCAAAGTGGAAGCTGTGTTTGATACAAAGAAGCCGATATACTTTATGGTTAACTTACTTATCAAAGATGATTATGAAGTGACAGAAAATATTTATTTAAAATTAGTTTGTTTAACTAACTTGTTACCGTTACGGAAACTGGCAAACTAGTTTCTGAGCTAAGCAGTCACAACTCAGAAGTCCTTTTTACACAGAGATCGCACTATAGTGCCACAACAAAGTCTCTTGTTCATGCTGCCTTTGTATTTTTACACAAAACTCCAGTGTGTGATTATGGACAGCCTGCCGGTATCATGGAATCAAAAGAGGCGTGAAGGGCATGATATGTAACACTACAGCATCAGCCTCCAGACATATAACATATGTGTTGCCTTCACTTTGTAAGCAATAACAATGGCATTAACATGGCAATAACAATCATTTATCATCTCCTTTATATGCCCACTGATCTCGTCCTTTGCTTGGACGGTAGGGAGCTCCCGGACCTCATTGTTTTCCCAATTTGCAAACATTTTCAGCCACTGTTCATCTTTGAGTTAGATGCTAACTGCTAGCAGCTACTTTTTAAATGAAGTTAAAGACGAGACACGTGCACGGCCCCTAATTTCCAGGGCTGGTACCTGCAGTTATTCCACAGGCTAGTTAATAACATGTCGGGCAGGAAATCCAAAGTGTGAGATCATTTTGAGAAGGTGAAGGACGAACCCAAGGTGATATGTAAACTCATCTTCATTGGTCGACTACAAACATGACGTATCATCTGAAACATGGAAGTAGCTACATGCCCATTAGCCCACAGCGTCATTAACAGGCGGCTCGCTCAGTGTGTGACGTGCACTTGTAGATAAAATATAGGCCTATATTAATGAAGGTTCATTAGTACGGTTTTGTATTTCTCTGTAATGTAGCACAGTGTTAACAATGTTACTGATACTATTCTTTCTCACACCTTCAACTCAAACCACCAAAATATATCATTTTATCATTACATTCATATCAGAAACATGCAGGAGACTAGTCCACTGATGGACCCTGATGAGGACTGTTGGTCGACTAGGAAAATTCTTAGTCAGGGTCAGCCGTAGACCAAAGTGTAATTTTATTTTAAACATGACGATGACAACAACGAATCTACTCTGCAAACGTCCTGATGTTTTCTTAGACTAGAAATTAGCTTGAAAATGGCAGACAGATGAGTCGGCCAGTTAAACTCGACATGTGAACGGCTCCCAGTGGGCCGCAGCTGACAGATGTACATATCATGCAAAAAACGACTGCCTCTTCATCTCCTGGATGACTGATGGATGGGAGTCATGAGGACATCCAGCTGCATCAGAAATGTTGAGTGGGATGAAAAGCTTTTTTTTTTTTTTACTACTATTACATGTTGCCAACAGTTACCAGCTTAGTAAAGAAAAAAAATCTGATCCAAAATACACCAGACGAATTCACAGGGTGTTATAATGGTGGAAACACTTGACCAGTGGTTCTGCTAACAACCCCAATTACTGTATTTCACCCAGCACAAAAAGGTAAGCTCTCTGAATAAATAGTTGCACCAAAGGGATTCAGTTATAGCGTAGGTCAGTGGGGCAGTTTTTCATCAGACCTTTTAGTATTTCTACTCCTGCCTGCTTGGTAATTACTGCAGAGGCTGTGCAGATTTACTGTGCTTCTCGCCAGGCATCCGTGTCTCTGAGGACGTCTGTGTAAAAGACATAATGACATCTCCATTACATCAGCTGTATCTCGCAATTACATTTTAATCTGATCAATGAAGCCTGAAATACCACATAAGCACGGTGGGCTGTGTGAAGTGTGGACGTGTGTCTACGCAGGTGTTATACAATTAGATTTCAGTCACTTCTCCACAGCTACACTGTGTGTATGTGTGTGTGTGTGTGTGTGTATAACAAAACACAGGACTGTTCTCAGACAGATGTGTTTGCAGCGGCTGTTCAAGCTGTGACCTTTCTATCGCATGGCAGTTTGACATTTACACCACCTGACAACAGTAGAGCTTTGTACAGCAAACAAAAGTCACACGACCCTAATGACACCAAATATGTTGATACCTATACAGATAAGAGTAAAAATAAGACACCACACGCTCAAAACTGTGTGGGACAGTGGACCGTTGTGGTGAAGAGGGAGCTGAACCAGAAGGCAAAGCTTTCCATTTACTGGTCCATCTATGTCCCAACCCTCACCTATGGTCATGAGTAAGGTAAGGTAAAACTTTAATGTCCCCAGGGGGGCAATTTGGGATACAGACAGCAGTCAAAAGTAGAGCAAAACAGGCTGTACAATAAATAACACACAGAATCCAGTATCACACACTGTTGGGGGAAAATCATGGACAATTAGTGGTCACTGCTGGTTAAGATAAGTGATAGCAGACGTAACAAAGGACGATCTGTAACGCTTAGTGCTGCATTTAGGGAGGCAAAACTCTAGCTGAACATGGAGAGGATGTTGAGAGTCTGAGACAATGTTTAAAGAAAGAACGGACTCTACTAAAGCAGAATAGAACAATTTCCTGATTGTCCCATTTACATCGAAACTCCTTAGCTTCCTTAAAAAGAACAGGTGATGGTTTGCCTTCTCACAAGCCCTTTTTAGATAGGAGTTGTGCAAATTTGCAGGAAAGCCCAATCAGTCTTTTTTCAGCATTGGCAGTATAAAAACAAAATCAGGGGGTGCAGCAAAATGCCGCCTACCTACTTTTGTTTATACAGAATGTGCCTTTTTCGGGGCATGGGGGGCGTGAGCAAGTAACAAAACGTGTAGCTCAGTGTGTGACGTAAACAGTGACGTGGGAGGGAAGCCGCGGCTGGTCAGTCCTTCGGCGATTCTCTCGTAAGTCGGCCCGTTCTTCACCGTCCCCGTCATCTGACGGTTAATGGCCTCTTCGTTTGCGAGGACAAGGAGGGCGCGCAATTCCTTGTCTCCCCAGTTGCTCATCTTTACAGTGTCTGTCAGGTTTGTGTTTCCCTCTTGCTACTAGCTGCTCGCTAATTCCTGCTATCAGCTGTTTCCTGTTTATCCACCGCCAGTGGCTCGCACGTGCAGCGTCATCAACAGCTCCTCCCGTTGCAGAAGGACGCGTCAGTCTGTTTAATCCAAAAACGGTTCCGCCAATATGTCTACCCTACGAGGAGGAAAATTGGGCACCTCGGATCAACTCGCCAATCCGGCTCTGTGTGTCTAAACGCTTGCAGCTTGCCGGCAAAACGGCCCAACATTCGCTGAAAATCTGGCAGTATAAAAGGGGCTAGAGATGCGGTCAGTGTTCACGCCAAAATTCAACTTTTCATCTAAGACAGTGCCCAGATACTTATACTGCTGCACTGCTGCCACCAGCTCCCCCTTGATCACACAAGGAACAGGAAGGCAGGGCCATCAATGAACATCTCACTGGTCTTAGACACATTAATCTGGAGGAAAGACTGGTCACACTAATCACATTCATCCAATACCGGGCCATGATCGTGTTCTGATCCATGAAGAAGACTTACAATAACAGAGTCGTCTGCATACTTAAGGACAAATCTTGATGCATGATTACTCTGACTTTCATTTGTGTACAAACAAAATAAAAGAGGAGAAAGAACTGAGGGGCTCCAGTAGAAGAAAAACAGGTGCTGGACAGTGTCCTCTTAACCTGAACCCTCTGAGACCTGTTTGTTAAAAAGTCAACGAGCCAACACACGATGCTAAAATTAAATTAAAATTAGATAAAAGTCCTCCGCTCCCCTAGATGCCTTATATGCAAACTGTGAGGGGTTCCAGCTTGTCCTGTACAGAGTATAAGTTCAGATTTGACAACGTGTTCTAATGTCTTCATAACGAGGGATGTCAAAACCACAAGGCGATAGTCATTCCAAGATTCTGTTTCTCGATGCCGAACCCTTCATGTGACCAGACCTCAAAGATCAGAGGGTTCTGACTTGTTAATCTGGGGTGCTTCTGTTTGAGATAGTGTGCAGCATATTTTCAAAGAAATAGCACTTTGGAGCAGTTCACATTTGTTTTCGGGACACATGGCTGTCGGACAAATGGGGTTTTCGTCCAGTGGAACACTTTTTGGACGGTTGGGGTTTCAGAATAATGTGCCGTCAGAACAACAATGGGCAGTCCATGGTAATAGTTAGCCAGGCACCCTAATATCTGCAGCTTACATTAGAGCAGACAAAGACAGTTTGATCCTTTTTAATATCTTTGCTCTGGTGTTTTTGGCTTCAGTGACACCATTCTCCAAACTCTTTATACACAGAGTACTACAGCCCTATGCACACAGCTTCAACATGCAGAGAAATTCAAAGTTTGACAGACCCGTCATGCTCTCTTAAATTAGTACTAATCAACCCCTCATGGAATCAGTGAACAATCTCACCCAGACACAAGAGGCCCTTTGACTGGTTGGGGATGTATTTGTCGATTACATTTGTGACAGCTGTGTGTGTGTGTGTGTGTGTGTGTGTGTGTGTGTGTGTTTATGTTAAGAAAGGAGACTCACTTGTACTGTGCCTGGAAATGTTCCTGGACGAAGCTGTGCTGGACTCTGGGCTGCTGGGTCTGGGACGGGTCGGGACACAGCACCTCCTCAGCTCCACCGGGGCCCTGCAACACAGAAGAGGGCACCCATAAACACAACGCTGTCACACTCTCAGATTCCTCAGAGATCCATCATAGGGCTGCCGCAGCCCGGAGGAGCCTCGTACTGTATATAGTGACGGTGCAACAATAAATTTGGAAATCTCACAGAGGCTCCCGCAGAATGCAGCTGTAGCACATTCTTGCTTTTCCTCGGCAATAAAGTGAAATTCAAAAGTGGTGTAAAGCACTGACCTAAACATAAACCCCCCTGGGAAGCCCCCGTCTTTACTCTTTCATCTGCTCACCTACAACAGAGAGAAGCTGGCCTTGGATGAAGATAAAAGAAGAGGAGAAGGAAAAGATAAAAACTAACAGAGACTGATCACTAAAAAGGCAAGGTCACAAAGAAAATGTGTGGGATGGAACGCACAGGGGGCGTCTCACAAACCACGCTGTGCATTAATGATACAAAACTAACTCAACAAACTTCTTTTACACCTTATAAAATAAAGTTTTACATATAATAATATAACTTACACTTGGTAATAATGATGCACAAATGTGAGTCGTCTATATGGTTTCTGACTAGCGAAGACATGCAGTGTGTGAAATGGACAAATCAAAGAAATATTTTAACATTTTGGAAAAATATTCTTATTTGCTTTCTCACCAAGAGTTAGATGAGAAGATTAAAACCACTCTTATGATTAAACAAAGAAGACTGGAAGGTGCTTGTAGGCAGAGCCGCCCTGATGCATAAGCAAACTAAAGCCCCGTTTCCACCAAACACTTTCAGTATGGTATCTTTGGAACCAACAGTAACCCTTCAGACATGGTACCTAGACCCTAGTGTTTCCACCACAAACAGTCCTCTTACTGTAAATGTGGGCGGGGTTGTTGTCACTCACTGTATTTCCTCCTTTATCAGTCTGCACCTGGTTTATCGTCCACAGAACGAGGCTGCACGCCCACATTTTCAGAACCCAACAGAGGGGGGACCAAACGTGGGGACGGTAAGGAACGGTTCCATTGGTACCATCCACAACTTTTCACAGTGGCAATGGCGGTTTTAGGGGAGTGCCAGCAGGGGCCAGTGCCCCCGTAATTCGGAGTCCAGCCCCTCCTGTGGCCCCCCTGCAGAAGAGTCTGAGGGGCAACGTGGAACACGGAACTTAATCGTCTCAACCAGTTGCCGGTCAGACTCCGAAAACATCAGTAGAGAATTGTGTGGCTGTATTTAAGACAACTCTTAACCTGCACGGCAACACACAGCACCATTGAAGTAAGCTCTGAAAACTTTCTCGTTCTCATTTGGCTCATGGTAGTTACATGTCACACCATGTTGATGTAGCCATGTGAAATACGATCCGGAGTTTTCATGGGTGTTTTATTGTGAAAATTGACCGGATACTCTCGTCTTTTCTGCACCTGACTTCCTGTTTGACTCATCTGGTCTGTGCAAATTGACGTGCCGTCGCGCGGCGTCCATCAGAAATAGACCCGGCGCATGTTTTTAGTGGAGCGGAGCGCTGAGCCGCTTCTAGGCCGCGGCTGGTGGAGCAGCTTACATTGACTTGAATGGCCGCTATTAGCTCCGGCACCCGCGCCTCGGCCGGATCGCGCACACCATGGATCCAGTGGGTTGCCATAAATGGGCCTGTCCCAGAGGCATTCAACTACCAGAGGGCTTTTGAAATCTTCTTTTCGAAGCCGCGTAAAATTAAATGCTCTGATTCAGGGTGCCATACTTGCAAATCGTGAGGGAGGGAGGAAAGCAGTAATTTGTGTCTGTTTGTGTGTAATTAATTTAAGTCTTACCTTTTGTTTTCTTTTCGTATTGCGTATTTTGTATTGTTTTGCGTATCTGTAACTGTGTTTGTGAGTGAGAGAGTTTTAAAAGAATATTTTGTCTGCACATGATTTAAAATAATAAAATAGCCCTCCATTAGTACGTTAGTCATTTTTCTTTTGATTACTGAAATGTTAAACCACTAATCCTTAGCCGTATTTTAAGTGTAACCCTTCACCATAACATACCACTAGTGTTTTTATCAGTAAAAATAGAACATTTTTCACATATAAAAAGCACAAATATGTTGAAATCGAGGCATATTCTGCCATCATAACTTCTCTCTCAGAATTCACCAGATTGATGTCTTTAAATCAAATAGATACAAAATTTTCTCCCGGGGAAGCATGCCCCCGGACCCCCCTACAGGGTTGGATGTAGTCTCCAAAAATCCTGTGGGAAACACTGATATACATATATATATGTACATATATATCTTATTGTTCAAACTTAGATATTTGACCCTACTTGTATGTGCCCCTGTATCAAAAGGACTGGCCCTAGCTTGGCCCCCCCATTGAAACTGGCCTAGAACCGCCACTGCACAGTGGAAACAGAAAAAAAAGTGTACCGAACTGAACTGAAATGAACTGTACTGCTCGGTGGAAACGAGTGCTGAGTTCACACTCCAAGTGACACAGCAAGAGCGTGACGTTATCGCCAAATCGCTGTTGTAGTTTTGCTCAGGCACCTGTTAACCTAGCTACATCGTCCCAAGCTTGTGTGAGTCTGCTACTTGCAACAATAGACCTCGACTGAACCTCATCTTAAGTTTGTATTTGCTCAAAAAAAATATCTATGCTCATTAAGGCTGAGCCGAACACTCTGATGTACAGATAATGTACTTTTTACAAATACGATTAGTACGGTTAGTTCCTACCCATTTCTGGTTTAAGTCCCACCCACTTTAAGTTTAAACCCCGCCCAGTCTGAGTACAGATAATTTAGTTGCCTGAACAGTCACAAATACAGATACAGGAGGGTCCCCAAACCAAATCCCCTTCAGGCCCTGGTGGTGGACAGAGCCAGGCTAGTCTCCTATGTTTGCTAGCTAACTGTTTGCATGTGGTAGCTTCATATTAAACACACACAGTGAGAGTGGTATCAATCTTCTCACCTGAATCTCTGCATGACAGCAAAGAAGTACATTTTCCATAAGGTAAAACTATTTCATTTATTAGTGAAATGGCTGCGCAGAGGATTAAAATGTAAAAGTGTTATAATGACCTGTCACACTGTATCAGGTAGGATATATCTGTACAGTATTCACTCCATTTCACACCTCACCAGACGAGGATAATGTCCCGAAAAACATTCTTTCAGTCACCAAGTGCTTCTGCTTAAAAGGCCATCATGTGGCATTCAAGCACCTTGTTAGCCTTTCCCGACTGGCACGCTATCAGCCCCACAATAGCCTGGCGTAAAAGTCAGGTACTTGAGAATGCATTAAGTCATCATATCATTTCAGCTGTGCTTTTACACCGCGCTGGTCGTGCCAAACGGAAACGCGCTCTCCCGTCCTTCTCTGTTGACACACTCTGTTTACTATTCCTGTGATTTCCAGCTCCTGCTCCCATACTGGCTGCCACTGTTCCCAGGCTGGCAGCTCGACCATGACCTCCGCTCACAAAACGGAGCTGAAAGGAGGTTTAGAATTTCTAAAGGGGAGAGGGAAGCGGAGGGTGTGTGCGTGCGTCTGAGGAATTGGTGTGGGACAGAGACAGACAGAGAGACAGGAGGGTCCTTTACAGTTCACCACCACTTCAAATCCTGCGTCCATTCTTCTGAGAGCATTTGAGCTTTGCAAAGACCGAGCGCAAGACTGAAACCTGACCCTCCTGCTGCACTGTGCTTCAACAGGCACGTACAATGACAAACCTCCACCCCCCCCCCCCCCCCACTCTGTCCTCTCTGCGTGGATGTCAAGGTTTTCCTATCGCTTAGTCATATTCTCCCAAACAAAGCCAGGACAGGTTCGACTGAGCTGATCTCCTTGTTACAGGTTCAGCCATAACATTCAGTATGTCATATTAGAATTAGTGCCTTTACGATAGTCAGAGCCGGTTTACGGTGCATGGGATCACGTGATATAGAAACAGAAGCGTGGTGACTCACTTGAGTAGAAATCTGCACTCACTGCTGTGCATTGGTAGGAGCGCACAGCTGTCACAAGACATAAAACAAGTGCATTGACAGTAAAAAATATACTGTGAAAGAGGTTTTCGATGTCACCTTTGACGAAGACCAAGAGGATGGAAATGACAATCTCTAAGGCTGCTTTCAGACCTAGAGTCGTCTCCTTTGGTCTGAATCGGGGACTCATTTTGTTCCAAAGTTGTATAATTGCCTAGAGTTGGTTCATGTTCTCATGGCAGCATTTACAAGAGGACCAGATCAAATAACTTGTGTGAGAAAGCTGCTCTTGATTGGTCAGAATTTCCATGTGGGATGGGCTTCACTATAACTCGCAGCATTCACAGACAAACACTTGTCTTTATCTGGACACATTTTCCCCACAAATACAACATGCTAACGTTATTAGCA
>NC_065523.1:36148126-36155386 GCF_006386435.1 Epinephelus moara | reverse complement strand
ATTAGCCTAGTGACAAGCAGAGATTTCCTCTGCTCATATGAAGCCAGGATAAATCACACACAAGACTTAAAATGCTATTTTTGTGGAGGCTTTATTGTCTTCACAATTTATTGTTTCTTATCTGTGAAATTAAAGTAAATCAAAGCTTTGTTTCCACTGAGGGAAATGGTTTCAGCTTACTGGAGTGGTGCATATCAGGCTACGGCGTAGAGTAATTGTAGAGCCTATGCTGTAGGTATAAATTCCGCATTACACTGAACAAAAACTGTGGTCTCCTGGGTGAAAGTCTTGTATTGTTTGACCCATCCACGTCCCACTCTACTCAGACTTTCTCACAGTTTAAACAATGCTAGATGCTCTCAGCGTCAAGTGTTGCTGCAGATAGGTTTAAATTGAAGTTAGCTGAAAGCCCGGAGCACCTCATAAAGATGCTAAAGGGTGCCTTTAGCGTCGATATCAAACCCCAAGGGGAGTAAGAAGCGTCTGTATCTGACAAACTGGAGCTCCAAAACACTTATATACAGCTTTTCACATGACAGTGAACAGAGGTGGAGCTATTCAACACTTCTTTTTTTAAATTGGGCGATTTATTCTAAATGTCAAATATGGTGTGCTCAGACAAAGGTAATAAACTGTGGTAACTTTATGCTGTGCCAGAAAGAAAAGGAAGGTTCTCCTGAATCATGTGATTTATAACACTTGATACTGACTGAAGAAATAAACTCAGAGCTGACAGGAACATTAAGCTATCTCAAGGCATTTCTTTGTCTATTTAGGCTTTAGAGGGTTTTAATGCACTGAAATCAGGCTCTGCTTTACACTCCCTTTTTCCTCCACATACTTGGTAATGGATTCCATTGCTATCTTTATGTGGAGATAACAAAGCAGCATTGAGGCCACAGAGTGCAGACACAGTTGGTCTTATCGCTTCTCAGAAATCCATGCCCGGCTCTGCCGAGGTGTCGACTGCGTGTTGACAGAAGCTGTTTAGGATGTGGACATTTAAGCACAGTGAGAAAGTGGGACAGGTTACATGCACACAGACATCTGATAAGGCCTCAGTCGTCTGAATGATCACAGCCAGATAGCAAATCCCACAGAGTGACTGCTGCTGCTGCTGGTCAGCAGAAATTGTTTCACAGGTTGCTGAGTGACCCCGACAGAACAGGGGTCCTTCTCAAGAGGTGCCACATGCCTGTTTGAAATTGAGATGCTATCTTTGAAATTGGCTGTCAGAAAAATATGCCAACTTCAAACTGATAAAAAATGCAACTAAACAGGCAGGCAACAGATCTGAGGAGTTATTTTTAGCGCCGGGTCTGACCAGTAGACGGCTGCCACAAGAGAGAAGAAAATGGGAAAAGCATAGGGTGTGAAATTTCAATTTTTACATACACACACTCATATTCTTCTCTTGTGCTTACTGTACAATACTTACAGTGCATACAGCTGAAACACAGTTTCTGTATTGCTTTGTCAATCTGCAGCCTACAACACACTACAACTCTGCATTAACTTTATGACACCTCTACCATTTCCTGTAACACCAGTAATACTAATATTTCTCGTACAGAAATTATGATGAAATTAAAAGCCTGTAAATTAAAAGGTTAACTTCCAGATAAAATATATTTATTGGCTCTTTAACTCGGCTTGTCTCCCCTCATTATCGCACACTTTGAGCCAGTTTGTGATAAGTAAAGAAAAATATGTTCGGAGTAAATCAGCCTTTGTTGCTCCGTCCTGTGGCAGACAGAGTGGCCTCTGTTGTGGTTTGTCTTGGAGTGTAACTGTAGATTGGTTTGTTGTTTTTGGCACGGCTGTTCACCGAACACTGGGAGGTGAAAGTGTCAGGTTCTGTTCGTGTCACAGTTATTTCACTTTAGTGTAGTTTGTCAAAGAGCGCATTTCGTCCCTTTGTGGCCCTGCCTGGGTTATTTTAGGGTCAGTTCAGGCTGGGTCCCATAACTTTTGGGTAAAGCTGTGACGTCACCAACTTCTTTGTTGCTTCCTTTACTCCATTTGTATCATAAAGTAGCTGCTGAGTTAAATTAAGCAATAAGCTACTTGAGGCTGTGGTTTACAGTCATTTTACAACAGCTAATAGGTGTTTCTAGGCGCTCTGCATCGTACAATCTTGCAGGTGAAGACGCTGGATGTGGAGGTCCTGGGCTGGTGTGGTTACATGGTTATGAGGACAGTTGGATGTACCACCAAATTCTCAGAAACAGCATCAGAGATGTCCCTGATCACACAGGAAGCGTTTTAGCAGCTGGACGTGGCTTTTTGTAATTGTTTTAAATGACAGTTTAGCCGTGTGCTTGCTGTTTTTGTGTCGCTATGCACTTCGCGTTTCGTCACTTGGGGTCTCATTTATAAAACAGTGCGTAGGATCCATACTAAAAATGTACGTACTGACAAAAAATATTTGATAATTTCTCCAATCAACTACCTTACCATCTGCGTCACCAATTTCCTGTCCCAAAAATGTCCGTAAGCATGGGCCAGAGTTTCTCCCATCAAGTCTGTTTTTATAGATCACAACTTTTATGTGGAAAATGGCATACGCCTCTTTCAGGCTGCGTTTTGTGCGTACGCAATGTTTATAAATGAGACCCTTGGTGTTTTTGCTGGAGCGCCCTGAACACCTCGAGTTGAAAAAACTTCAATCAGAGCAGGAAAGTGCCCCACGTCATCTCCACTTTTTCCCCATTGTCCATCTGCTTGATTTAAAAGGCGGGCCTTCTGTGGTGGTCACAACAACAAGTCTGCAGTTGGTAAACAATGGAGGAGAAACTGGTGGTAGCGGCTGCTGGATACGCAGAGCTATACGACTTCACAAACCCCAGTTACCACTATCTGAACAGAAAACAGCAGGTTTAAGTGAACCCTCAACCAGAGCTACAGACAGTACCCTCTGTAAAAATAAGCAGGCAGTTTTAGCTCGCCAAAATGAACAGTAGATATGGGCTCCCTACGCTGCGACACGCGACATCTGAGGTGTTGTGTGATCAAACATGTTTTAGAGTGGTGCGACCATCCGCTATTTGGAATACAGTAATGCTAAAATTGTAATGCGGTTACAGCTGTGTATTTTACAGCAGCTTCAAACGTGGCTCAGCCAATCATAATCAAGAACTGGAACTATCTGTTTTAAAAGTGCCAGTTTTATTTGAAATAAACGAAGATAACTATCTTAAAAAAGTCAGTTAAAGTCAGCAGCATCAGTGATGTAGGAAGTGAATGGATGATGAGAGAGAAATGTGTGTGTGCTGTAAACTGCAAAATGATACAACAAACTAAAAACCAGCCGTAGTAAAAAGCAGACGGGACAGGAAATACATGGGTAGGGTTGTAAACTATAGCAGTTAGCATTGCTAACAACAGCACTCCCCAGAGTTGTAAATTATACAACTTCTTATCACAAACTTCATTGTGATAAATCTCCGTCATCGTCCTTGTGCTCAGTACAGCCGAACAGTCCCTCCTTCCCTGCTGCTCGTATTATTTCTCCATGCAGCAACAAAACAGGAACATAAACAAGCGCTATTTCCTGAATGAGAGGTCGACCCCACCCCCCTCGCTCAATCTGTCTGCTGGACATTGGCGAGCTCGGGTTCAGTACCACCAGATGGAAATCAGACATAAGCTAACGACCCTTGATGACAGCAGACTCCTGACAAGTAAAGGGTAAACTCTACAAAAAGTGACTGAGGGGTGTAACAGTAAACACTACAAACTTTACAAACTTTTCTTTAATGGCCAATTTCCTCTAATAAGGTTTCCAGAATATCTGAATTTATGCAGTTACTAGCTGAGCAGAGGAAATATCCTAAACGGATCTGCATCATTTGGTGGTCAAACCACAGGAAGCCACACCTGAAAAGGTAACATGGAGAAATATAAACACTAAAATGTGCAACTGCTAATATCCAAGATATGTAAAGCCCGAGAGTTGTCTACCTCTGCTTAATCCATAAGCCTCGATGCCAGCTGAGGGGCGTGTGCCAGTGCCCGAGGAGCAAGGAGAAAATTAAAACTCAAATCCCTCACCCTGGCACCTTAGCGTGCTGTAATTGATTTCTGGGATTTAGATAAATGACAAAGATACAGTATGCAACCGAGTGGTGGGCTGGAGCCTGGCTGCTGGCTCAGCACTGTCAGCATGAGGCCAGAGTTCACCGACTGGGATCCTTAAGCTGATTTACAGAAGAAGGACAGAGTGATGGAGAGAGCTGGACGTGATGAGCACACTGTTGTGAAGCTGGCTGCTGGAAATCAGACAGCTGCATCTAAAGAGTCATTTAACAACAGAGGATACCAGCTGATATGAAAGTATTTTAATGGGAACACCACTGAGAAATACACCAGAGTCTGAGAAATCTGGTTTCTATAGTTAGTCATTCTGATCATAGACTGTATAAAATAATGGACGTAGCCACTGTGACGTCACCCATTGGTTAGCGGACTATGATTTTGATGCCTCGAGTTTGGCATTTTGCCTGTCGCCATCTTGAATTTTTGGAGCCAGAAGTGACCATATTGGGATGAGAGGGTGGAGCTAAACCTAACGCTAACTGCTAGCTTAGTTAGCACGGTGCATTTACAGCAATCGTTAACTGTGATAATGTGAATGCTAATTTTTGTTAGCAAAAACAGGCTTAAAACCATTAAAACTGAGCACACTTACCGGAAAACTAAATATCCGACGAGTTATTTTTGTACAACCAACTGCTGAACAAGACTTTTTTAGGCGACCAAAACATCACAATTAACTTTCATGACATGAAACCACACTGAAATAGCAAGAGTGATAGCTGCACCTATAGATCCAACCTGGTCTCACTCTGGAGTCGTTGAAATCCGGCGCTTGTCAGACACTGACTAAAAAGACGTCCTTTAACGTTGGCATGATACACAGTTGGTCGCCATTATAGTTTAACGGGGCTCGGCGGCATCTAGGGGAAACGCAGCAAGACAAGAACGAATGTTAAGGCGGCGAAAGTCTGAGTAGGGTGGGCAGGAGGGGGGCTGGAAGTTTCCAACAAACACTGACGATTACAAAGCCAAACTCTGTTCTCTTTTCCTAAACCTAACCACGTGCTTTTGTTGTTGGAGAAAAAAACGCTGTCAATTCACGTTGTTTTAGAAAGAGACTGTATGTAAATGTCAGGCAGGAAATCCAAAGTGTGGGATCATTTTGAGAAGGTGAAGGACGAACCCAAGGTGATATGTAAACTCATCTTCATTGGTCGACTACAAACATGACGTATCATCTGAAACATGGAAGTAGCTACATGCCCATTAGCCCACAGCGTCATTAACAGGCGGCTCGCTCAGTGTGTGACGTGCACTTGTAGATAAAATATAGGCCTATATTAATGAAGGTTCATTAGTACGGTTTTGTATTTCTCTGTAATGTAGCACAGTGTTAACAATGTTACTGATACTATTCTTTCTCACACCTTCAACTCAAACCACCAAAATATATCATTTAATCATTACATTCATATCAGAAACATGCAGGAGACTAGTCCACTGATGGACCGTGATGAGGACTGTTGGTCGACTAGGAAAAGTCTTAGTCGGGGGGATGAGGACTGTTGGTCGACTAGGAAAAGTCTTAGTCGGGGGCAGCCCTACGTCGCAGCTGTTAACATGTTCATTTCTGCTGTGAAGTCCGGCATTTTAACATGGTGGTCTATGGGGACTGACTCCCTCTTGGAGCCAGCCTCAAGTGGCCATTAGAGGAACTGCAGTTTTTGACACTTCTGCGTTAGCTTTATTTGTTAGCCGCAGTGACAGCCACAAAGATGTCTTCTTCTTAAAATATAAGGACTAATTTTTCCCCAGATGATATCAAATATTAATATGAACACCCGACGTCGACTAATAGGAGTAATAAAATGTCCTGAAATCACTCCTGGAGGTTTAGTACTTTGCTCAGAGGACTTTCCCACAGTGACATCAATGTAATATAAAAAGAAATTTGGCAGCCGTGAAAACAGCACTGCATTTACTCATTATCCATTTCAGCAGTGAGGATGCAAACACAGATGAGCAGCTCACTGCCGAGGCTCTGTTAAATCCAACACTGTTGACTCCTGGTCATCTGTACCTCGGCATGAAAGCCTGAAATCACACAGATTAACGGCGCACTCTGTCCCATCGGGGAAGCTTTCAATTATTCACCCCAAAAATGTTGCTGCGAGCGATTCATCTCAGTGAGTAGATCCCCTGTAAAGGAACTCAGGCACTCTCACTTCACTGTGGTGAAAATCCAGGAAATGTGCCCCCCCCTCCCGTCCTCACAGACCACCTGTCTCATCCTGATGGGTTTTCAGAGATGGAGGGGAGGGGGATAGATCGTAAAGGGGGGGACGAGTGTTCCCAGTAATGGCCCCGATGTGAATAATTTAAAGAAGCCGTGGAAACACACAGGGATGGACATGTGCTGCCGCTGAAGAAAGCACTATAGTGGAGTGATTGAGAACAAGACCCAACAGCACCTGAATCCCCGTGGTGATCGTAACAGAGAGAGAGAGACGCAGAGATGTGGGTCAGGTGTACACACACTGCGTGTTTATGTGTGTGTGTGTGTGTGTGTGTGTGAGTGTATCGATATAGACAGATGGAGATAGAGCGAGAGACAAGAGAGTGTTATTGAGTAACTGAAAGTCAAAGTAGTACACACAGCTGACACACAGAGCGTTGATAAATAATGGACAGTCTCCTTCAACACTGCCTCCTGTTGCGTGCCTACCTCTCTATAAATAGGCCCAATGATAGTGATGGTGGAAGCTTTTCTCTCTGACCCTCTGGCCCATTATTCCCCATGGGCGATCACTGTGGGTGGGGGTGCATTTCTATGGACATGGACTCAGAATGACCTCGGGGTTGTAACTGAATGGTTGCTGCGTGCACAGAGGCTATACGCTTTGTTCAGTCTGTTCTAGTTTTAACTGGCAGGACGGGACGAAGGTCAGGCTGACCCTGAAGCAGGTCAGTGCACCTGTCAATACTGCAGCTTCCAGTTAAGTCATGGATGTAATTTGATAAATAAGAGCCACTTTATTAGGTACACCTTGCTAGTACCAGGTTGGACCCCCTTTTTAATTCTTGGTGTCACAGATTCAACAAGGTGCTGGAAACATTCCTCACAGATTTTGGTCCATATTGACATGATGACATCACACAGTTGATCCATGATGAGAATCTCCCGTTCCAGCACATCCCAAAGGTGCTCTACTGGACTGAGAT
>NC_065523.1:36139978-36148000 GCF_006386435.1 Epinephelus moara | reverse complement strand
TGTGTGAACTGTAGCCTCAGTTTCCTGGTGTTAGCTGACAGGAGTGGCACCTGGTGTGGTCTTCTGCTGCTGTAGCCCATCTGCTTCAAGGTTGGACAAGGTGTTGTTGCTTCAGAGATGGTCTTCTGCACACCTTGGTTGGAACCAGTGCTTATTTGACTTCCTGTTGCCTTTCTATCATCTTGAACCATAGGTACGGCGTCAAATCAACACAGACGTTTAAATCCCACTCAAGAGTTCAACAGTTGTTGTTCTGTTCATTTTTGACAGGGTACTTTTTTTTGAGTGGGTGTGGGTCTACTTTTTCCTGCTCCAAACCTTCATTATTATATCTCTCAGCCTTTAAAAGTCCACCATCACTTGACCTTTGGTTGTCATATTTATTTCCATCACATAAAACGTAATTATTCTGGCAGTACATTGGCATCTGTAACCACCATGGTGATTCTCTGTGGGCAGCCAGCGTTGAAATGTTTTCCAAGGTTTTAAATTTGCCTCATTGAAACTCTACATGAGCAGTTTTCAGCCATGATGGCAGTGTCAGTCTGTCTTTCCACCACTTTGGTCCAGACTGAAATATCTCAACAACTGTTGGGTGGATACCATGACAGGTTTACATTTACTGTTTTTAGTGAAATGTCTTGCCTTGACTGCAGACAAATTGCTAGTCAAAAATGAAAAAAAAAAAAAGCATAAAGTTTGTATACTGGTAGCTGTGGTATCCTGTTTATCATACCAAAATGGCTGCTAATCGAATCTCACTCTCTTAAGGTGAGAGATGTAAGGAGAAAGCCAACGTGAAGGAAAAATGTTGGATCTGCCCGCCTGAGAGCAAGAACCGAGTGAGAAGAGAAATTTCAACAAGAGGAACAAGAGATGAAGGGGGAAAACAAAAAGATGAGGAGCTGGACGGGAGGGAAACTCAGTTCATGTGGTTTAAATGTCTTGATGCTCTGTCAACACACTCTCTGACTGACAGTGTGGCAGTGGAAATATTTCTTTGTTTGGGGTGTGATGTGAACGAGTCACATTTTAAAAGCAGGACATGAGCTGAGTGATGACTGAATGCTGACGTCCACTTGACCAAAAACCTTCTGCTAACCACCCAAATAATCTGACCTCAGACTGAGTCACGAGCAGAGAACACTGACTGAGTGCTGGAGAACATAATACTGAAACTTCATACATGAGAACAATAGGAGGAGTCTTGGCAGCTGGTGTCTCTGCTATTTTTTCTTTCCACCTTTTCATTTTTCTGAACACGTTTGTTCTCAGTGGTGACTTGCTCACAGTAAGAACTTTAATACATGCCACACTGTCCTTTATTAAAAGCCCTGCTGGGTTTCCACTGTTTCTTTTCTCAATCCGAAAAATGTCTGGAGACTCTAAGGCCTTGTCTACATGTATACAGATATTTTACAGTTAAGGAGTGATCTCTCTCTTTTGTGGATACTGGTATCAGATCAGTTTAGGTATTGACATTCATTTGTAGTTTTCCACAGGATAGTAATACGAAAATATATATTTTTTTAACTTAGACATTGCTGCATTTCCTGCTGTCATTGTGCCACCAAAAACAGGTATTTTAAGCCAAACATGATCTTTTTCTGACCATAACCAGGTGGTCTTTGTTCCTAAACCTAACCACACATTAGTTTGTTCACATTAGCTACCATAAACTAACAATATACAAATGTAACGTATCTGTGGTGTGCAGAAACGTCCAATTCCAACATTTCTTCTGCTGATTGGATTACTATCTGCCTCTCGACTGCATTCCTGCATCAAACCCAGACTGCTCTAACAGCGTTCTTATAAAATCTAAGAACAAACTTAGGGGAAATGTCATTGCAGACTGTGCTGATGGCACAATTTACTGGTGAATACGACTTTGTGAGATGTCTCTTAAGAAGATTTATCCCACCTTTAAGAGAGCAGCAGGAGAAGCTGAGGGGGAAATTAATTCTAATGAAGGCGGGTCGGCCTCCTGAGCTGATGAGCTTTATTATTACCCTCCTGCTTCTGCGGCTGCCGCTGAGAACTGTGGCGACACGGATGAGGATAAAAACACTACACACATCAATCAGCAGAGACACACAGGAGCCTCTGGTACCTGCCGTAGAGCCGTTTTAATGGCCATCACTAGCAGCAATAACTACGCTCATATACAGCGATATCATTAATAAGGATTAAAGGCGTGATATTGTAGAAATACAAACTTTGTTTTGGTCTTTAATTAAAGTTCTTTCTCCGAACTGGCATTTGTTAGTGAGTCTGGATTGATAATTATCGCTTTTTAAAAAATCCATTCATCTTCTCAGGCAGATTCAATTTAACTCAAGATAACACATTAGAACTGGACTTGGCGTGACAGGCACGCCTCTCTGCTTAAATCATTTCTATCAACAACTGTTTAAATCATCCCAGTCAGCCTGGTTTCAGGCAATTGAATCGACACACTCTCTGGAAAGCCTCCACTCAGCAAATCTGAATCACTTAAATTGTCAGGGTCTGTGCTGTCTGCCAATCAGACGCAGCAGGGTTGGGAATAATTTGTGTGTGAAGGGAATTTCTTTATATTAAATAACGAATCAGTCTGTTCATTTGACTATATTTCTCTGCGAAACAAGAGAGCTTCATTCTTCTCCTCAGGCGAGGCACGTCTGAAGACTAATCTATGAGAGTTCAAACTCTTAAAAAGCTCTGTGTGCTGCTGATTTAAACTTTTAACTGGAGAATATTTAACTTATTAAGTAATTAGACCCGTGCAGCCTCTCCGAGAAGTCAACATCCCACAAAGGCAAATGGTAATTTTGTTTCCTTTTATTTCGGAGCTCTCCACAACTTAATGAGAAAATGTTTTCTGGGCTGGGCTCCCTGCAGAGCATGAGTGCAGTTTATAGAAATGTCCTTTGACTGCTCCAGACAACACAATGCATCACCGCCGGTTTAAAGAACAGTTAGATAGCTGCAGTTTAATTGTGTCTGGGCCACAGTGAACAACCCTGCCAACAAAACCAGGTCCTTGTTTTAGGAAACGAGCATGGCCTTGAATCCAACCTCAATGCTTGACAGAGAGATACTCACTACCTTTATCCCATTTAATATTTTTATCCCTACCCATTGTTTCTGAATGCCACCGTGCACCTTGAAACAAAGGTACAAGGGGTAGTGGTTGAAAACTGTCCCTATGAAATTGGATGACCCTTCAAGACACTCAGTATGTTTACATGACATTACAGAAAATTGAGTCATTGTCCGACTAAAACCGGTCTTCTAAAATATATGTGAACATATTTGTCCAGCTGAAATTGTACTAAATCAAATTTCTTAAAGCCGGACTAACACACCCAGATAATGTGATTGGAAGTCGAATTACAGTCAACTGGACCCAAACTAGCCGAGGCGCTCTGAGCATGCTCCACAGTTTCCACTTCCCTCGGCTCTGACCCGCAAGTCGTATAGCATTAGATGCATAAGAGAAGAAGCCAATAACAACATGGTGAAATCTACATCCAGAGCCGTGCATTTTTGGACGGACCAAACGTACAGAGCTGTAAAGTTGTCCACCATGGTACCAGTTTGCTGCTCGCTAACCGTAGCTAACTTGTTTGTTGATTGTTTGGTCTGTGACGTAACAGGTCAACCAGAAAAAGGGGGCATATCTCCACCCATTGTAGCGAAGTCGGACATACTTCGGTTAATAAATAAATTCCCCTCTGGCGCTTGAATACTGGGATAATGACAGTAGTTCAATTAAATGGCCTAGTGGAGATGTAACCGTAGCTCGACTTAACAGTGCATGTAAACCTACTGACTGTCACCTCGTTGGTAGTCGTTGATGGCGTCAACAGTTGCAACGAGTGTTGCTGGAGAGTGCGAATATGCCGTCTTCTGCAGTGATTTCTCTGGGCTGTAAGCAGCCTATTTGTGGTTGTCAGGACGCTCATGATACATTTGTAACTTAAGTTTAATGCCATCAATCGATTAAACAAGTCATCAAATAAAAAAGAACACTGATTCATTACCAGGCCACACTGGGACATCCTAACCCTAGATGTGAACGCACAAAATGGAGGGGTAAGGGCGTAGTGGTAGGGGCAAGGAGTGTACTGGGACTGGGCTTTTGAAGAACCCTTTGAGTAAGTTACTTAAGTGTCATGTAATTTCCATGTATTCTGGTACTTTTTTTTGTAAAAAGCACAACAAAAAAGCACGAGTAGTTTTCTGATGTCTCAGTAGCTAACTGGATGGCTAGCTAACGGTATATTTTTGCGGATTTGTGTCACATTTTGACATATTTCAATGTCACACTCCCTTCCTTTGATTACATACTGTATGATACTTGACTTTTAACTTAAGTCCAGCAGCAAAGTTTCTGCACTTGTTACCACTTCTCTAATATCACTTCAGACTGGCAGGGTGGGAGTGGAGGTTGCTAACGTTAGCTTACAGAGCACAGCTAGTGGCCTGGTAATGAGGCATTTGTCTTTTTTTATCTGATGACCTGTTTGATCGATTGAAAGCGTGAAACTTAAGCTGCAAACAATTAACGTTTTCTGAGATGAGGACTCTCCTTTACAGGTGTTTCATTCAATCTGTTTTAACTTTTCATATTATTGCTTGGTTTGGAAATCTAAATCTGTCCATTAAGAATAGATTTGGAAGTCTTGACAAATGGGTTAGTAAGATTTCAGGGAGGAGTTAGGCCAAGCTCTTTGACATTAACAGAGTGCTGCAGGGATGACGTTTTTTTGCAGGCCAACGTGGAAGTTAACATCACTCTGATTATACCTTGTCAAAAAGCTTTTATTCAGCATGATAATCTTCACAAATAAACACTTAGGTCGTATGACTTAACTTTGCCAACACAACAAGGCTGTAAAGCCATGTTCGGCGTGATGATGTTCTGCCGTCTCATTTAGCCACTTGTTAGCAACCCCCCTTTTCAAGACACATCAAATCTTAGAAATTCACTGGAAAGGTACAACCGAGGTCACTTATTTCATGACCTTTGGCAAACATTATGCTCAAATGCTCAAATCTGATTCATGAATTCATTTAATCTGTCACTGCTCATGTATTAGCACTAACATTTTTTTATTATTATTATTTTTATTTTACTCTATTTTACTTATTATTATTTCTGTTTTTATTTTATCTTGCTTATTGTTAGGTTTATTTTTTTAGTTAATTTTTCTTTTCTTTTATGTATGTGGACGGGATGATGGATTGGGGTGGGTGTGGGGTCTGTATGAATATATGCCTTGAAAACTGCTGTATATATTTGTGTAATTTAATGAAAATAAAAAGAAGTTAAACAAATCTTTGAAATTCACGAGCGGGGTATTATTGACTATTTTATGTCGTAGAACAAAATGTAAAAGTTTCTTCAGCTTGTGTTGACCACAGATCTGATTTCAGGCATCTAATCAAAAAACCCATTCAAAAAAAACAAAACCATTGACTTCAAGATGAGGGACCCAGAAGCGCTAATATGCTAACTTATTTCTGGGTTTTAGGACTTCTGGACCATTGCATTGATGTGCTTAAGAGTAAATAGCACTCTGGCTGTACTTACACTTCCTTTGCGTGCATGTGTAGCCAACTTGGTATGAATTACCATTTCTTTGCTCTTGCTCTTTTTTTGTGTGTGTGTTGATGCGTCATTGCTGACGTCCTTTGTATTCTGTTTTATGTTCTTATGTGAGCCTTGGCTGCAAAATAAAAATACATTTCCCTAGGAGGACAATGAAGATAACCTTTAACCTTGTAAACAAATCGTGAGCATCCCTGGTTTTTCGTCTCCATCAGATACATGGCAAATGTCATTGTGATAATACCATTATCGTCTGCTCACGTAAACACCATCGACGACTACTGATGATAAAATCGGCGTCTTGAGGGGTTGTCCCGTTTCATAGGGGGAGATTTAACCACTACTCCTTGTAACTCTGTTCTGAGGGGCAACAGGGCTCTCGAAAACGAGGGGTAGGAGCAAAAACAAGAAATGGGATTGGGCCTAAGTATCTACATAGCTACAAACAGACAACACTCATCTTAGCATCTGTTGGGGGCTTAAGGCTCCCAGCCAATCAACACTGCTCTGGGTCAGAGGTGAGAGCGAACCTCAAACACAGAGTGGTCATATTCGGACCCTTCCCTCCAAGCTGCTTTTCCAGCTGGGTGGCTCCGAGCCACAGGAAGCCATTTCAGCTTGGCAGGGCAGACAGAATCAAAGGCAGAGCAGAGAGGAAACACACACACAGCAGAAAACACACAAGAATCACAACAGAACCGTTTGCGTCCAGCCCTGACAAGAGAGGGGAGCAGCGCTGACCACACGCAGGCGACCGCGCTGCTCGGCTGTGGGTTCGCTGGTGCTTTTATGTGCGAGACTGAGTGAAAAGAAACCAAGTATGAAACCTTGGTACAGTGTCTGGGTCACTGTCTGGGTGTGTGTCTAATTTCAGCACACAACCACCCACATAAATCAGATCTGCAGGCAGAGGAAGGGAAGGAGAGCACAACTGATAAACAAGGAGGGAGCACACTTTGATTGTTAGCTGTTAATGTGGAGGAGGACAGAGATCAGGCTTATCAACCCCGATCAAGAATGTGTGTCAGTCCTGAAAGCGAGCTCACTCCCCTGCCTGAGTAACCAGTCATGACTCCTTTAATGAAGTAACACAGTGAAAATCCCACTAAGTTGTTATCTGGCAGCTGTCGAGGGTAGTTAGCTATCCAGAGGCTTATGCTAATGCAAAACTAGCAGCTTCAGCAGCACAAGCTAACAGCTGCTCAACCACTGCAGGCCAGAGACTGTATCCCAGACAGCTGAGAGCTCGTTCTGGGGACAAGCAGTGCTTCCTAGCCTCAAAACAAAAGTCATCAGCTTTCTAAGTGAGATTCCACCTTCTTTGGGTGTGAATCCAATTAAAAAACAGAGGTGTTTAGGGACTCCCTGAGCTGGTAAAGTTGGTACGATGGTGTGTTTCTGAGACATCTGTCCAATCTGAGCAGCTGCTTTCAGTAGCTGGACTCATCCTGATCATGTTGCTCAGGTATACTTCTTAAAAAAAACCTAAAAACTTAAGTCTGAGCTTGGTGTAACCTATTTTATATTTACTGGATAATGGCTATTTAAAGCTGCAGCCATTTTTGTTGATACAAGAAAAACGGGGTTAGACTATTAATCTGCGAGATCTGCTCAGCATGTTCAGCCTCAGCAAATTTATGTGCTCCAATAAAGCCTGAAAGCTGCAGTCACAGTTAGAGCACCCTAATTCTAAGTGCAACCCAATCTAAATGCTGGCACTGTACGTGTCTTCTAACCACGGATACATTACATTCATACGATATTATGTAGTGGATATGTTGAAACTCTGCGTGTCTTTCATTTAAACAACGCTTTGGTTAACGTGGTTATGTTAAGGCACAAAAACCACTTAGTTATGGTTAGGAAGAGATCATGTTTTTAACTTGAACAAAACGCTTATGGCGTCACTATCCCCACAGGAAACGCAATAATATCTTAGTAAAAAAAACAACCACTTGGGGCGTCGGTAGCGTAGTGGATAGTGCCGGCGCCCCATGTACAGAGGCATCACCTCGCTGCAGCGGCCACGGGTTCGAATCCGGCTCGCGGCCCTTTGCTGCATGTCAGTCCCCACTCTCTCTCTGTCTCCCCATTTCACTCTCTGTCCTGTCAATAAAGGCAAAAAGCCCATAAAAATAACACTTTTCATGGCCCTATCACAGCTGGAAACACAGGGATGTCTTGGTCAAAAAAAGCCACTGTTTGTGGCACTGTCCTGGCTTGAAAGGCAGCAATGCCGTGTTAAAGGGAAATTTCGGTTTATTTCAACCTGTCTCCTATCGTCCTAAATTTGTTTCAAGTGACTAGTGACATTAAAATAATAGTTAGCATGTTAGCCGTTAGCCTAGATACAGCCGGGGCGCATAGTAGTGTCAGACCTGTTAAAACGTAAGTGAACGGGCAACCTTCAAGTGCAAAGTTAG
>NC_065523.1:36133197-36139786 GCF_006386435.1 Epinephelus moara | reverse complement strand
TGGACTAACTTTGCACTTGAAGGTTGCCCGTTCACTTACGTTTTAACAGGTCTGACGCTACTATGCACCCCGGCTGTATCTAGGCTAACGGCTAACATGCTAACTATTATTTTTATGTCACTAGTCACTTGAAACAAATTTAGGACGATAGGAGACAGGTTGAAATAAACCGAAATTTCCCTTTAAAAACAACTGCTTTGGTGGCACTATCCCGCTGTAAAAACAGTGACAGGTCACTGAAAAACATCCACATTCAGTGGCGAAAAAGCCGCTGGAAAAAAAGAATGACTCACTAAAAAACAGCTTTCAGTTCAAAATTGCTGTTTTGAACTAAATATTGTAATAATCCACTAAGGAAACCCACTGCAATCTGCAGCCCTCTCAACATGTAGTAAATGTCCTACATGTCATGTTCCTTTAGGTGAGACTGTTTAAAGTTTATCCAGTCACTCGTGCGAACACAAAAGTCCAGGCAAAAACTTAAACATGCATTTATCCTGATTATAATAAATTAATCGCAGTTCAGTCTTTTAGTGACCTCGTGTCCACAGAGAGCCTGGCCTTGTTACAAAAACAACCTGCCTTCACCAGAAACCTCTGTAAATGTTAAACATCCACGTTCGACCACTACTACAGCATTTTTGTCATGTAGAATCAAAGAAGTAACTTCTCTCTCTGTTTTCCCATCTCTCCGGCTGTCACTACTGCTTACTGTTCCCCCACCCGTTGCCACACTATTGCAGAGAACTCAGTCTCACCTCTCCGTCTCTGTACTCGGGCTGCACAACAAGTGTCTCTTTCTCCCTGCAACTTACAAAGAGCCGCATTCATATAGCGGACAGAGAGGGAGAGAGGGAGAGCTTCACACTCGCACTGTGTTTCCTGAGAGATAAACAATCAGCAAACCGAGAGAGAATGTACGCCACATAAGTCAAAGCCACGGGGAGTCACAGTAAATGTTAGACTGCGTGTAGTGTTTGTCTGCTTGTGTGTGCAGGATGGCGAGCCGTCACCCTCCATTACAAATACAAAATACTTCAGCGCAAACGACTCTGACACTCAGTGGTTGCGTCTACATATCCAGCCCAAGGGGGTTGTGGATGTTGAGGGGCACTGAAGGAGGGGGGGGGGGGGGGGGGGGGTACCCTCTTCCTAATTTTTCCTTTGGGCTCTGGCTCTTCTGTGCTAAGTGCTAACCAACAGCACATGCTTAAAAACAATTAGCATCGGCACACAGGCCCTTGAATTGGCAGCAGAAGAGATTGGAGCTCGGAGGCTCCTTGGCTGTGAGTGGGAACGTGCATGGACTGGTAAACGGGGCTGACGCCTCTCATCAGCCTGGCTGTGACCCCAGATGACTCTGCCAGTGAGCGTGCATCACCCGAGCTCCGACAGGGTGGAGATTAAAACTAAGGTGAACCTACAGACGAGCCATCACGGACCAACAATGATCCTGAATAGTTCTTTAAAGTTTCAGAAGACTTTGATTTAGACCAGAGGTTCTCAAATAGAAAAATAGTTGTTTAGTTTAATCTCACTATTTAATTCTAGGGCTGCCCCCTTAAAAGTCGACCAAACGTTAGACGACCAGAAAGGTCATTAGACGACAAGATTTCATTGGTCGCTAAAAAAAACAAAAAACAAACATGAAACTCTATCAGGAGCTGCACCTTGTCAAAATAAATCCAAACCTATATGACTGCATCATGTGTGACTTTACTTTGAAAGGACAGACACAGGAAGTGTCCACGCTCAGCAGTCAGACAGGAGTCAGGTTAATTTCCAGGGCTGGTACCTGCGGTTATTCCACAGGCTAGTTAATAACATGTCGGGCAGGAAATCCAAAATCCAAATCTTAAAACAGAATCTTTTCAGACTGAGGTCCCTGAAGCCTTATTTGAGACCATGACCTAATGCAGTGGCGCCACCAGCTGTAATCCTGTACACACCATAACGCTTCTGTAGAACTGGGAGTTCTCGATTAGCGCAGCCAGTCTATCATCTCCCATCTCTTTGCCAGTCATGGTACATGCATGGTTAGTGTTGGTTGGTGGAGCAGAGGGAGGGGGGCAGGTCTGACCCGCTGGTGATGTAATCTTTGTTGTTGTTAGCAGGGCTGTTGAGTGAGAGCGCAGTTTTCTCTGAGACTCTGCGACACATCTTTAAGTTTCCTCTGCACTGTTTTGAGCAATTAATAAACTGATAAACGCAGCTTTACTCTTGTCTCACCTGTTCGCCCTTCAGTGGTTGACTCTGTGTGGTATATTTGGACTTCTGCACGACTCTTCTACAAATACGATCTACTGTAGGAGAGCTGCAGTGACGAATGTGTAAACCTGGCCTGTTGGCTGGTATTTGAAATGCGTGCAATAAGCTAATCAGAGTTTTACAGAATCATTCTCTCCCTCTCTTGGTTGCTCACTGAGAAGACTGCATATGTGCATGCGTGGGAACCTACTTACAAGCTGGCAGGCAGTTCTTGTGCGTACCATGAAACAGAATCCTGTCGGTGCCAGTGATCTAATGTGAATCAGTTTATGGGTCCCTGACACAGGAAAGGTTGAGAACCACAGATTTAGACACTTGTCTTGTAGCTGCCCTTCTCCTGCCCTCAGTGGGGCCCTCGCTGCCCCTCACAAAGCTCCTTTGTGGGTGGAGCACTGATAGCAGACTGCACACCACAGCTTTACTGTACATTCTTACAGAGGTACAGTGTGTAAGAGCTGCCGAGCTGCCACAGGGACAGAGCACAGAATAAGGCGAGGAGTCAGCTATGATTCATGGGGAGACAGAATTACTGGAATTACTTCCCTCCCATTCCTGATACTGAGCAGAGGCCTATCTGGCCGCGTGTTTCCTCACTGATAAAACTGAAATCCATGACAACCTTGGTGTCTGCAAAGAGCCCACACTGGCTGATGGCAGAGGGCCTGGACAAACATAAGAGACAACTGTCACAAGAGATTTTCTGCTCTGGACAGAGGCCATAGTGCTGCTCTCCCCTTCACTCTCTCTCTGTCACTGCGAGGGATATTTATTCATATGCAGAATATTCTATTACAGCATCGTATTCTTCTGAAATGATCCCTAATTAAACACGTCAGAGGTTTTCAGAGTCCCACAAAATGGCACAAAGATTAACAAGGGAATGGACTAATCATAGACTGTACACGGGAGGCTAATACTGCAGCTGACTTTTTCATACAAAGCTGAACCTCCAACAACTAAAGACCTGCAGCTGAATCTGAACTAATTCAAGATACAATCTGTTGCATCTATGCACTTCAAGACTGCTCAAATTTCCACTATAATGACATTTTGGTTAAAGTTAACTAAGAGATTTCTTTCATAGTTCAGCATTCTGCATTGCTGCAGCTGGCGTATGTAACCAGTGGTCCTCACAATTCTTTCCTGTTTGACCAGAAAAAAGAACAGACCCTTCGACTGTTAGTAAAAAGTATGACATTTTTTGGTTGGTGGGGCTTAGCTGGAGGCAAAACATTTATCCGCAGACATCACAAGCGGAGTGAATGTGTGATTAACTTAACCGTTGGTTCATTCATGTAGAAATATAACGCTCCTTTTCTTCCACCAACAGGGCTCTCATTTTAGTGTAGAGCGTCAGACTGAATTTACCAACGCACCATGTCAGGTCACTCACTCTCCGGGACCGCCAGTGTTACTTGAATAAGTAAACACTGACCAACGGGACCAGACTGGCCGACCCGTATGCTCTCACTCAGTGGATGGATGATGTCACAGGAAGCCAATCTTACAAAGGAGGACCACACTTGTTTGTTTTGCTATGGAAGCTAACGTTAGCTAATGTGCTAAAAAGTTAGCGTTCTAGAGAAATCCAATATTCCTCTTAATCCCTCCCCAGTTTCTGATGAGGTGGACATGATAACCCTTAATACACATAACCTTATTCATCCCTACAACAGGAAATACTTTTTCCCTAACCTGATATGAAGTGTGCGCTGCACATGTGAGCATTTTTGATGATGGCCTCCGTCCAGTCCTTTGGTCTTATCACATTTAACCATAGCTGTCTTTTTTTTTGTTGACGGGCAGTGGCGGCTGGTTTTGAGCCATGACTCCTTCTATTCTGGCTCCCAATAACACAACAAGACCAGCTGTGAGTCATGTTTTGCCTCCACCTAAAAGATGAGGTCATTGTGATGTCGGCCTTAAGAGGGTCTATTTAAATGCATGGTCTCATTCTTGAAGGTATCAGATGAAGAATCACCTCAACTCCAACAAGCTTGTGCTGGTAGCCTTGGATATCTTATTTGGTTAAATTCGGAGGACCGCACATAGACTTGTTAGTTTCATCATTTTATTTTAATTCAACAGCATTGTGTTGAATCAAAAGCTCAATGTTTCGACCTGTGTCTTAATCCAACCCAGTCACCAGAAAAAAAGTTGGCAATTGTTGCTTCAACAGTGCTGTGGTTAACGTGGTTAAGTTACGCACAAAAAACACTTGGTTATGGGTTAGGAAAACCAAGCCTAAAATACCTGGTTTGGGGGGCACAATTCTTGCAGGAGAAGCAGAAATGTCTCTGTAATAAACAACCACTTATCGTGCCTGAAAAGCTGCTGGAAACACAGAGATGGATTGCTACAAAACACCAACATTTAGTAGCGAGAAAGACGATGACTTGCCAAAATAGTGGATTGAAGCTTAGCAACTGTCTCGTTGGGTTTCATGCCATCCACCATCCCCTCCACCTCCAGATGACATGTACTACATCACTTAAGAGATGTTGATATAAAACGTATTAGGCTTAAGTGGTATCACAGCACTGCGATATACAAGTGTATTTGGAAATCCTGGCGCTAGTCACATCACATGCCACCAGAGGTCAGTCTCTACTGGTGGAACAGACAGAGAACTGACTGTGAGTGGTGGGGATAACGTTACAGGACTGTAAACGGCTGCAGAAAGAGATGGCAGCGAAAACCACGTTTTCACCAATGACTCAGTGGATTAAGGAATTATTCTGATTGTTGGAACAAGCTTGCAGCAGCACTCTCTCATACCTCATAACTCTTTTTTATCATTCCAAGTCTCTGCAGTGCCAATAAAGGTTTTCATTCTGACAACTGCATTTTGAAACAGCAGTCCTGTTTGACAGGCCTTGTACATCGATTTGATGCTCCGCTGCACATTAGATTTTGGACAACAATTGTGAACTCGAGGCGGCGGGCCAAACGTGGCACTTGGACGCTGCTTGCATTGTAGACAATCATGTTGCCATGGATACAAGACTCACAGTCCTTGGTTAGTTCACACCAAACTACTGGGCAGCTTGATCCTATACAGCTCTGTGGTTTGATGATCTGCTTCAGACTCAGCCAACACTCACCTCCAAACTCCCACCTGCTTCGCCTCCGTCCTGCCTCCACTGGTGCTCGTTACAAAACAAACAGTCACTGCTTGTGTTTGAGAACAGGAGCTAGCCAACGTTAGCTTCATCTGCACCAGCTGATGTCATCTCTAGTGTTAACTAAAGCTAGTATTGGCTGGGTCAGTGACTGGTTGGTGAATATCATACGGTTGGCTTTCATCCGATCAGAGAATAGGGATGGGAATTGATTAATTTCATTGATACCATTGCCATTATTGATTATTCTTATTGGCCCAGTTCTTTATTGATCCCCTTCTCTGTGAAAAAAAAGTACACCCTACACCCTTTCTTCACTAATTTTCCCTCCCTGTGCCGCAAGCATGAACAGAGGAGCTGACAGGCGAGAGGAGCTGATGTAGCCTGAGAGCTAGCTGTAGCAACAGTCTGTCTGTCAACAACTGAAATGGTTGAAATGAAAGAATATTTGTACAGCGTTATTTTTCACTGAGGATTCTTTGTCAAAGAAAAAATCTGCTAAACCTGCCTGCGTGGTGCTAATGTTATTGTAACACAGCGGTTTTCCAACTTTTTGTACCCAAGACACGCCAAAGGGCACGCCAAAATCTCAAGGCACACCTGACTTTATGTATGTGCACAAGACATCCTGTCACAACATAAGTCAATAAAAATAAGAAACAATAAGACGGTACCCTTCGTGACACTGTCTGCTTTTCCTCTTCTCTAGGTCGTCTTTGTTGGTGCTTTGTTGCAATTTGCTCCGCCCATTAAAGCAATCGTCCCGTTCATGGCTGCCAATCAGGGCTTTTGACGTGTCACACACTGATAATTCCCACACGTGAACGGAGACAAACAGGTTCCTCATTAAGGTTTTAAATTCAGTTAAAAAATTTTTGCACGAGTTTGCCTCTTTATCAGGAAATGGGTGCACAATATACTGATACAGTCAATTAAAATTCATTCCTAACTTTTTATATAGGCACACCATTAGAGAACCACTGGTCTAACAGGATATTTATTCTTTGTAATGGATGTGCTGCTCAGTTGGGAAGCAATGGCACGTGTGTGTAGAGAGTCAAATACATTCAAATTCCTGGAATTTCTTTAGCCTGGAAATCCAGACCCAAATCTAGAAAGATTTAGGGTCTGGCTATGAGTAATGCAAATGGCCCAACTCGAGGGGCGGCACCAAGCATGCATTTGAAAATATCACTGCA
>NC_065523.1:36087940-36132345 GCF_006386435.1 Epinephelus moara | reverse complement strand
GTCAGATAGGTTAACATAGGCGCCGATTGAAAACTGCCTCCGCTGCTGGGCGCCGTGCTTCGGTTCCACGTCCGGTGTGTCCAGGGCGTTATGTCAACAACGCTACATGAAGCAGATGAATGACTTTTTCTCTGCAGTGTGAAAACAGCAGCCACTTAAACCACTGACTGTGCCCTCTGCCGCCAAGTGGGCAGGGGTGGTAATTGCCACCCAGTCAAAATGACTGACGGCCTTCAGATTTTCTGGTCATTGTTGTAAAAATCCGGTCAATGACCGAGAATATCCGGTTAACGCGACCTCTGAGTTGTAGTTATCATTTTACAGACATTACAGCAGAACAACCACCGCTCCACCCGGCTTGGTCTTGGCAAGGGTGGAGTACCAGGGTAGTGCACAGGTGAGTTGCATACTGCCAATGATTGGACTGAGATTGGTTAGTTTTACCTGCCTGTCCATTGTTGCCTCATGTACGTTCTGATGAAGGTCAAAAAGCTCAACAATAAAGTGAAATACTGCATAGATGTCAGTTTGAGGAAATCCTTTTCTGCCAGTACAGACGTTACAGCAGCAATGTTGTTTTTTTCTTTGTACCATGAAGCCACACTTTGGACCATTTCTTCCTCTCCAACATGACTCCGTCTTTCTGTTGTAAAACTATGTCGGCAGTAATAAAAGGAATTGATCAATTTGGACGCTTATGAATCCGATAGATCCGACACTTTGGAACTGGTTCCCAACTGGACGTGGTTCTCAATTCACATCCCTATCAGGGACAGGATATTTTTCTGACAAGTTAAAATTAACTGTCTCTGGGGTGCCCAGTAACTCACCTGGGAGAACGGGCACCCCATGTACTAAGGCTATGTCCTTGCCACAGTGGCCATGGGTTCGATTCCAACCTGCATGTCATCCCCTCTCTCCTTCTTACCTGCTGCAGCTGTCTCATCAAATAAAGGCAAAAAAGTCCAAAAAACAATCTTTAAAACTAACTGTCTCTAAAGAAGACACAAGCAAACCCTTCGGTTCCTTCAATCAAACGGATAATATGCTTATTTTTCCTCTAAAGCAGTGGTTCCAAACTGGTCCAGCCCCAGGGTCCACATTTCTCCTTAGTCATTAGTTCAAGGTCCACACAGTTTGATATATTCAGCGTCATACTTGTGTTTGACCATGTCATTGAGCTAGTTTGCTGTCTCTGTCAAGTAACTGCAGCTGGAAAAGGCACTTCAAAATAAAGGTTTTGTGCTAGAAGTGTACTGCGTTTACACGTTTGCGTGTCATTTGCGGTCCATTCAGAATGGGCCAGCGACCCACCAGTTGGGAACCACTGCTTTAAAGGTTTATGTCCTCCACACCTCACCAGCTTGTTGGGCGTTAATAAGGTACGGCGACATTTTCCCTTGAGTTCTGCAGACTTGTCCTGACACACCTTATCAGCAGCTCTGCAGTCCTAACCTCCCGTCACGTCCTCTGTGGACCCATGTGCACTCAAATACACAGTCCAGACTCCCAACCTGCCCCCAGACCTCATCCTGAGTTAGAGGTTAACTCAGCTCAGTCCATGTGAGAATATCAGAGTATGAACAGAGACATAAGAAAGTTGGGGGAGGACGACACCGGCAGAGGATGAAGGTGAACCGTGGTCCTCACACAGACATGTACTATCTCTCACTGTCACTGAATTTGTCTCACTGCCTCATTTATTCACTCACATGCTAATGGGAGGATTGAGTATCAACTGCTACACTAAAGCCAGAGGAAAGGAGCTGGGCTCACTCCCACAGACCGGCCAAAACTTTCGCTATGACCTTGGCTTTGTAATGATATGCTGTGCTGACGCTGCATTCCTCTTCCTCTCAGAAAAAATAACCTTTTCTTCCTTTTAATTGATACAAGCAGTGCAAGAAAAGGTTGTCAGTCATAAGGATTTCACCGAAAAAGGCGTGTTCTATCTTAAATTATCCGATGTATAGCCTTGGGAGTGTAAGACTTCCTGATCTCAATATCTCTGGATCCAATAATGATGAAACAACAGAATAAATCATTGCAGTTAGTGCCTCAGGAAACAAAGGGCACTGAGTTTGAGAAGATTTATTTGCAATGACTCACCAACAGCAAGTGTAGCGCTTCTCATAAATTATGCCACTGGTTATCACCCTGCTAAAACTACAAAAAAGAGGGATGTCTATTTCAAAAGTAAAAACATGTATTTAATAATACATGAAGACTCTGCCTTAATGGCTCGCAGCACAGCAGTTCAAAGTTCCATTCAAGGAGTATCAGGATGCTCCGCGCCCGCAGGCCCACCTCCAGGAGGAGACGTGCTGAGAGAGAATCAAACACCAAATCGCCACACTTGTCCTCTCCTTGTCCACGGGCAATGCATTAGACACAGAGCAAGGTTGCACACCTCAGATTGCCACACTGGTGTCGGATTCATGAAAAGTGCACTGCAGAACAAATTTTGAGAGCCGCAGGTAACCTCTGGAGAGTTAACTGTGATGATGCTGCGTGTGGAATTATCAAAAGACCTCTGGACATCCTTATTTTCAGTGTGGCTAGACTTACTAAGCTGATTATAAATAACACAAACACTGGGCACTTGACATCAGTAATATCGACTTCAGCGGAAAAACATTTAGAAAGTTATCAAACGCACTGATCTGAGACATTAATCTGTCTAAAATGATTCTAAACTTGTGCTAATGTGTGTGTTAACATTCATAGGTTAAAGGATAACTTACGTCATTGTCAACATGGACCCTATTTACCCATGTATTTGTGCCTAAGTGACTAATGGGAATAACGGTTTTTAAAATTAATCCAGTATTGAGTGAAAACTGCGAAACAGGCTGCAATGTCACCACTCAGGGAAATCATGTATCGTCAATTTTTGTCCACTGAAAGTGTTTCTTTTTGTCACTGACAGGCTCAAATTGTTATTCAAAGTGTCTGACAACATTATGGAAAGGATCCCTACAGAGATAGACCACTGTTCTAAAGAGTATGATCCTTCTTGTTAAAACAGAAACATCCCCGAAATTGCCATCGCCAAACCCACCAGACTCCATTTAAAAAACACTGTAATTTAAGTGTGTATAGAGGCAGCATATTTTGACATATAACTGGGTAAATTAAAAGGTCATTTTCACCAAATCAGACTTAGTGATTGTTGGAACAGTGGAAAGACGAATCAAGACGCTTTTGTGAGTTTTATTTTGTTCCCGTCGACTCTGAATGAAGTGTGTTTAACGATGATAAAATTACTGTTTATTTAAATGGAGTCTGGTGGGTTTGGTGATGGTGAAGTCGGAGCTGATTTTGGTTAAACAAAATGGTCTCTCTCTGTAGGGATCCTTTCCATAATGTTGTCAGACACATAGAAGAATAATCCGAGCTTGTTAATGGTAATTACTCGACCAGTTTAAAAAATGCTGTTCCCATTAGTCACTAACGGGCTGTAACCCGCCTGGAAAACGTGAGGTCTTTTTTGAGCCAGCTTTCAAGAGCGCAGCGGCAGGTTGCTACTGAGGCTAAGCAACATTAACAAGCATCATATAGCCTATTTACCTGAAGTCCTGAGTGCAGAGCTGATCTTCTTCCAGGTGCTGTTTAGAAGTGTGTAGGCCTATCATCTGTGGGACAGATGTAAAGCTCTGGGTAGCCCTGCACTAACATGATCAACTTTTCTGTGTTTATCAGACTGAATATTTACAGAAGAAGGGAAAGATATGTCAGCTGTGATTGGTTGTTCCTTGTCACATGACATGCAGTGCACGCTGCTGTGTTCCAACAGTTGAACTCGCTTCACGCCCTGAAAAATAGGTGCTCAGGAATGCGTTTGGGTGCACCTGCCGTACGTCTAAGTTCAAAACAATGAATTTGAGGGCGCAAAAAAAACGTCATGTTTGCCCCTTAGGCCTCTTTCCCATTGCACAAAAAACAAAAACAGTAATACCAGCTAACATCTGGCTTTTGGGAATGGAATGGGAATGGGAAAGGGTACGATTGGCATTCACACCTGGGACAAATGACTCTGGAGTAGTCATGGGTGTTTACCAGCACAATGCACAATGTACTGTCTGTCTGCCCAAACAGAACTCCAACATTAATCCAAATTTAGTCAACACTGAGTTTAAAAGAGAGACTGAATAAATCAGAGACATTTCGCTGTTTGCTAACCTGTTTTCCAGCCTGTCCATGACATCAAATGTGACACACCAGTAAAAACAAAACAAACAAACAAACAAAACAAAACAGAAGAGCACACTCATCTACGGCAGAACCCTGTACATGGCTCCGGTCTGCTGGCAGCAGTCTATCGCTTATTTTTAGTGTGTGTTCCCATGTTGAAGAGACCTACATACACACACTAATATTGGTGGAAAAGAGTTACTACACACAAAAACATGGGGAATCAAGATTTGGGTTGAAAATGACCAAAGTCACCTTTTAACATTCATAAAATGATGATCCATTAGATGTTGTGTGATTATACAAAATATATTGGCTTCACTGTGACGCCACAGGAGTTCATGATATATAATTAATGAAATCATGTCATCTAATCATGATGAGTCATGTATTAGTTATGCATCAATTAAGCATGCAGTGTGAACCTTAATTATAAAATGTTACTATAAAGGCGACGTGTTTCCTGTTCAGTGATCATGGTATCTGTTACTACATGAACCAACAGCCTGGTGGAGTCTTACCTTCGCAGGAGGTTTGGTCCTGTTGTTGTTATTGTGGGACGCCAGGTTGACGTCTTCGTGGACGCGGTCCAGCAGCCACAGGAGGAACTCCAGGGCGTCATGTTGGGAGTTACCACGAAACTGTGATCCGTACTTGGACACTATCGTCTGGAGAGGAGAGAGGGAGAAGCAGACTTAATCAAAGTGTCACTTTTCAGCCCAGCTGTCAGAAGATAATGTTGGCATTGTGCGTCCCTGCAAACCACGAATACATTACATGTGTGAGTTTCATTTGTGTCATATCAACTTTTATGAAGTGACCTAGCTGACTTTGCCATCAGGAGGTGGAGGGGATGGTGGATAGCTGCAGACGACTGTTAGAGACCCAGGAACAACAGTAGTGAACCATCACTAATTTTCCAGCTGGGATAGTTGTGCAAACCCGTGGCCACCCATTGCCCCAAAATCTGTTATATTTAGCCATTTCTAACCATAACCAAAGGTTTTTGTGCCTAAACCTAACCATATGACATATTCTGGGACATCTCTGGTCATCTCTCTGTCAGCTCCACTGAGTTTGTGCTAAGTTTATGCTCTTATGTTTATTCTGCAAGCTTTTTGTGGTTGGACAGTGGTGGCGTGTGGCGGCGAGTCACTCATCAGGATGAGGAAATCATCTCTCCAGTCTGTAAACTGTCCTCCTGTCTACATCTGATAGCTAGCTGCTAGCTTGCCAGATCAAGGTTTTCAACTGTAAACATCAGTAAACATCGAGGGAAAGATGGAGAAGAGAGGACACCAGCTGAGCTAGCATCTTGCTACCATTGTTCAGGCACTGGAAATAAACTGGACGACATCTGTGCCGCATCAGGAAGTGAAATATCCTTTGATTCACCAAAAATTAAGCTCAATCCATTCAACCACGTGACTCTTTTCCTTTATGTGATCTGACAGAGCAGAGGACTCCAGGAGAGAAGGAGAGGAGGCGTGTGCTTCACAGTGAATAAGGACTGGCGTTACGGTGTGAATATGAGGTGCTGTCCTGTTCCTGCTGTGGATCACTGCTATACAACTTTCAGAGGCAGCTGCAGAGAAGCGCTGCCTGTGATCAGGAGGAGCGACCATACTGCTGTCTCGTCAAGTTCGGGACATTTTGACAGTTAAATCATTTCACAACCAAAAACCATGGATTACCAGAACCATCCGGAAACTGAAGTTGTACCTACTATAAACTGAAATGATGAAGTATCCATAGGTTGAAGAAATGTACAATGCTAACAATCTTTCTGGTGATCGGGTTGCTGTGCACAGATTTCAACTGTTGGAACACAGCAGCACACACTGCATGACATGTAGCGAGGACCAGCCAATCACAGCTGACAGATATCTTTCCCTTCTTATAAATATTCAGTCTGATAAATACGGAAAAGTTGATCATGTTAGTGCAGGGCTACCCAGAGCTTTACATCTGGCCCACAGATGATAGGCCTACACACTTATAAACAGCTCCTGGAAGAAGATCAGCTCTGCACTCAGGACTTCAGGTAAATAGGCTATATGGTGCTTGTTAAGATTGCTTAGCAACCTCAGATGCAACCTGCCGCTGCCCTCTTGAAGGCTGGCACAGAGTAGGCATCAGATTATGGTGTAAATGTCTTTATTCTTTCAAAAATAAAAGCCTTCTGCAACTTTAAGCTTTTATGGGGGAGGGCGAATGCACAAGTTTTAAATATTAAGGGCGATGTGTCCCCTGCGTCGCCCACTAAATCTACACTTACTGTATGGCCTACAGCTACATAATTACTTTATTAGGTGTATTTTATAAGCAAGGAAAAAAATTCAGTGCTGTATCAGTACGGAGAAACCTTCTATAATCCTTGAATATATCTATCCTGTCCAGAGAGTCCCAGTTTCCTCTCCACTGAAAGATAACAACAGTGGTGCTTTAATTGGCTTTTGTAATGTGACAGCTCGTTAGAATTAAAGCTGCAGTGGCTACCTGAAGGAGCCAAATAAAACTGCATTGCTAAGACATCCTTTCTGAAGAATTCTCCAACAGAAAAAATGTGAATCTCAAGCACTACTTGTTTCTCGGTTTTGACAGCTCGGGTGTGCGCGCTGGGCAGCTCTACCCTGGCCTTCTCCACAGAACGCTGATCAGAGGAATCCCGGAATTGCAAATTTGCACTAACGCTCTTCACGCTTCCCTCGTCTCCACCTGGCCCACGCTCTGACTGATGCAGACTCAGTTCAGATTTTGGATTTGCAAAATGTGCCTTTGTCTAAAAAACATGCTTGTTAATAAAAGTTTTACTGTCAGAAGTATCGCATTCACCCCCTTTTCTTCTCAAGAAACTGAACATCAGGAGAAATTTGCCTTCAAAAAGAAGAAGTGTGAATAACAGTCTTCTTAAAAGTAGGTTGAAGACTACTTTAGCTCACACTCAGTATAACGTGACTTCAGATCTGAATGGCACCCGACTCAATTAGGCGGGAATTAGCTGCATGAACCGCAGCTGGCAGGCTGCAGAAGCAAAGGCAGTGATGAGAGATTATAGCAGAGGGAGCAGCAGACTGTAATCATTGCTTCATAATCCACTAATATGTGATATGCCTCTTATGGCTATTACACCATAACGTGATGTAGCATGTCTGATGATGGAGTGAGAGGCCCGCCACTGAGGAGCTGATGGTCGATTCTCAAAAAGATGGGCCGACATACTGTATTAAAACGCTCTTTAACAACCAGCGACTCAGTATAAAGCTGCAGGTGTTTGAATATGAGACAGAGCAGACCAGTATACTCAACTCAAATCATTCTAAAAGAGGGTCGTTCAGTCGGAGCAGAGTAATTTAATAATGAGCAATCATTGGCAGTGCAGCCAGGGCTGCTTCTTCAAAGTACTTCCTCTAAGATGTGGTTACTGACAAGTGCAAAAAGTGAACATAAAAATTCATAAACAGAGAAAAACTGCTGGTGGAGTCTTGGCAGAGTGATAAGGTTCTCTAATCTTCTCCTCTGATCTCGTCTTTAAAGTGAAAGTGAAGCTTCCTTTGCCTCGTGGATCTCAAAGTCAAAAAGTGATGAGTGTTGCAATCTAGCACTGGATCCCTGCAATAATTTTAAGAAAAGGTCGGTCGCAAAATACGAAAGGAAATATAGAGCTGCTTGTTTAATTCAACTGGACAGCTGTGTATCTCTGTTGAGCAATGTTTTTATTACATCAAGAGCATGTGAACAGAAGAGCCAGATGTGCACTGAGACACTTTTGTAATCTGCATATTTTCCTCACTTAGATGACACGTCTGACTCTGGGAAGTCTTACTGTAGGTTTGGAAGTTAAAATAAGACATTTACAACCTGAGAGAAAAGTAGACCTCTGCACCTCATCATGACTGTTTTCAGGCTTTAGATAATCTAGGCCATTACGAGAGACTTTGGCCAAACTCAGGTCATTTCAGAGAGAGGGCGTTCCTATCGGCTGTTCTAAAGATGCCAGTGTGCATCCCCTCGGTGAACGCCTGATTCAATGGCAGAGAATCCTGCAGAGAAAGTTGCTAGTCCAGCTCTGGCAACGACTGCCTGCACTGCAAAGCTACCTTAAAAAAAGGAGGACGGACTTATCAAAAAGAGTCAAATGAGAGTCTGACAATTAACAAAAGAAAACACGTGTCAGTATTGGAAAAGCTTGTCAGATGCTAATAGTCTTGCCTTCTGCTAACTCGAGCCAAAAGCTCGGAGCTGTGGCTTTAAATTTATGTTTATTTAGCTAACATTAGCTAGAGCCTCAAATCACAGTGTGTCTTCCGCCTCACTCCCCGCCACAACAGACCACCTCGCCAGGAGGAGAGCAGGCAGCAGCTCAGAACCCCAGTAGGTGGCCACAGCAAATCAAATCCAGACACACAAACCCAAGCTCCACGGGAACTGACAGCCCCAACTCCCTGCTGGGTCAGCAAACTTTCTGTTGCTGCTGTTACACAGGTTAGACCCGGTGCTGCTGCTGGCCACCAGACCCCTGTGACACCCTGCGCTGGGGGTTTGCACTGGCCAAATTCCAGCTGCTAGAGCTACCGACTGAAGGCCTGCCTCCCGAGCTGCTGCCCAGTCTCCTCCCAAGGCAACACATTCTCACTGTGACCTTGTCACATATCGACGTTTGGACTTTCAACGTCCACATACGACGTCCAAGGTACACTGGGTGTGTTGGTTGTTGACGTTCTGGGACGCCTTGTCAGGTTCAGCCTGTTACATGCATTGTCTTCTTTCAAAGTACACTTCTGTTTTCACAGGAAATTTAACGTTTACATACAGTCTCTTTCAAAATAAAAGTACTAAGTCAGTACAACACTGTGAATTGATGTTTTCTTTCCTCCAACAACAAACAAATGGGGTTGGGTTTAGGCAACAAAAGCACATGGTTAGGTTTAGGAAAAAAGGAACAGGGTTTGGCTTTACAGTCTTACGTGATGCAAACACGGCTCTCTCAGTGAAAGCTGGTGTTTGTTGGTGCGTGCATATGCCAGTGGTTGTCTGGTGGGAGGGGCTTATGTGGAAAGCTGCAGGAGGACGGTGTATTTTCAAATTCTGCCTTTTTTCTTGGCCTTTTTCAGATTTCTGCCTACCCCATCTTTCAACATGTTTTCTTGGAATGTTGTGAACATATTTTCACATCCATTTAAAGTCTATAGTCTGTCAAACTTCACATTTCAACAAATGTCTCTGAGTCAGACTGACTGGAGAAGATTCAGTGTAGTACAGCAGATCCTTTTTAAATTAATGCCCTTGAAACATTCAGGGTTGCTATTAACCAGGAGAACGACGGACACACACTAACCTAAAGCTGTTGTGCGGCACAGTAATAACAGTAATTACCTTCAGAGCCTTGAGAAGGTGGCAATTGTCTCAGTGATATAATTGAGGTTTTTTATTGCTCTCTGTGGCATAATGGCCACTGGCCAGTCTGTAATGTGTGTAATCATCTAACTAAAAGATAAGGACAAAATAAGAAAACACTCTGTTCTCTACATCATTGAGTTAATGTTATATATTTTAACCAGTTATCTATTACTTTACAGCTCAGTGTTTCAACTGTGGGTCTGTTATTTCAGAGAACTATATAAATTATGTCTAATTCAGTGATCTGTTTCAACCATTTATCTGCTACCTTCATTTAACCATTTGAACTGTTCATCCATTACTGGTACCTAACTATTTTAATATTCATTTACTTAAAACTTTACGGTTTAGACTTGGGATTTCCAACAGCGTGGGACCATAGACTGTATAAAAGAAGTGCATGTAGCCACTGTGATGTCACTCATTGGTTTGTACCAATACCGATAGTAATAGAGTACTTCATTTGATATATATTTTTCTGTTTCATTCCGATACCTTGAAGCTCTGACACACCAAGCTGATGGTCAGCTATTGGTCAATGTTGGGTGGTCAGTGAGCGTCTGTTGCCCTAGTTGCCTCGGTGTGTCGTGTTGAGCCGTCGGAATGGAAGTGAGGAAAGTAAACAAAGAGCTAAAGTCAAGAGGGAGTAAGATCGAAACAAACTCATTACGTAAGGTAAGATTATTTTTCTTTAGCCATTGGGCTCTTTAGCAGAAACGTTTTGTGATGGTTTGTGTTACTGTTCACGGTAAATATACTCTGTTCTTTCAGCACTGTGCTAACTGGCTAACTAGCATCAAGATGGTCCTCCAGTTTCCTTTTCTGAATGACGAATACAGACAATCTGCAGGGGCAGAACGTATGTACTGGTTGGCTGTCAGCTACAGTCTTTGGGGTGTGTTCATGAGCAACTTTTTGGTCAAGACACAGGCGATTTTAGGCGACGCAAAAATTTGGTTGCCGCTAGTTCTTTGAAGTCAGTTTGGTGTGTCTAAGCCTTTAAAGGTCGATAACAACACCCAGTCGTATTCAACATACACCCTGGCAGCAGTAGACCCACACTGAGTACATGCAGCCCTGATCAGGAATCACTGCTCTGCTATCTCATTTTGTTTTACTGCAGCCAGCACCATAGATAATCATTAAAACTAAACATGGAGACAGCAAATATTGACACATACCTGTGAGCAAGGCCCACCGTCATCACATCACACATTTAGCTTCCTAAACAGGCCCATCAATATCCAGTGTAGGGAGGATGACATTCCTGCCCAGCTACTCCCTTCTTTCTCAGGCCTCTCGTGTTGTGGAAACCGATAAATGGGCTGTTGAGTAACTGTTTGAGTTTCAGGCTTTGTCCCTGTCCAGGCCTCTCTGTGCAAACACACCATCCTGCCAGGGGGGATGCAGAGAAATGCACAGGAACTGTCCAGATCAAAAGCACACATCTGCTCCCAGGTTGAAGAAACTCAACCCTTAGACTGCAACGTCAGAGACACATCTGTGAGAGTGGAAGCTCGGGACACCCTGGCAGTGTGAGCACCAAGCAGCACAGAGGTACGATTATAAAAAGCAGCCTCCCTGCTTCCACCTCTCTGGTCCTACAGGACAGGTGGTACTGGAATGTGGCAGAGCGCCAGGTGCAGCGGGACTTTGTTGTTGTGTTTTTTCTCCTGACTGGGACTCTGCAGCCAGCTGACCTGCGAGGAGGCCACTGCTGATTCATTAACTTTGAAGAACTTTTGATCAAAGCGGATGATTCCACATTTGCAGAGGAGATGTACATGAACAGCATTATTCATTTATATAAAAAGGTGCGCTGCAAAGTGTACGTCCTGTTGAAAGGGCAATTGTCAAAAAAAGAGATCTCTTTCAACACTTGTCCTTTTATCACTTCTTATCAAAATTCATGTGGTGCAAGGAGGGCTGCTATAGGTAGTCCTTTTAATCTGGCGGCTTTAGCTGAACCTTTCCAGTGCCCTTCTGACAAAACACCTGACGTTTGGAGGCCTGTGAAGACTGCTAATCAACTTACAGCAACAATAGATTAATTGAGCATTTAAATGAAGACTGATCCTTTCTGGAGGATTGTTTATAAGTGCTGTGCGCTGTCTGGAGTTCCCGCAACTGGGAGCTAATTTTGCCTCTCAGACACAAGCCTCGGAGCTATCTGATTATTTTATAATGCCTCCCTCCAGGCAGCTGTGGTATTACTCAACAGGCAATTTCAGAAGGCCTGAGCTGCATGAACTCTGGACCTCCTACGGTCACAAACCGCAGCCAAGAGGCACAGCAGAGAGTGTGTGTGTGTGTGTGTGTGTGTGTGTGTGTGTGTGTGTATGCTTTAACACAGGAAACATCTAATCACACACAAGGGGGAGTGTTTAGTGTTTTTCTTTGAACCTATCTTTTTAATCTTGGCAAGATGTTTCCATGCTGTTCCCTCTGATCACTGTCCTGAAAAATATCTGATATCTGAGTCTCACGAGATAAGACAAGAATGAAAGTGTGGAATTGGGGAAGCGTTGGCAGTGAGGATTTTGGTTGACAGGGGTAGTGGAGTCTTTCAAAAACCACAACAGATGGAGGAGAAAAAAAATTAATCAATGTTAAAATTGATTTGGACCGTCAATGCTGAGTTTAATACGCAGCAGATCTCAGGTTGGCTTCCTCATTACGCATATTCAAGTGTGAGGGAGAGACATGAAAGTGCCTCTACAGTCGGGGTCAGGATATTCCAGTAGCCACACTTGTACCCTTTTCTTACAGCGTAATTAGCATTTCCAAGAATAGATCCATTGTGGAGGTTTTTTTGTTCGCCGCTCCATATTATCTTCTTCATGCCTTGAACTATGGCTCAAAGAAATCCAGAGCAAAGAGCTGCAGGCAGATAAAGTACGGCTGCTTTTTGCCTCTCTATCTACAGCGTGGGCAGAGAAGGAAAGCCTGAGGGTCTCCTGATAGGGCTCTGTCGCAGCCCCTGATCCTCAGGGAGGGGAAAGTGGTACAGTAAGTTAATCTGCTTCCTGAGCCAGCGCACTTTGCATCACAACTTTTAAATAAACACTGAAATGTACACTCAAACAGTCACCTGTACTTCACTTGCCATGCTGCAAGAGGAAATAAAACAGCAGTTAGTGCTGCACAGGAAGTGATGATGAACTTAAAGTCATAACACAATGCTAGCAGTGGTAGTGTCGTAATAATAAAGGGTCACCCGCTGACCCGGCGCCCTCAGACCGCAGTGACAGCAGCCTCGTTATCACCTCGCAGGAAAACACTGAGGTCACAGAGCACAGCGCTGCACGCTGGTTACGGCCTGTGCCGAGAGAAAGGTTGCTATACTGTTGGCAATTATAGCAAATGATGTAAACCTCATGACACCCCCTCTTTTGTCTGAACATTACTTTCAGGCCACTCTGTCATAGCGGTGTTTACAGCTCACTGTGCTCACAACATGTGATTATGTTTGACTAAACTCTGAGCTAACTGCACTTTGGGGACGTAATGTGAGAGTATGTGTTTAGTTAATGATAACCACTGAAACTCTAAGACTGCCCCGGCCTTTTTAATATCACCAGTGCTTTTCATTACTCTGTCATTAAAGGGTAACTTCAGTTTTTGTCAACCTTGTTTTGTGTCTGAGTGACTAACAGGAACAATTTATGAAACTGGTCCAGTACTGAGAGAGACCTGCAGCCAGCAGCAGCAAAACAGGCTGCAGTGTAATAACTTTGGGCAACTGGTGCATTCATTTGCATTGGGAAGTCAGAGAGTCGGAGCAACCTCAAATCAAACATGCTAGACTTTCTGTCAGGACGTCAAGAGGCGCCCCAGACGTGGCATCAGTTTTAGTCTGCTATGACACACTACATGAGATGAAACAATGGATTATCGTGCACGACGCCCATGGTCATTCACGATCCGAGCCGACATCATACGATGCTGTGTCGGGCTAGAATCGGGCTGATATCGTGTAGTGAACCGGGTGTTATGTGAGTCTCTTTAGATCAGTCGTACACAGTCCTGTCCAGCTTCTATCTGTTGACATGTTGCTACATTGTTTGTCTGTTTGTAGACAACAACGGCTAACCTGGCTAGCACTGGTACTGCTAACAACATTTTGGTTTTCTGACTTCTTGTACTGGAACGTGGTCAACTCAGGTGTGATGTCAATCCCTGCTTTGACCTCCGACTTCAGAGGTAAAGGGATTTCAGCTAAGTATGCACCGTCAATTTACGTCCACTAAATGTGTTTTTGCCACTGACAGGCTAAAATCATTTTAAGTGTCTGACAACATTATAGAAAGGATCCCTACAGAGATAGAACTTTCTGTCAAGGAGTAATGTGTTCACAACGGGCACGAATAAAACAATTTGCGTGAGTCAATTACATGTAAAGTTAATGTGAAGACGCGATTAGACGCGAATTGCCGCCGGGCGATGGACACAAAGGAAATGTCGCAAAATACACAAATGGAGCAAGTAGCATGATTTCATGTGATATGCTTATTTGTGAGAGTTCTGTACTTTGGCGACCAATTTGCACTGCTAAGGACAATCAGCATTGAGATCCTCGGGACGCCAAGGATGTACCAGCAGAAGTTCATTCATTGATTCAGCGATTTCATGTGCGTATGACACGAGCTATTTGCGTGTATAAAGTGAGTCAACCCAAAATACTGTACTGTTCAAAGTCGCATGAGTCACATAATGAGAAAATTCAACATAAGATTTAACCAGAAACAGCTGGAAATCACCATCGCCTAACCCACCAGACTCCATTTAAATTGATAGTAATTTTATCATCATAAAACACACTTCATTCAGAGTTGACAGAAACAAAATATAACTCACAAGAGCTGTCTTGGTCCATCTCTTCACTTTTCCATCAATCACCAAATCTGGTTTGGTTGATATAAGCCCATAATTCACTCAGTTAGGTGTCAAAATATGTTGACTCTATACAAGCTAAAATTACTGTTTATTTAAATGAAGTCTGGTGGGTTTGGGGATGACAATTTTGGGGCTGTTTCTGGTTAAACAAAAAGGATCTTAAGTGTTTGTTTTTGCCACTGACAGGCTCAGACTGTTATTCTAAGTGTCTGACAACATTAAGGAAAGGATCCCTACAGAGATAGAACATTGTTTTGAGGAGTAAGATCAACTACGCAGGTTGATTTTAGCGCTGCTCATCGTGGACTATATTGCTGTCATTGTTCATTTTAGTCAAACCATACAGTTTGAAAACGAGGCGCGGCTCCAACTAGAAAACAATGTTTTGATGCATTGGATGTGCTGAATGTGCATATTAAGGCAGTACAGGAGGAGGTGCACATTAATAATCCTCCAGGACTGTAACATGCTCATGTTTAACCCAAACAATGTGTCATGTGACTGCAGTTGCTTCACATCCAGGTCGGAACACCTTCTCACCACAAACCAACTGCACCAGAGTTCCTTTGTAACCAGACTGAGACCACCTCTTCAAGAAGGTCTCGGTCCAGTTGTTTTGGTGTGTTCACACCTGCCCAAATGAACCGCACTGAGGGGGCAAATGAACTTGAGTTTGACTGAACCGAACCAAACAGGGCAGGTGTGAAAACATCATTACACTCATGGTTCCAGTTACTGGACCAATTTCAAAAACTGTTGTTCTCATTAATCACTAAAACACAAAAACATGCTCCAGGTTGAAAAACACACCAAAGTTACCCTTTAAGCTCTGAGCTCATATCCACCTGTAGACTGTGTGTGTTGCGGTATGTGTTACACTTTGTGTACCTTAAAGTCCACAGACAGCTGTGGGGTGTACTCCAGAGTCCACAGAGCCCTGACAAGTGATGCCAACTGCTCCGTGACTTCTCCCCTGACGAACCGCGTCTCATCACTTTTCACCACCCCGTTTATCCTGGTGTGATTCAGGTCCAGCTTGTACCGCTCCAGACCCAGGTACTCTGCCAGCAGGTCGGTGTTGCTCAGACACTGAACCACAGCGTTCATGAAACAGGTGTTGCCGTGGTTCTTCAGCCCCAGGACACCCGGGATTTTGTCTGCGTATTGGTAAAGTAGTTTCTCTCTGCCGGCGCACAGGGAAGAAGACGTGCTCGAGGTGTTTTTCACCACACGGTCCCAGGTCACCTGTACGTCCTCCTTGATCATCCCCGAGCCGGCGCTCAGGGTGCAAGGTGCGCCATTCCGAAACCCCCCGTCGTCGTCCTCCGCGTCCTGCGCGTCAGCGTCTCCAAAGTGGGTCAAAGTGCCCAAAGTTTTGATGATTCTGTTCATAAAGCTCCCCACGGACTTTAACGATTTCCTCCTGAACAGCTTCCCAGATTTCGGCTTCTTCTCTTTGCGCTTCTCCTCCTTCGATGTCTGCATTTCCTCCTTGACTCTGCTCGGTCTCTCCATGACAGCGCCTCTACTCCGCTCGTCTCTTCTCACACTGATAACTGTGTAAATTCCGACGCCGGTGTGTCACTTCTCCGCCAGTGTCCCCTGTCCGGATAGCAGAGGGAAAAGCGCACAGAGGTGACACCATCTCGGAGCCAGAGGCACAACAGCTCAGTGTTACTGCACCGTGCGCTGACGGTAAACCTTCCTCATCCATCCCTGCACTTACTGAAGGCGTTCATTCTCACTCCGACACCGCCGCTGTCACCAGCAGCATCTCGTCATGGCCGGCACAACACGAGCCGCTCTGCCGTCCAGCTGCAGCACTGAGCGTTCCCTCCCATCGCTCCAACTTCTCCTGAAGAGGCTTGTGATTGTGTCAGTGCTCCCTCCCACTTTGTGCACATGCAGGAGATAAGAGAGCAGTGTGCACTGAGTGGGCTCATGGAGTCAGCGTCTTACACACATCTGACACACAAAGGTTTTATTCCACTTTTTATCAGTGGTTCGAAAAGTACCCAGAGGATTTACTTAACTAAAGGTATCAATACCACAGTGTAAAAGTTTAAGTCTTTAATTCAGGATCCCACCTAAGTATAAATACATGGGCTAAATATTATCAGCAATATTCATTCTGCAGAAAAAAAACTCCCCTATAACTCCAGTTTTTATATTATTAATTGATTCTTAATTTGATTTGATTGATTTGATTTCATTATACTGTTGTAGCTAGAGGACAAAAAATGACTTTAGTATAAATAAATAAATAAAATACAGGAATAATAAATAAGTAAATATGAACAGAAATAATGTATAAATAAATAATAATATATATGAATAAATAATGTTAAAGTAAAAATGAAAATAAATAGATAAATAAATGAATGTGTGAATAAACATGGACAGAAATAAATGCATAAATAAATAAAGGAATATATGAATAAACAATGTCTGAATAAAATTAAAAATAACTGCTGCTTAAAGATGCATAAGAATAGTCAAATCTGATCAATAAACAGGATGTAAATAAATATCTTAAATTTATTTATTTGTACAACTACATTCATTTATTTCTGTATTTCTGTGTCTGTATGTTAATGAGGTAGGAGGTCCTCACCTCTGGATTGATTTCTCTATTTTATTTCTTTATTTTTTAATTTCAGCTTTTATTTATTCATTTACTGGTACTACATTATATAATAACTACATTATATACAGTTAGGTTGTTCAGTCTATGGTTCAGGCCCCTTCAAAAAGGGTCACAGGATAAATCTGGGTCATTGGTGGGGTAGGGGTCAAAGAAACACGCAAGTTCTGTAACATAAATTGAATTAGCTTGTCCATATCTTTGACTTTCCCTTTAATCTTTTTCGTTAAATATTAGATTATTTTCCTCGTTAAGCCTCAAATGTATAAACCTTTATTTAATCAGGTAAGTCCCGATAGAGGTTTGAATTACAGAAAACCATCTGAGGGGTTTAGATGGGAACTCTCTCACCTGAAATGTGACAAGTGGACTCAGCTCACAAGACTTTTTTGGTGTTATTTAAATTTTAAAAAAAAAGAAGAAAGAAATATGCAAAAATCTGTATTATATTATTATAAAAATTATATTGTATATATACAACTATATATATAAAAACATATAATTTTTAGCTAAAATGCGAAAAAAAAATACAATAATAAAGTGGGTTTTTTTGTTTATATATATATATATATTTTTTTTTTTTGTAATTCACTTCTGTTCTTATTTTATTTATTATTATTTATTTTTCATTGACCATGGTTTCATGGTGTGATGACTTAGTGTTGTATTGTTGTTGCCGTTATTGTTGAGATGACTTGATATTGTGTTGTCTTGCTGTTGTTATTGCTGAAGCCGTTGTGTCATGAATATGTTCTATTTTGCATTTATGTTTTTTATCTATATATTAGTGTCTTTTAGTAGAGAAATTATTCTCTGTTTCCTGTCCAGGGACTACAGATGAAAATTAGCTTATAGCTACTCTGGTGCAGCTACGTAGCTGTGCACTGTCCCTGTTAAATAAATAAAAAAATCTATGTCAGAGTACCTCATGCTATAACTGTCTAACAGATGTGCTGGAGTAAAAAGTAGTGAGATGGTAGTGTGTTCCTTGTATGAATGAGTGAGCCCAGCAGCCCACAGAGTTAAATTCATTAGCTAATCCTTGGAGGCATTTATCACAGGTTATAGTGTCCTGGATTATTACTATCATTCCTAGGCTATGAGGTACTGTAGAGCTGCACTGCTTATCTCTTCTGCTCACTACACAGATAGGTTTAATCACACAGGCCTGTCTTACTAACACTAAAAAACTGCAGATTTACTGCAGCAGAGAGCAAAAGCATGATGACTGACTCTCCTCCTCAGTGCTACTGCAACCTGAAGAGTGAGTCTGGGCCAAGGAGGGAAGCCTCCTACTCTGCTGCTGCTGACGGTGCTGTGGAGTACCACCAGCAGGCTCGATTCAAGAGAAGACAGTCACGAATACCCCGTTACATTTCACTGTACTGTTGACCCTGTGTTAGCCTACATATGACCATTAAAGTAAAACTGAAGTACTTCAGAGTTAGAAACAGCCATCAGTGCACACAGCAGAAGAGCCTGCACTCAACTTCAATATGAAGGCCGGTATACAACCAAGCAAAGCCTCGCCGCAGGCTGTCTTTCCCAACATCATCTGCCTCCAAATAATAATCTCCTACACACCATGTACCAAACATGGCACCTGATCATGTGAGCCAACACTGCGGACGCAAACTACCATCAAGTAAATCTACTTGTAACTTCCATGAAATAGGTTTCACATTAATCCGATTGTGCCGAAGGGGAGCAGCGAGTCCTCCCTGCTTTAAGCTGTGTGATATCTACAGTACCTGGGGGACGTCTGGAGCCAACACCCTGCATGTAGATACCTCCTGCACTGGACGACGATGATCTCACTCTGATACAATGACCCCATACAACATGTAAGGCTCTGCTCAGCCAGGAGGAACTGCTGTACTCCCCTGACGTGTGTTAGGTCATCCACCTCTCCTGCTTAAAGGGACGGTTCACTGCAAAATCAAAAATACATAGTTTCCCTCTTACCTGTAGTGCTTTTTATCAGTCTACATTGTTTTGGTGTGAGTTGCAGAGTGTTGGAGATATCAGCCGTAGAGATGTCTGCCTTCTCTCTAGTATCATGGAACTAGATGGCACTCAGCTTGTGGTGCTCAAAGTGCCAAAAATCTACATTTGAAAAACTCAACATCAATGTCTCTTTGCAGAAATCATGACCTGGTGACCCAAGATAATCCACAGACCTTGTTGTGAGCAGTTTCATGTAGGAACTATTTTTTGTCTACTGAACTACACCACCAAATGTATCACCGCACAGAAGGAGGCATTAATCTATGGCTAGCTCACCTAGCACCACTGAGCTAGCTAACGTTACACCTTTGGTGGGGTGTATCTCCTGAAGCGTCATGTTGTTGTGCTGTCAGTCGTAGTACAAGGTCAATTATGACTCTTTCTACTATGAATGTTTGGTTTTATATTTATAAAACTTCCCTCAAGTCGAGGAAAGTGATTTAAAAATCTCTGAGATCATCACAATGTAAGTCAAGCAGGAACAGGACGGGCCAGCAGGAGAAACAACACTCTGCACATTCAGCCTGGTCTCACTTCGAAGTACTTGAAATCCGGCACTTTGTCAGTGACTTTCAGCGTCACACACAAACAAAAAAAGTCATCCTTTCATGTCGGTATGACACGCAGCCGGTTGTCATTATTGTTTAACGGCGCCCGACGGTATCAGGAGAAACACGGCGTGACAACAAAGAAAGTTAAGGTGGTGGATGAGTCCAACAACCACCAACTTTCACCCGGGAGGCCGGTGTTTGCATCCCATGTCCTGTAAAGTTGACACAGTGTCCCAGAATGTCATCAACCATTGCACCCAGGGTACCTTGCATGTCATATGTGGACGTAGAAAGTCCATGACCCAACGTTGATAGGTGACGAGGTTGGAGTGGGAACGTGTTGGCGTATTCAGTAGACTTGCGGCAGGTGAGCAGTTCCACCAGACTGAACAGACGCCACCCTGCTGTTTAGTTATTATCATACCAGCTCAGTGGCCTAGTGGTAGAGTGTCCGCCCTGAGACTGGGAGGTCGTGGGTGCGATCCCCAGCCGGGTCATACCAAAGACTATGAAAATGGGACCCATTGCCTCCCTGCTTGGCACTCAGCATCAGGGGTTGGAATTGGGGGGTTAGATCACCACACGATTCACGAGCGTGGCACCGCTGCTGCTGACTGCTCCCTCGGGGGATGGGTCAAATGTGGAGAACAAATTTCACACACAGGTGTGTGACGATCAGTGGAACTTTAATCTTTAACTTTACATCTATGGTAGATGCACACTTCCTTCTGTGCAGTGATACATTTGGTGGGTGTAGTTCAGTAGACAAAAAATAGTTCCTACATGAAGCTGCTCACAACAAGGTCTGTGGATTATCTTGGGTTACCAGGTCATGATTTCTTCAAAGAGACATTGATGTTGAGTTTTTCAAATGTAGATTTTTGGCACTTTGAGCACCACAAGCTGAGTGCCATCTAGTTCCATGATACTAGAGAGAAGGCAGACATCTCTACGGCTGATATCTCCAACACTCTGCAACTCACACCAAAACAATGTGGACTGATAAATAGCACTACATGGATGAGGAAACATTTTGGATTTGGGGTGAACTGTCCCTTTAAACCCACAAACCCAAGTTATATAAATGTGCCTATGGTATTTTTCACAGTCATTGACAGCAGAGGGGAGATGTGATGAAACTAGCAAAAAGCCACCAGCTGGAGTATTTCCATCGTTCTACTCCGGGGGACGAGATGAAACATACAAGTTTTTAACTTCTGCAACAATGACCTCGGGGCACCTCTGAGCTGCTGCCATCTCTCATCATATAGGTACAGCCCTGTGCGTGTTGAGAGTTTGTGGCTAAGCAATAACCACCTCAGTGTTTGGCAGTTGTCTCCTTCTTATTTTGGCCTCCTCTGTCAGTTGTTATTTGATGCTATTTTTAGAGCAGTTTTGCATTTTTCCTTTCCAAAGTCAGGTAGCTTTTAATATTCCTCCTGCAGAGATGATTAACACCGACATCTAATCCCATGTAAGGAAGTGCACCTTGGTGAAGACATACAGTAGATGTATACTGTTCCTCTGCATGTGGCCTATATTTTATCGTCTTTGATGTGAGAGAACATCTCCTACAAAGCAAAACACTTTGAACATAAACATGGTACCAACTAACAATTATGATAAGACAAACAAAAGAAAGAACAAGGTGTGTTTCTTTGCGAGTGCTGCTGCAGTCATAATGAGATCCGTGTTGCTGTGTGGTGGTGGTGGCCTAATATTTAAGTCATGCTCTGCCTATAAATGGAGAGGTAATTTGCCTGTGACGCTCCTCTCTTTAAAGAAGGAAGTGTCATCCCCAAAGATGAAGTAGGCAATAGAGACCATCTGGTCGACTGAGTCATATATGCCGGCTGCTCCAGGAACAAGCACTCCCTCGGCTAAAAGAACAATGCACTATCACTGTCACACTGTCCTGCCATGGCTGCTGCACTACAGTAAAATATGACCACGGGCAAGAGCGTACAGTGCGCACATCAGGCATGGTTATTTAAAGGTTCTGGGCACAACTGAACTTACATGTAACACAGCACAATTCAAGTTCAGAAGTTTCTTTTGATTAATGTTATGTGCACCTCTGTTTCTTTTACTAATAAAGGAATGCTGCAGGAATAAGTCATAAAACCCAGAAATGTGTTAGCATTTTAGCACTCCAGGTTCCTTTGTCAAGTCAAGGGGTTCTGCATAGGTTTTTGGTTAGATGCCTGAAATAAGCTCTGTGGTTCACACAAGCTTGAGAGACTTTCGCGTCTTGTTCTACAAAATAAAAAACATCAGTAAATACCCCACTGTGAATTTTGAAGGTTCTACTTAAAAAAGAAGAAGAAAAAGCACGTAGATGTCTTTAAAAAGGTGGTTGCTAACAAGTGGCTACATGAGACTTTGCAGCGGCTTTGCAGCCTTGTGTTTGAGAGCCCAGCCTCACTCCGAAGTCATCGAAATCAGGCGCTTGGGCATTGACTTGTGGCGTCAGAAACCAACGAAAAAAGGCATCCTTTAATGTGGGCATGATACGCAGACAGTTGCCATTATAGTTTAATGGTGCCCAGCAGCGTCAGGGGGAAACGTGGCGATGCAAGGATGAAAGTTAAGCTGGCGGGAGGGGTGGTGGATGGCTCCAATAAACAAGGACTTTCACCTGAAAGAGCGGTGTTCATGTCCCATAAGATTCTTAAGCCAAACCCTGTTCTTTTTACCTAAACCTAACCACGTGCTTTTGTTGTTGATGGAAAAACTCCATCAGTTTGCTATGTTGTACTGACGTAGTGCTTTTATTTTGAAAGAGACTGTATGTAAACGTTTAATTTCCTGTGAAAACAGAAGTGTATTTTGAAAGAAGACAATGCATGTAACAGGCTGAAGTTGACACGGCGTCCCAGAACGTCAACAACCAACACACCCAGGGTACCTTGGACGTCGTATGTGGACGTGGAAAGTCCATGACCAAACGTCAATACGTGATGAGGTCGTAAGAATGTGTTGGTGGTGACGTTAAGTCACTTGACAGTGGTGTATATAGTTTTTCCTAGCCTGACATTAGCTTTTTTACCTCTGGTGATTGCATTGAGGCGTCAAAAATCATGAAAGTGGTGTTCATCTGTGAAGATTATCATGCTGAACAAAACTTATATTATTAACGTTTGTTTGCCACAGAGTGCATTTTCTGCAAGAGGGAACCAGGGGATGTTAACTTCCACCTCGGCACACAGAGAAACATCATTCCTGGAACACTCTACATTGTTTCCCTACCGTACCACAAGAACTAGGAACGATCGTAGTTTTTAGAACGCAACTTTGAGGGACTTTTTTAGCTCCTGTTTCAGAGTACTTACTCTCTTGTTCACGCTGGCGGCAGTAGCTCAGTCCATAGGGACTTGGGTTGGGAACCGGAGGGTCGCCTATAAAGTATATAAAAATAAAAAAATAAAAAGTATGCTGATTGGCCCTACACATGAGTGAATGCAAAAAAATAAAAAGTATGCTGATTGGCCCTACACATGAGTGAATGCAGCACCGGCAACCACCATTTTTTTTAAAATCTGTTAGCCATGGAAAGCAACTAACAGCTTGTAACAAAAATAAAATGAAAAAAAAAAAGCACGGACAAATAGACCAACAGCGCAACCCAATTACCAAAATAAATGTTGTACGTTCCTGCAAACCGCAGATACTTTACATTGAAACTTGACATTTCCAGGAACCCTCTTGCTGGGAGGCCACAGTTTGGTAGCAGTTAAACTACAATCAAATCTCAGGAGCCTTTTCAGTTGTTAACTACTTTTGATCATGTCGTTTATGTAGTTAACTACAAACTGCATATCCACAGTATTCTCATGACGTCTGTTGCCATACAGTATGGCACAATGCCACCACCCATTGTCCATAGTTGTCCTTTAATGACAATCATCTGCTACAGTATTTGATTAAAATCACTCTCTGGTTTGCAACCATCACGTCTGCAATCAAACACTTTCAGTCTCCCCAGAAGTTTAGCTTCTCCCTGATTCCACCCCGACAATTGCTCCCTGTCCTCCCCTTAAAAAACATCCTCAGGCTGCCCAGGTGAGAAATGGCCTGTCCTTGTCTGACACCTGCACTTTACTCAGTGTCTCTTCAGTTGAAGGTCTCCATAACAACATGAGATTCAAGACTCACATTGAGATCAGTTCCCTGGATGTAACTTGAATGTAGCTGAACAACTTCTTTACTTTGACAAGCTACATTTTTTTGTGAATAGTTAGGATATAGTTCAGTTGTGACGTTGGTTGACCAAAGTTCAATGTCAGGACAACGTCTAATGAATTAATTTGACATAGAATACTGAGGACAGATGACATTGATATTTTGTTGGTTTTAAGTTGTGTTGTTAAGTAACCAAAATCCAATGTCTCCCAAACTTCTCATGCCAACATAATTTTGGCATAGAATAACAACATTTAGCCGTAAGGTATGGAGAATAAAACCCAACATCTGCAACACGTCATAATGTCAACGTCCACACAAGTGAAATTCCAGCGTCATTAGACATTTAAAATATCATCAGCCCAACATTCATTCCAACCAAAATTTTATGTTTGTCTGACGCAGGAGTCCAGCATCTCTCTAATATCATATTGACTTCTGGTGCCAGCAGGGACTACTTTTCATTGCAAAGTAGCTAGTTTGGTAAGCTAACGTGTTAATGTAGTTTCCCCAACACTGGTTAGGAGAAGATCCATTTTTTGGGGCACAACCCAGGCTGGAAATCAGTAATGTCTCGATAAAAAAACAACTGCTTTTTGTGGCACTATACCGGCCATGTTTCGAATCCCTAAAAGCTGCTGGAAAAACAACAATGACTTGCTACATCACACTCGATTTGTTGTTTGTAGGTCTTGAGCAGTGGTTGCAGCTTGGCAGGCATCTTGCCAAAGTGTAATGACATCTACCATCCACTTCACCTCCAGATGACAAAGTTGGCTCATACACTACGTCACTTTAGAAATGCTGATATGATACATAAGAAGCATGCAAATGCAACGTACTCATGGTGTGCAGAAACATACAATGCCAAAATTGTCTTCTGATGACTGGGCTGACGAAGTCCAGGTTTTACTAACAGGGGAAATACACACAATTTTGACTTGTCAAAGTTGTAAGAATCCTCAAAATTGTGACATTGCTACACCAACCACCAGTGCTGTTGGGAGAAGTTTGCACAGGGGGCTTTTTGCCAGAAAGGCAAAGGATAGGCTAACTTTGGTATTTTCCAATCTGGACCCTATTTTCCAATGTTTTTGTGTCAAAGTGACTAATGGCAGTTACAGTTTTAAAATCAGTCCAGTATTGAGTGAGAGCACTGTGGCAGAACTGGCTACGATGTACCCACTAGGGCATTTGAACAAATAACATCCACTAGAAGTGCTTGTTTTTGCCACTGACAGACTCAGGTTTTTGTTCTCAGTGTCTGACAACATTACTGAAAGGATCCCTTCAGAGGTCGACTTTATGGAGGTACTTTATGTTTAACCAAAAACAGCCCCAAAATCACAATGGCTGAATCCACCAGACTCCATTTAAATAAACAATAATTAATAATTTAATCATCATAAAATAATTCAATTCAAGAGAAACAGAATAAATCTCACAAAAGCCGGTTTGTGTTTCCACTGTTGCAACCCTTAATTCACCCAGTTAGATGTGCAATTATGCTGGATCTATACATGCTAAAATTACTATTTATTTGAATGGAGTCTGGTGGGTTTGGGGATAGTGATTTCATGGGTGTTTTTGGTTAAACAAAAAGGATCTTACTCTTTAACAAAAGGGTCTATCTCTGTAGGGATCCTTTCCATAATGTTTTAGATACTTAAATCAACAATCTGAGCCTGACAGTGGCAAAAACAACAAATTGACGGTGCACACACGCCCTGAGTAGTTACACTGCAGCAAGTTTCACAGCTGCTAACTGCAGCGGTCTCCTCAATAAGAGCACCTATTTGAAATATTGTTCCCATTAGTCCTAGAGTTAGCGCTCTGCCTAAAAAGGTAGACGTCTGCCTTGTGCATCGCAGGCCGGTTTACATCACTTCAACGTTCCTGTTGGCAGTGCAAATGCAAACAGAAGACAAGCCCCAGAAGGTATGTAGATCTCGGGAGGCAGTTCCTCTCAGGGAGTCCCCAGAACTGCTTTGTCCGACATGCCTTATGACCCTCCTTATGTCGGGCAGGTATAGCGAACAGTGCTGCTGATCAGTGTACTCCAGGACCACCTGTCTCCTCACAAAATGCCCACACAGACAGACAGCGTGATGAAACAGCACGGCCCAGAAGGAAATCAATACTGCTTCATGTACTTTTACAGCTTTGAATAAATGCGATGTTCTACAAAAGTTTCCGAAGGTTTAACAAGACGATCGCCTTCATCGCAACTAAACTGACTTAACCATTCCTGTGATGTGAATTAGTTTCAGCAGAAGAGAAACAGAAGGGGTTGAGTGGGCGAGTTCTGGCTTCCACCGGGTCCCAGATTATGCAGGCCCCATCTGAGCTGGCAATAACACATTCCTTGTCAATGCCTTTAATCTTAATGCAGTTGGCAGAGGCCTTATGCTTTCTCATGGATTCCAGGAGCTTGCGAGTCCTGGGCAGGATCTCCCACACACGAGCAAACACGCACACGCACCTGGACGGAGAAGAGACAGCCATCGGCTTAACGGCACACATGAGGCAACTGACACAGCACTCCCTCTAGAGACAGTGGAGCCCTGGCTATGGAGCTATTTCTATTCATGCCCTATTTCATCCACAACCAGTCCTACTTTCACTGTATCTTCACTGTTATCAGTTACAGCAGGAAACCAGACACACACATGCAGCAAGGAACCAAACCAGCTCACATTATTATGACTGCAGCAGAAATGCATCTTATTCCTGTCTCAGGGGCCTGTAGGGAAATCATGAATACAAATTTTTTTTGTTAAAGTCCCCTGTTGGTTTATCTCTCCTCCCCTCCCTCGTTATTCTGCTGCTATCTCAGGTGGTGGCTGTCAAACTGTAGGTCGTGTGAACGGGAAGCATCCTCCATCCCTTTGCAGCAGTAAGCACATGAATTTTCATCAATGTTTGGTTGCAAAAAGACAAGTGCTGGCTGCTCATATGTGCACATGAATACTTGTTGTAATTACTAACAAGTCACAACATGTCAGAATCTGCACGCTGAGTAAAGACGTGAAGGATGAACTGTCACATTCAGAGGGTCACACACTAATCAGAGTGAAAGCTGCTGGTTAGTGATGCATCCATCTATGAGAGAGTCTGCAGAGCTGCAAAAAGTTTGAGGAGTACACATCAGCTGACAATCCAACAGAAATAGAAGACAAAGACCTCAGTGAAGATGCTTCAACTTTAAATTACTTGTGTGATGGCTCCCTCTGCTGGTAAGTGTTGGATTTGACATGCCACATTTCCATTTTAAGGAAAGCAGCCAAATGGGGCACAAAAACAAATGAGTGTTTAACAGATGACGGTGACGCTGAGGATGGTCACAGTACATGAGCATCTGTCACAAATCACAGGCCACACTGTTCACAACACTTGAATGAATTTGTGTCTTAAGTACCTTTATAAAGGGGAAGATTTCTGCTTGTCTACCCACAACCACCTGCTACTCTCACCATTCTCATTTGTGCCTCCTCTCTCCTCTGCCCTCCTGCCTGTGACTCCCTTTGTGTTCCAATCCCCATACTACCATATAGTATGCCAGAAAAACATTGAGCATGTCCCAAAACATAGTATGTCAAATGTTTTATGCTAAAAACACCAGGATGTTCTACTACAGCTGGTCTGATTTTGTGGTTTAACGGCCAGCATGCTTTTTTTTGTAAGTCACTAGCGATCCATTCAGAATGGACCTGCACCCACCTCTAGACCAGCTGGGAACCACTGATCTAGGTGACACTGAGAGCACCCAGGTGGTAGCTGGCTTTTATAGAGAGTAGCTTAGTTCACAAATATGGATTGAACTTTTTTAGACCAAGGAAATAACTAATAATAATTAGAAATCTTAATTTTTCATTTTAAACCTGTGAAAGTGGGAGCAAAAACGAAAGTTCATTCATTTTCCGTAACTGTTTATCTTCTTGAGGGTCGCGGGGGGCTGGAGCCTATCCCAGCTGACATTAGGTGAGAGGCAGGGTTCACCCTGGACAGGTCACCAGACTATCACAGGGCTGACACATAGAGACAGACAACCATTCACACTCACATTCACACCTACGGACAATTTAGAGTCACCAATTAACCTGCATGTCTTTGGACTGTGGGAGGAAGCTGGAGCACCTGGAGGAAACCCACGCTTCCTCTCTACACACAGCCTCATCCTGTGTAAGAAATGTACACAAAACAGCCAAAAAGTTAACAGAAAAATGGCCAAGTGTCAGGGAGAAGTATAACTGTTAGAAAATAAAGACAAATACATTAGTCAGGCACGTACCAAAAGCCAGTCTGCAACGCCAGGGACTGGCACGCCAGGGGCCCCGCCCCTGCCTGCCGCCTGGCACACAATGCACCCGACCCCGAATTCTATCCCTGCGGGTGGTGGGCCCACAGGGCTTTTCGCAGATGATGTGGTTCTTTTGGCTCCATCACACCATGACCTCCAGCATGCACTGGAGCATTTTGCAGCTGAGTGTGAAGCAGTTGGGATAAGAGTCAGCGCCTCCAAGTCTGAGGCCATGGTCCTCTGTCAGAAACCAGTGGTTTTCCCCTTTCCGGGTTGGGAGAGAGTTACTGCCTCAAGGGAGGGAGTTCAAGTATCTCGGGGTCTTGTTCAGGAGTGAGGGTAGAATGGAGTGCGAGATAGATCAGCGGGTCGGTGCGGCTTCTGTAGTGATGCGGGCACTACGCTGGACCATCTTGGTGAAGAGGGAGCTGAGCCAGAAAGCAAAGCTTTCAATTTACTGGTCCATCAACCCTCACCTATGGTCATGAGCTCTGGGTAGTGACCGAAAGAATGAGATCGCGGACACAAGCGGCGGAAATGAGTTTCCCCCATGGGGTGTCTGGGCTCAGCCTTAAGGCCCGAACATACTCGGGCGGAACGTACGAGGAACGGACTCCACGGAGGTCTGCGCGGACTCAAAGCGGACGTCCGCAAGCCCTGTGTGCGCAAAGCTCAGATTTTATGACCGCGCGGACTCCGCTCTGCACACCAGTGACTGCTCGGCATGTATTTTTCACATCGCGGGGATTTTTCACAGACATTTTTACAGGAAACTACAATGCGGAAGTGCGCTCGACTATGAAAGCCCGAATGACTGCGGACATTCCTCGCGGAGTCCGCTCCGCTTATAGTACGCCCGAGTATGTTCGGGCCTTTAGAGATAGGGAGAGGAGCATCCGGAGGGAGCTCGGAGTAGAGCCACTGCTCTGATGCTGGAGGGATTACATATCTCATCTGGCCTGGGAACGCCTTGGGGTCCCCCAGAAGGAGCTGGAAAGTGTTGCTGGGGACAGGGATGTCTGGGGTGCTTTGCTTGGCCTGCTGCCCCTGCAACCCGGCCCCGGATAAGTGGATGAAAATGGATGGATGTCAGACAGAGAATTGTATAAAAAGTTCCTAAAAATATCAGAAATGACTTATGTCTGATGTCATATTCACATGAAATAATCTGCTCAAAGTACATCCAAAGCTAGCGATGCACAATAATATTGGTATCAGTCGATATCAGCTTTAAAATGAACTATTTGAATCGGCTAACATGCTTTTTCTAACAATAATATTACATACATTGAAAATAATTGCATTTCATGTCTCACATCTGCTCGTGGGTCGTCATGATAAGAGTATACATGCATGATATGATGTTAATTCCACTACAGAAGAGACTTCATGATCACTAAAAGTAGGGAGGAAAAATATCAGTATCAGTTATTGGCCAAATAAGTTGTTACATATTGGCATATCGCATATCAACATCGTACATCCCTATCCGAAACGCTCCTTTTACACAAACTTCCTGCTTATTGCATTTATTGTTTGGGCTAATTGAACAGTTTATTAGCTGTTCTGTACTTTTATTGCTATGCATAGAAAAATAAGTAAAATCCATAATATCTGTCACTCAGTCAGGGGGATCAGTTTAGTCAATGATAGAAAATGGGTTCCCTCAGGAGAAAGGTTGGGAACCAGTGTCCTCTATAATTCAGTGTTTCCTCTTCATACTGTGTCACAGGCGGATGCAGTCCATGATCTAATGACTTACATCTGATGCAACACTCTTATTATAATATCTGTGTTATGTTTCTGTTGTGGTAATATTCCTCAGAGGACCTCCTTCAAGATCCTAAATTGAGTTCTCCAACAGGGCTGTGACCTTTTCAACAAAACTGTTGAGTCAACACTGAAGTGGCTTCAGAACAAGACCGTAGGAGTCACTGAGCAGCGCAGCCAAACGCCTGTTTTAAATTCCATGAAACATTTATTGGATGATGATGATAGCTGCTGTGATGATGCTCCCTATCCAACTTGGCTCAACATGAGCTAATCTGCAAGCGAGAAGGGAAGGAGATCCAAGAGAGCAGCCAGGATGAGGAAACTTGAAAATATTAAATCACTGCCATAGGTGCCTCCACAGAGAACTGACTTTTAATTTTGATTTCACTTTGTCGCACAATGTTTTTTAATTATTTACAAAACATCAAGCTTCATGTATGTACTTAGACTGTACGGCACTGAACCTCAAAAAGGTAATGAATCACAATATATCGCAATACTTAGCAGATCACAATAAAATGGTATCATGATCTACATGATCATATGTCACATGTTACATGACCCGCCCTGTCGAGTTCATGAGCTACAGTCTCAGAGGCTTGTGCAGTGTGTAACAGTTAAACAGCATCACGTCATATCCGAGCGTAAAACAGTACATTAGGTAGAAATATCTGACATACAGGCTGCTTTATTTTTTGGTGAGTGAATGTGAGACTTTAACATTCAATTGCTCCAAGTAATTTATGTTAATGCAATTTTAACAAGAGCAATGATCTGACATCCAGTTAGGTGAATTTACATTTTGCCAACAGGTAAGTGCAAGTATAAAGGAACAAGACAGTACAGGTTCAGTGATATGTTTACAGATTTGTAGCATGTGGACCTTCATGCAGAGGAGCTCAACTCATCAGGACAAAAATCAACAGATGGATAAATGGAATTAGATAAACTATTTGTGGCAATTCAGACGTCACAAAGTCAATTAAAGAATATTTAAGGTCGTCATGATAAGAGTATACATGCATGATATGATGCTAATTCCACTACAGAAGAAACTTCATGATCACTAAAAGTAGGTAGGAAAAAAAAGTGGATATATTGATATCGGTATCAGTTTTTGGCCAAATAAGCTGTTGTATATTGGCATATCGCATATCAGCAAAAGACATTTAAGACATTTTAGGATTTTTTTAAGGACCTGCAGACGCCCTGTTTCTGTGGAGGAAAAGACTCCTGATGCCAAAGAAAATTTAAAATAAAAAAATAAATATTTCTAAATTCACTTTATATTTGTAAATACACAAATATCCTGGAGTTTGTGTACATTTTGTAAAAAATAAATTAAAAAAAAAAAAAAAAAGTCTTACCTTTCATCCCCATCGTTGATTATGACGTCATTTCCTGCAGCTCATCAGCGCCTGATTTTAATTAGCTTAATTGGATGCACCTGTGGTCACACCTGGAAGTAATGTCGTCATCAAGGGTAGGTTATGTTGGCCTAAAATATCTTACCCATAAAGTACAATTGGCCTTTTCCCTCAGTGGAAGCCATTTTGACGTGTCGCAGTAGGAAAATATGTAAATAATACAGGGGAACATGCTAGCTCCGTTTTGTAACGTGTTAGCTTAATGCTAATATACAAGACGCTCTGTCATAGCTCACTGGGACACTTACATCTCAGCAGTTTAGACACATTAAATCTTTTGAGGCCAACGACTAATTTACAAACATTCAGATTTACAAGCCAAGCGCAAACTACACAATCATCCGAACAGAGATAAGCTAGCTAATGTGATGCTAACTGAATGCTAACAAAACAACGGCTAATTTTGCTTAATAGAACTACCGTTATTTGGCAGAATGAAACACTGGACGTCAGCCTGCCTTGTTGTAGGATTATATATACTACGTTTAATGTCTAGAGTCTCATTTTACTTCTTTTTGACACTTACAGTGAACAGCCAGTTGATAACATTCTGTACCGTTATCCTAATGAAGTGGCCCGACAGTTAGCTTCATGCTAATGGCTAATATACAAGAGGCTCTGTAAGGGCTTCCTGTGACACTTGAATGTTGATGTTATTAGTGGCACCTCTGCTTGTCCTACTATGACAAGTGAAAGTGGCTTTTTTAAAAGTATTTTCATTTACAAATGCAGCACTTAAATCTTATTTATCAAAGAGTGACGTTAGCGGAAGTAAAAGTTGTTGACAGTGTTAAACTGAAGCGGCTGAGATCTATTTTCTCATGCGGCAGAGTACATTTTATACTTGCAGTGAATTGGCGACTCTAAAGTTGCCCATGAGTGTGTCTGTCTGTGTATTTAGCTGTGATAAAGTGGCAACCTGTCTCAGGTGTTCAGTACCCCACCCTCACTCAGTGCATGCTGGGATATACAGCGGGGTACACAGCCCCCCATGAGAACAAACAGCAGTGGTGGAAGAATTATTTATTTTAGTATTTTTGCCAATATATAACAACTTATTTGGCTAATAACCGATACAGTTATCGATATATTCACTCTGTAGTGGAATTAACATCATATTATGCATGCATGCTTTTATCATGACAGCCCACCAGCAGATGGAGACATGAAACAGAATACTTTTCAATGTATTTAATATTAATTTATTGTGCCAAATAAGAAATAGCATGTTGGCTGATTCTGAAAGTTCATTTTATAACCAGCACCAGCTGATACTGATGAGGGGCCACTGTCATCATGCATCCCTAGTATTTAGATTCGCACAAGTAGTAATACTGCAGTGTAAAAACACTTGCTTACAAGGAATAATCCTGCATTTATAATCACTGAAGTAAAGTACAGAAGTATGAGCATAAAATATTCTAAAAGAGGAACACCACCTAAATTAAGAATTTCAGTTTGTTATTTTCGTGGCCTAGAAGAGTTCAATCAGTATTTGTGAACCTGAGCCACTCTCTGGAACTGAGATGGGCATTTTTGACATTTTATAGACCAAAGAATTAATTGTTTCTGTGTGGAGTTTGCATGTTCTCCCTGTGTCAGCGTGGGTTTCCTCCAGGTGCTCCAGCTTCCTCCCACAGTCCAAAGACATGCAGGTTAATTGGTGACTCATAATTGTCCGTAGGTGTGAATGTGAGTGTGAATGGTTGTCTGTCTCTATGTGTCAGCCCTGTGATAGTCTGGTGACCTGTTCAGGGTGAACCCTGCCTCTCACCCAGTGTCAGCTGGGATAGGCTCCAAAAAATGAATATGCATGTTTTTGTAGGGCTGGGGCATATTAAATGTACTTTGGCATAAATGTACCAATTTATGAGTCAAAATAAGTAAATGAAATGTATATGATATATTTCGTACCTTTTATTTGCAGGGTGTTGCTGGATTCCCCTTCTCTTTAAGCAGTCCTAGAGGACTACATATAGTAGCTGACAAAATGAGGGTGAGTTGACACATTGTCCCACAGTGTCGTAAAGATTTGGACATTGATATAAAATGAGCACTGCCGGTTGACATCACTGTTTACTGGTCCACTGGCTGCACTTGTCCCAAATACTGGCCACCTCAGCTGTATATAACTTTAAAGAAGATACACTTTTTCATATCATATTCTCTTTTATTTATTTATTAAGTCACCTATTAAGACTGATGATACTTGCAACCCCCATAATGTGACTTGCACAGCAATGTTTTTAAAAAGAAACAGACACATTTGGGTTTTAGAGTTTAAATATTTTTGTGTCTAAGTGACTAATGAGAACAACAATTTATGAAACTGGTCCAGTATAGGGTTGCAGCGACATACTGGTTTCAAGGTATATCGTGATATAAAACTTGACGGTTATCATACCATGTACATTTGCTTATCTGTGATATTGAAAAAAAAATGCAACTGGCTGTTGAATTTAGTTAAGTTAATTTCTCACATAGTTCCATTCACAAAATGGTATCAAGTTTCAATTATGATAATAAAACGTTGGCTCAGCAAAAAGTAACCCTTCATCCTGACTAACTTGCAACCGACGAGTTAATACCAGTTGCAATATAATACCTAGGCTGTGGGCAATTGAGCACCATCAGTTTACGTCCAATAAAAGTGCTTGTTTTTGTCACTGAAAGGCTCATTATTATTTTAAGTGTCTGACAGTTTAAGGAAAGAATCCCTACAGAAATAGACATTTTTAGATCATTTTTTTAAAACTAGAAACAGACATAAAATTGCCATCACCTAACCCACCAGACTCCATTTATATAAACAGTAATTTTAGCGTGTATAGATCCACTGTATTTTCACATATAACTGGATGATTTTAGGGTGTATGTCAAACAAACCAGAGCTGATGATTGTTGGAACAGTGGAGAGAAGACTTAAGACGGCTTTTATGAGTTTTATTTTGTTTCTGTCGACTTTGAATAAAGTGTGTCTCACAATGATAAAATAGCTGTATATTTAAATGGAGTCTGGTGGGGTTGACGATAGCTATTCCTTGGCTGTTTCTGGTTAAACAAGAAGGATGTTACTCCGAAACAAAATGGTCTATCTTTGTAGGGATCCTTTCCATAATGTTTTCAGACACTTAGAGTAATAATTTGAGCCTGTCAGTGACTAAAAAATCAACACTTTAAGTGGACGTAAATTGACGGTGCTCAGTTTCCCGCAGGGATTACATTGCAGTCTGTTTCTCTCAATACTGGACCAATTTCGAAAGTTGTCTAATTAGTCACTTAGACACAAAATCACAGGAATAATCACAGGTTGAAAAAAACTGAGGTTCCCTTAAATTGTGTTGTTATATACTTTATATTAATTTAAACCGATGGCACAAAAGCCAAATTAAACTTCCATCTTTATTCCAGGACAGAAAGATCAGAGTGACATCACATTTTATATGATAAAAGTCAGCCGCTGTCTTTGCGACACATTTCAACAGGCCCTCTGTTTAATACTTTGTGTTTTGCATAATGTGTTGTGAACCAGCGCCCCTTGACACTTCAACAAAAGTGAGGTTCATGCTAGAGCAGGCGCTGCTCAGAGCCGCTCGGCACAAAGGTCTTTATTGGGGTCACATTCAGCTCGGCAGACCACCCAGCTGTGCGGGTGGAGACACATTCATGACGACGTACCCCGAGCGTTGCCCTCATGACAAATGGGGGAAAAATAGTCATAATTCTCCCTGAGACATAAATGACCTGTGGCACCTTGGCTGAAAGAGTCTTCAGTCACACTCTGCAGCCGACCTCCAGGGTGGCATCGCAGCAGGGTGAATTATGCCAAACATGAAAGGCACCAAACTGTGATTCAAAATCTCTTTAAAGCTCCTTGTGTGTAACATTAATCTTTGAGTAGGAAGCATGACCAAAAAACACTGTCTCCCTTTATGCACATCAATTCAAAAGTTTATTGTTCCCACCCATGGAGCCGCGCCACCTGTGGCCTGCAGAGGGCAGTGTGTAGCAGAGAATGATGGCAGAACATTACCACACATGGAAACTCCTCTTGGATCTGTTACTGGGAGCTCAGTGTCAGATCCAGGAGAGGAAACCACAGAGGTGGCCCAGAACCATCATGTCGTAGGCTTTGGCACAGCTGATCCTCTAATTATGAATGACATCAGGCAAATTGTTATAATTTGTGCTGCTAGAATCGGTCCAACACGGTGGTTTGTCTTGAACTGCAGGATGTTTTATTGACCACCAAGTCTCATCCATCTTTATTATCATATTTGAGTGAAAGACCCAGTGGGTTTAGTGTGCTGTTTGGGAAGCTGAGTTTTATAAAACCTGAAAGTCTGTGTCAATCAAACAATATTCATGCCGACAACAGAAATTTAATCGACATAAACCTTTTGGATTTCCCGTTTTTGAAGTCTGTATGTACACAAAGAGAAATCTAAAAGACAGAGTGTGGGGTCTCTCCACGCAGTAATAATGTTATTCATGCTTGAATTACCTAAGCTTTCCTCTCTTTAATACTTGACTTCAAAACCAATCTGAGAAACAGGGCATTAATTGAATATTAGGGTGTAAATCAAACAGAGGATAACTCTTTATTCCGCTGTTCAGGCCTCTCAGTTTCCTCTGTGGCTCGACTGATCTGCGGCGGTGGCCCGGGCAGCAGCACTTCAGTGTGGCCGTGGCCTTTAGATGTGCCTGATTGGCTCAGCCGGTCTTAGCGCAGGGCTAATTGGATAAGCTTCTAATCTTCACACCATCGGTACGCTGCTGGATCCTAGGTGAAGGATTACGTAGATGTCCTCGGGTGAAACAATTTGTTGAATGCAGCTAAACATTTATCATTTTCTTGCTTTGCTTACGGGAAGTTATATTGGGGTGTTGTTTTTTAACACACTTCTGATTTTAACAAGCAGGTTGTGCAAAAAGCAGATGGCTTGTGGAGGTTTTTATTTGTAGTGTCGCCATTCTAGACAGATGGACATATATTTTATTATTAATCCCAGCAGGAAGTTTTACTGTTACAGCAAAAACAATTAACAAAAAACTAAACAATACACATAAACACACAAAACTTAACAATATGCTAAACTTAGCAATATATAGAGCTTTAATAAACGAGCAATGTTTTTTCACTGTATGTGCATGTGTAATGTGGAAATTAGAGCCTGACTGATACTAGAATTTTGGGGTAGATGCCGATCACAATACTGGGGAGTAAATACTAGAGTAAAAAAATTCTGATATTGATATATTGGCCAATACTTTAAATATATATAAATATGGATATCAAACACTTGTGACAAAGATATGTAATGGAGTCAGGATATTTTCAAGTTTAACCAAAAAACTAAATTGTTAAAAATCTAATCAGTGCACTGAAACAATAAACTTGAGAATTTAATAATTATATTACTTCTTCTTCTTTTTCTGTATAGTGGTCTGTTAAAAATGTACTTTTCTTATCGGTGCATATCAGACAACATTTAAGCCGATATATCTGTGATAGGCTGATTTATCTGTCGGGCTCTAGTGTAAATGCATTTTGTAAAATCATTAAAAGATGTGATGGTAGATTGCGTTACTTCTTAAAATCTGTTTTCAGTCTTCACTCTTTGGATTTTCCCCCTTTTGAATAAAGGTGTTTAATATGACTGTGGCAGGACATAAAGCAGATCCTGTATGTGTTAAAAACTCTGGTATGCGCTTGTATCACGTCTGTTTACAAAGAATTTCACATGATGTAGTGGCAGCGCACGGCTATGTTTTTGCAAAAGCACAAAATAAGGTTTTCCTAATTTCACCTCGCTGGCCGAGCTCCGCCATCGCTGACAAAACACAGAGATGTTTATGCAGTAAAATCCATGCATGTAAAACACTGTGATCCATAACTGTGATTACGTCGACAATGTGTTCTCGCAGAGGGTTTTGTTATCATTACATGCTTCATACTCCTACTCTATAAATAATCTATTTGTCAAGACTTCACATGTTCTTAAGCTAAAAACTATGTGACTTAACTGTACACAAACTACACACAAAAGATAGTGAGTATACTGGTGGCCAGGAACGCCGTGCTCGCAGCTTGTACCAGGATATCCTCGGGTGGTGGCTCCTTTACTTGTCACCCATTTGTGATTGTGTGTGAGGAAGTCCACCTGAAGCCAGTCCAAATAAATTTCACCAAGTCTAAAGCTGGTTGAGACTGAGTTACAGCGGAGGCAGAGCGAGTTCTGTTGAAGACTGAGACTGAGACCAGGCAATAAATAGTCTGGATGTCCCCCAAAAACAATAAGCCTAGGTGGCCCTAGTGATAGCTGGGTTATTGTCTGGTATGTGCACTTCCAAATGTAAGACTGGCAATATGTTAAATCTCTATGGAGCAGCCCAAAAATATCTCCAGAGTTTCTCAGGGGTAAATGGAGATGCAGATCTGTCTTCAGGAGCTCTGTGCTGGACCCTGCAACCGTCACAACAGCACAGTGTGTCAGGGTTTGACCAATAATGAGAGGAGGTCTGGTGCTTTGCTCTGGAGTCTGTTGGTCCACCACTTCAGTCCAGACTGAAATATCTTAGCAACTATTGGACGGATTTCCGTGATGTTTAGAATAGATAACAATGATCCTTTGCATCTAGCGACATCATCATGTCAAGCTTTACATTTGTTGAAATTTGGTGTGTGATCATATACCTGCAAAACAAGTGACATTCTCTTAGTGGTCAACTGACATGTTTTTTTTTTTTTTTCAGGGCCAATACTGATACAAATTATTAGTAATCAAGGAGACCAATATCCGATATTCAGAACTGATACACATTTAAAATGTTAGTATCAAAAGTTAGACTAACACAAACTCCAACACGAAACTTTGTTGCCTTTAAGCGTACGTTTAATTGAATGGTGCAATAAAGAACTTCTCAACGTTATCGTTAAAAAAAGAGCTATTGGTCTTTCAACGCAAAATGTTACTAGCAGAAACATCGTGTGTTCCTGCAACCAAGGGACGAAAAAAAATAAATTAAAAAAAATTCCATTCATTGTAAAAATGCTCAATATCGTGTCCGATAAGCGGTCGACCCTTGCTCAGCTGTACTTTGTGTTTAGAGCCAATTAGAACTAAATGTTAGCATACGATTCTGACCCACTGTCTCTTTGGCCGTTGCCTGTAGGTACGTCTCTACACTGCTGTCTACAATAGTGCAGCTCGCTTCATTTCCTATAAGGGCAAGTGCAAAATAAAGTTTTTCTTTTTTCTCAGAAATAAATCCCAAATACAAACAATGGCTAACTCCTTGTTTCGCGCTCTTCTAACTTGAATGGGGATAAAATGATTTAATCTTGCAGCTTCTCTAGACTTAATAAATGTCACTGGACCAAATGGATCAGATTCTGACAGTGAAACGAAATGTTGCGTGTTGGTTGCGATGCTCAAAAAAATTTATCCACTGATTTACAGATGTCTCTTTCACAGTGTAAGTTCATGGGCCCAGTGGCATCGTCGGACTCAGAAGTTGTAATTCCTTTTTTGGCTACCATGTTAGATTGGCTTCAAAGCCCAACACTGTTCCTGGGGGCTGGGGTTAGAGCAAAATATAGTTTGAAAAACATGGAGACCTATATTGAAATGGAAAACCATGGTGTCCTGCAAAGGACAGATGGCAGGCATTGTTGTATTCTCTCTGTAATAGAGAGCACAAAAGTGACAACTAATGGCATACTCAAGGCTACTACCTCGTGTTGTGTTCACACCAGGAGCGAATGAAACAATTGTGTGAGTGAATTACATGTAAAGTCAATGTAAAGAAGTGATTAGACAGGAATTTCCGCCCGGGGGTTGTGGTGGACGAATTACGACGCAAATGATGCAAATTAAGTGGTGTGCTTGAAGAGAGTAGTTCAATTACGCGTCATACACTTATTCATGAGAGTTGAAAAATCTGAAGTTTTTGCACTGCGATAGCCAATCAGCATTGAGATTCAGGAATGTTTGATGCTGAGGACGTACCTCACATTCACTGATTCAGCGATTTCACACGCACATGACACAAGTTATGTGCACGTATGAAGCAAGCCAACACAAAATACTCTAGCGTTGAAACTCACACACGAATAACGCAACGCAAAAAATACACTAGCATGACATGTTAAACAATGTACCTGCCAAACATTATGTTAGCATTGTGAATGTGAGCATATCACTAAGACTGTATATAATAATGGACGTAGGCATTGTAACGGCACCCATTGGTTTGTAGACTCCCATTGTAAAGCCTTGAGTTTGGCATTTTGGCCGTTGCCATCTTGGATCTTTGGGGCCGGAAGTGACCATATATAGATGAGAGTAGGAGCTAACCCTAATACTATCTGCTAGCTTGGTTAGCATGTTGCATTTACAATTTTGGTTAACTATGATAATGCTAATGCATGTTTATGCTAGCAATAAAAGTCCTAAACCATTAAAACAAAATGAACTTACCTGAAAAACTGAACATCAGACTACTTAGAGGCTCTTTGAGTAAGACCAAACGCTGAACAAGACTTTTTTAGGTGATTGATGTGATAGTGACAGCTACGGCAATGCCTATACTCTGGGAATCTGGGGTTACGCCGTGGTTACGTTACCTGACCAGCATGGTCGCTGTGGTAGTTTCTTGTCAATGAAGAGAGCCCAGCTGTCACTCAAAGCTGGCGCGCCCTTAATTGTGCTTAACTTTGAGCCTTAAAAACATTTTAAATGATTGAGCTCTATAAAAAATTACCTGCTGTACAGTTGTCATGAACAGGAAAATTAGCTATAGAGACCAAAACAGTTTTTTGTACCAGGCTGTAAACATGTTTATTTCTGCTGTAAAGTTTCAACATGGGGGTCTATGGGGATTGACTCGCTCTTGGAGCCAGCCTCAAGTGGACATTAGAGGAACTGCAGGTTTTGGCACTTCAAGTTGGCTTCATTTTTCAGCCATGGAGGTTGCTGCCTGGCATGTCAGCATGCTTACATTAGCATTTAACACAGCCTCATAGCCTCTAGCATGGCAGCAGACTCAGTTTTGTTGACATATTTTTGGGTCAAGCATCCAACAATGGCCAAGAAAAATCTTTTCAGCCCCTTCTCAAGTGCTACAATATGTGTGCCTGTGTCTTTGTTTGTGTATTAGGATACGTAGTACAAGCAAACTGCAGACATAAAAATTTATGTGTGGCACCATGTTTCCATTAGTGTGTTTACGCTGTGTGTGTGCGGTGGTCTGTGAGGTATTTCGGGAACATAAACTTGTCATTAATGAACATCATTAGACACGATGGTTTGGGACGCAGCAGCTAGGTGCAGCAAGGCACTGCAAAAGAATGCAAGATGCAAGTCCAAGTTAATCAGTTCCTCCGCTGCTTTTCTTGGCGTTAGCCGGGCCCACCACAATGCCACAGCCCTGGAGGACAGCGTAATTACAAGTTGCTATCTCGCTAAATAGGGCTCTTGCTCCTATGCAGAACAGTGATGACATGATTAGTGTTTTCCTGCTCATCTAGGCCTTGTGAATGGGGATGATGACAGCTGTATGTGGCCGGGGAAACAGTGCTAGATTGTTCCTCAGTGCCTTTAAACATAACAACACCTACCACAGAGAATGCTTCTTGTGTGAGCCGCAGAAATGAGTGTTAGCAGAATAACAGCAATCTGTCTGCGTTCCCTCATTATTTAGCTGAATTTGCGGTCGTTGGTATCAAAGGGTGCATGATTTTTTTTTAGTGGCAAATGAAGACAAATTGTGTTGTCCCGTGGAGTGATGAGAGGAGGTTATATCCTCGCCACACACTGCATAACCAACATCTAATGTAACACAGATAGAATATGTTTTCTTAGTTTACTTTTTCAGCCAGAAAAACAGACTTCTGCAAGAATTAAACGCCAAGAAAAGCTCTAAATTATATGATAAATAGCTGAGTGCAAATTCTTTAAACAAATGTGCAGACAGTCTATAAATTAAACCACATAGTTTGCACACCATCTTTAAAAAGTCAAGCTCCTATAACCTTCCTTTGCTCTACATCTCTCCTGTCTGCTTTCTGTGAATAATTTTACCTTGCATTAAAAGAAGACCCCTGTGCTTCAGTATTCGCGTCCCTAACACCTGTAGAAATATTAGAGAGAACTTTGCACTCCATTAAACGTGAGGCCCGCTAAGGAAGTGGCGGACTCTGTCATCAAAGTAAATCCTCGATGTGCAGGAAGGCCTTCACCCAGAAAGGCCTGTGCTGGGATCTGCCACAGAGTGAGTTACTGGCACTCTCCTCGGTCCTGCAGGTGCTGGTTTGTGTAGCGGAGAGCTGGTGGGAGCTGGCGGAGGTCGCTGGAGGGGGTGAGTGAGTGATGTTCGATCTAAACTGCGTGTACAAAGAAGTCAGAAGGAAATGGTTTTGGCCTGAGAGAGGCTGTTAACAGTACGCTCCAATAATATTTCCATTAACGACTTCTCATTAAACTCCGTCTGTTTTTAAGCTGCTAAAAGAGGCTATAAGCTCCCGGCGTTACACCAGCTCCATTTCAGCGTTTTATTAAACTATAAGGGCTGGGGTCTTTTGTAATATATAACCCTCTCTATCGCATAACTCACACAATTTTTCTAACTCACGCTTCCCTGTTGAGTGGATGAAATGTCTTTAAAGTGGTTTTACAGTATCAGCTCAGTGCAGAGGTATTCCATCCCAGGCGAGAGTTGCTCTTGTTATCTTTAAACTCCAGAGGTTACATCGATCCATAAATCACCTGGCCCGCAGTGTCTAAACGTTCCGGCTCGACCTGCCTGTCCGACGGTGGATTTATGATTCGCGGGTGTAGCAGCGAGAGCCAGCGCGGTCTCCTCTGGGCTCCCTGGCGCTCTCCTGTGCACTTGTGTACATATTTAGAAAAAGTGTGGGGTGGCTGAGTGCTGTTCTGTTGTGGGTCAGACCGCCTGAGCTATCCGTTATGATGCTGCCGCACTTCTCTGGCTGCTCAATGAGATACAAAGCTAAAAGCGGAGCGCACACTGCTGCAGGAATCCTTTATAGGTGGGAAGAATCAACACTAAAACACTTTAGTTCAGGACGACTAGAAGCACACAGATAATGTGCAGAGCTGAAACCTGAGGGATGGCTGGGTGATGGTAGGAGCTGTGCTGTAGGCTCTTTTTCAGTTTCACATTCATCTTGTGAAACTATGTGCTTTCAACAAAGCTTGGCAAAGAGGTAAATAGCAATAAAAGGGGATTGGAGTGTACATGTTTCCCTTGCCAAGTGTTGGAAAAAAGATATTCCCCACATTGAGCGTCTGGCAACAGAGCTTTGGCTGGTGATGTCATCTCCAGGTCCACAGTTTCTGTTTGTTTCACCTCCATTATATGTGAAGGTTCAACAGACCTGAATCTCTTGTGGTTTCTACCCTGAGACACATTTTCCCTCGTTTGGTGTCCAGTCCAGGCCGTACAAGGCTTTGAGAGAAGAAAAAAAGAGGGTATATACAAACTTCATGCCTCTCTGTGACATGTCTGTAATTCCATTAGCAGTAATGCCTCCTCTCTATTGCCATTCATGCCTCGGGACATTTGGATCTGACATGTTTATTAGCCTGGCAGATAAAATGACATGCCTTTCTCTCCACTGGCAAAGATGGCAGCTAATAGCAGATTGAATTGAGAGCAGAGACTTGGAGTGAAGTAGAGTATTAAGCCCTGTTCGCACGGGACTACCAGGGGACGTCATGTGACTTAGAAATTACGCCCCCGCGTCTGTGTTTAGTACAGCACATTCGCACTGGATCAGCAAAGTCTGTACTTTACTCATATATACTGACATTATCCCCTGGATATGATGTCAAGGCTCTGCGTAACATCTGCCTCCAAAACAACAAGCGTAACGGCAGTGTAGTGGTGAGACGAGCCTCTTGGCTTTGCACCCAAAGTGCTGTCAAAACTTGACCTGTCACAATAGCTACTCATGTTGGGTGATATGTTGTCCCAGAAATAAGTGCGATAAATGATTGTGTTGTCATTTTAGACCATTTTCTGCCACTCCACTGTACTGCACTGCACTGAGCAGTGTGCTGATGCACTGTACCCCACCTCTCGCCCCATGTCAGCTGGGACAGTCTCCAGCACACCCATTTCTAATGGTTGTGCTGATTTCTAATGATAGACAGTATTGAGTATTGAGAGACTGTATTACTTGTTCCTGACTGTGGGTGTGTTTCTGGTCTGATTGCTGGTTGCATAATTGGCCACTGCAGCGTGATGTTGGTTTGTCTTTTCCCAAAAGTTGAATATGTTTTAATGTTAGAAACACACTCATGCTAACATGCTAAGATGTTGAAGCTGGTAAACTTATACCTGCTGTAATTCTTGTATATACGTTAGGCTTGGGCGGTATCTAATTTTTCATGCCCTTATACCTTCCTGGAATTTCACCAGGGTATATGGTAGTATTAATGTGCGGCGCTATGCTGCCCCCCCCCACTTTTCCTGTGTAATAAATGCACAAAAGAAACTTAACTGAATATATTTGGCCGAACATTGGAAAAAAACACACATTTCGTATTTGGTGGAATAAGTGACCAGCAGCAGAAACGAAACGCGAATCCTGCCGGATGTGGTTGAACGGGGGTCACAGACACAGACAGGAATGTATTCCTGTCAAATATGGCGGCCATAGTGCTCCGCGACGCAAGATAACAGCTTACCGGCGATGGAGAAGCCCAACTCCAGGTAACGAGCCGTTCACATTTCTCTCTTTGTGGCAGGTAACGGTCCCCAAACCTCACCGCACTTTAGGGACTGTTCTTTACTTATGAAGGGACTGTTCTTTACTTGTCAGGGGAGGAGGGTGGCTTGATTTTTGGTAGATTTTTATTTTATTTATTTATTTTATTTTGATCCCCCCTATGTTAATCACTTATTGATGCTGTTTTTGAAGTATGAATAAGTCAGTAAGTAATTTATTCCATTGAAATATCATTGATGTATTATAGAAAAGTGATTCATCTTTTTATAAATGA